>NW_004567104.1:15490472-15496737 GCF_000260355.1 Condylura cristata | reverse complement strand
AGAAAATTTTTTCTCTCCAGTAGAGAAAGGGAAGAAATGGGGGCATTCTCTAGATGTCAGAACAATAACCCTTTAAAATTAAAACAAATGACTCCAGATTATGTTGCTTTATAAAATGTAAATGGGGGTGCTCAAGTAAATATATCCCTATTTCTAGGTAGAGCTATCTTAAGATTACAATTTAGTCATTCTTAAGTTTAACATGTTTCTATTAATCTTGACTAAAAGTCCTGTGCGGGCAATCTATGAAAACATTAGTAGTTTCTTCACAGTATCATTTATTATCAAGTTGGAACATCCTAAGTGATTCCAAATATGATCTTGAGCCAGTAATGTTTTCTAGTAACACTCCTAGCAAAGCACTCTCTTCAAGTGACAGAGCAAGCCATCTTTCAAGGCATCTTGCTATATGGAAATAAGTAAAAATAGATTGCCAATTATCATACTCCATTTGAGATCTGGTAACAAAATACCAAAGATTGAGTGCTTTAAGAGCAGAATTTTATTTCATTTCAAAATAATTATCTATTTATGCATGCAAGAACTGGGTTATAGGCCAGAGGTATGGGGGTGCAAGGATTCACCAGAGAGAGAGTGAGGAGCAGAACAGGCAAATTCACTGAAATACACTGCTGAGGGGAGCAGCAGGTAAGACAGGAGAGGTCTGCTGACCATGTGGGTCAGCTTCTGTCAAGGATTTAACTCATGCTCCAGTGGCTTCAGACTGCTTCGTAGTACTGTCCCTTAACCCCCTGTGCCACCAGGGAGACCCAACATTTTATTTTGAAAGCTCTGGAGCCTGAATATTAAAGACCAGCATGATCCTCTTTTTTGGTTGCTGTCTACTGACTTTTTCCTTGGACCTCACATGACAGA
This sequence comes from Condylura cristata, assembly GCF_000260355.1. Lineage (NCBI taxonomy): Eukaryota > Metazoa > Chordata > Mammalia > Eulipotyphla > Talpidae > Condylura > Condylura cristata. The sequence goes on along the minus strand of NW_004567104.1, from coordinate 15,495,861 downwards.
AGGGGCAAGGGAAACTTTCTTGGGCCTTTTCAAAGAGCATTAATTTGGGACCTGATCACCTCCCAAGGACCCACCTTCTAATATAATATTAAGTTTTCAGTATTTTGTAGGGGCACACTTAAGTCATAGTAACAAACACCAAACAATATTTACTTGTTTATATCTTTACTTATCAAACTATTTTTGTCTAAGACTGTCATTCACTCTAAGAAATTAGAGTTGGTTCAATGTTTTTATATAATGAGTTATGACAATGATTAATGGCTAAGGTTATTAAAACTTAGCATATAGTTCTCTTACTTTAATTCAGTACAGTGGTACTAGCTTCATCAATCAAACATAGATTTTCACTATTTGTAGCAAAATCATACCATTTTTTCCCTTGATATGAACAGCAATTCCAATTATACATGTAAAATCTCTCATAGTTATATAACTTCTGTGGACATCTGCCTTGCTTTGCAACTTTTATGGAATGAAATGAAAGATATACCTGAAAAAACCCCCAAAACTCCAATTGCCTCAAAATTTTGAAAGCTTTCTGAGATTCTACCTGCCAGCAGAGATTACCTCATTCTATTCAAAGTAGATATGGAGAACTACAGACTCATCAATCTCCTATTCTAGAATCGTACTTTTTTTTTAAAAAGATTAATTTATTTATACATACAAGAACTGGGGTACAGATCAGAGTTGTGGGGGATGAAAGGATGCACTATAAAAAGAATGGGGAGTAGAACTGACCGACTGAGCAAAATACACTGCTGAGGGTAGCAGCAGACCAGACAGGAGAAATCTGCTGTACATATGGGTCAGCTTTCTGGTTGGGGATCAAATTCATGCTGCAGTGGCTGTGGATAGCTTCTTATTACTGTGTTTGTGCACAAGAGAGGACCCTAGAATCTTACCTTTTAATGAGCACTTTGGAGGTTTGTTATGTTAGTAATCCAGACGTGCTCTTGAGTTTATAATTTGTAAAGATAATTCACATGTTATTATAATAGCATCCTTTTTTTTTTCCCGGAGGTTTTTCAATTCTCCAGAAGATATCACATGGTAAAATGATTGATAAGTGAATTTGTAACCCAAACTGCCTGAATTTAAGTTGTAGTTCTACCATTTTTCCAATGGTAGCTCTTGGTATATTAAAAACAAAACAAAAAAACCTCTTTATTTAGTAGAAGAAAAAAATCATTATTATTTATGTGAAATAATTGTTAAAGGATTAAATAGTTTAAAAGTATGCAAAGCATTGAAAACTATCACTGACTCACAACAGTTATTAGCTATAACTATACAAATTCTGAGTTTAGTTTCTTAAATTTGTCTCAAAATACTGTGATTTTGCTATTGTTGAATCTGTATCTACAGCACTTCCTCCAGATAGTGTGAATGAAATAAAATAGAGGTAGGATTTAGGACTTTGAAATAAAAATGGAAAGCTAAGATGTCGATGATAAACTGGGTATCAGGCCTAATTCACTGTGTGAGAATTGGGTAGGTTGATGGTAGTAGAAGTTGGCCAATGGGATGGGGTCAAACAAGCCAGTCAGCCATAGACTTTATCCATGAGAAGAAATTAATGGGATTTAAGCCACTTGAACCATGAGTTTCAAATCATAGCAAAGCTTTATGCTGGGTGGAAAGGGAATATGACTATGGCAATCCGATAAGAGACTTGGTAATTGCGACAGCGATAAACAATATTTCAGTAGACTCTTTCTGTTTCAACAGAACAAAAGCTGCTTTCCTCACGACATTCTCTTACAAATGTTTAAGGATTTAGGACCTGTTGGAAAGGTAATATGGTAGAGAGATCTTTGATAACATTTTCTCCCATAAGGAGAAAAGTATCCACAAACTTGTTTCCACCTCACTAGTTCCCAAGCACTATGCATGCTGAGATCCTGATTGTCGGCTCCACACCTATTCTGTAGTGGATCTGTCTCTTGGTTTTATTTACAAGCATTTAGCTCCAGTCATTGTAAGTTCACTCTGGAGCAGATGTCACTTTTGTTGTGAACCCTCAGTGTGTTGGTATGTTTGTATGTTTTGCTATTTTTGTTTTTAGTTTTTCTTCCATCTTGATCAACTTGGGGATCTTCCTCTTCCATGTAGTTACATATTCTTTCTATGTTTAAGTGTTTTTGCTTTTTTTTTTTCTCTCCATGACAGCCTCATTTAATTATATTGATAAGTCATGAAGCCATGCAATATAAAGCAGATCCATTTGTTTATTTAGGTTTATTTATGTGTCATTTTATTTGCATTTTGGTATTTCTAATATAGTGGGCTCTATATGGGTGCCTTGAAATAATCTCTAAGTTTTCAGTGTGATTTTTCCCTTTTTAAATTACTTTCTTTTAGGCAATGTAGTACACCCATTTCAATTCCTGTTTAATTGAATAATTTAGTTAGTTCATTTTTCTCAAGTAAGAAGCTCACTGTGCACATAATACAAATTTATTGACTTTACAAAAAGTTTACAATGTACTAGCATTCTGCTTAATAGCTATTGCAAGCTATCTCTTGGTTTTATAGGTAAATAGTTAATGATTAAATTAGAGTTAGGAAAACATTTAAAAATTATTTTCAATGCAGGAGTAAGCAGCATATTCATAAACTGGATTTAATTCTCATAAGGTATGAGCCATACCTATTATGGAAATAGGTGAAACATGGCCAAAATATTCTCTGTGTCTGTGACATAGAAAGCCCAGATTGTTCTTTATAGATAAAAGCTGCACAGGACTGCAGCTGCTACCTTAAATACAGAGTGGAGAAAGGCTCTTCCATCTGATGTAGAACACTGACACATGCTGGGCCTGTTTCTACGGACCAACCCCAGGTGACCCAGCTGGTTCCTAAGTGGTGTTGAATTTAAATTGCAGATTGATCAGCAACTATATGTGTAAGAATACATGAGCTGTGTGTTGTGCATATGTGCTCACATGCCCGTGAGCATGTGCGCAGCTCAGGGGAACAGGGCATGGAAAAGATTATATTGCAGCTGCCTAAAGAAGTTGCATTTTCCACAACTGCTTTCCTTTGAAGGATGGGGTTTTACAGTCACACCCTCTAATGGATCTGGTTTGGCAATTTGTTGGATACAAAATTTTCATATCAGTTTAAACTCTATCCCAAAACATTTGTGCTTGCATCCTCTGTCTCTAAATAAATCTCCTGTTTTCATACCTCTACCACAGCAGTTGGCCAACTGATACTTCAGAATAGCTTTAGATGGCCAAATAAGTAGCACCATCTGCTGCAATTTAGAGGGATCCTCAGTGGTGCTGTGACAGCTGTCTGATTCTCAGTCCTGAACAACCAGAATGCATTTGTCAGAGAGGACATACAGCCAGTGTAAGGAGGGCCATTTGCTATAAAAGAACTAGCAATAGTTCCTGTTTTTATGGAGGTCAGATTTCTGGAAACCATTGTCTGTCCTTTAAAATAAAGCCCCACATGTGGATGTTGACAAAAAGTCCTCCTGAGCAATTAGACTGAAAGCCTAAACTCTCAAGCCAGCCTTTAATGTATGAAAAGTCATTACACTCTCCCTAAGTACCTAATTATATTTATTTAATACACAGTCTTTAATAAGCTTGATTATCTGGTTTGTGAGCATAGAGTGTCATAGAAACTGCAAGCTAGAATAAGATAAGGTAGGGCTGAGACTCAGACTCAGTAATTAGAAGTGGAGATTGGCAAATTATTAGGCAGAAAATATTAAACCAAATATTGTGATTTTTCATATTATAATGGCACAGTCATGTATTCATTTGTTTAATAACTATTTACTATTCCCCAGGTCCTTTTCTAAATACTGAAGAGCATAGAAGAATTTGAAGTCCAGTCAGATGGGTTAGGTCATTCATGATGCAAGGCAAGTTAAACAAATACCTTTAGAGATACAGATAGTTTAACAAGAGCACTCAGATGCAGTTGAGATTATTTTAGACACAGGATTCGCTGAGTCTGTGACATTTAAAATTGATTTTGAAAAAAAAAAAATGTGTATAGTTTAAACATACAGATAGAGGCAGCAGGATATTTTAGGTAAATAAAGGAGTGTGAACAAATTTGAAAGTCGGACCCTCCCTGGTGGCAGCGGGTTAAAGCACAGCACTAAGAAGCTAAAGCCACTTCAGCATGAGTTTGGTCCCCACCCCAGAGGTGATCCACATGGTGCAGCCGACCTCTCCTGTCTCGCCCACTGCTCCCCTCAGCAGTGTACTTCCTCAATCTGCCTGTTTTGCTCCCCACTCTGTCCTGCTGAGTCCTCTCACCACCCCTGCACTCTCGCCTGCACTCCAGTTTTGTATGCATAATAAGTAAAACTTAAAAAAAAAAAAATTATTAAAAAAAAAAAAAAACTAAAGGACCCAAAGAAAGAGTAATCACCATTCATCATCATCATCGAGTACAGAACATTTTCTTCACCCTAAGATGTTTCCACCAACCATTGTCACAACTAGCCACTAATCTATTGTTGCTATAGAGAAAGTTCTTTGTTTTACTTTTGTAGTTTTTAATGTGCATGTTAGAAACACACATATAGGTGACCTATTTTATTTTTGGGTTTTTTTGATGAGTAGGCATGGACCTTGAAATTTTTCTAGTTACTAGGTTCAAGAATATATTTGACAGGATAAAATATATCACCCAAGAAGAAGAATTTATTTTTAAAAGGAAAATAAGGAACATTCTAGAAATGAATTTTCTATAGCAATCTCTTGCAGTATACATTGAAATACAATTTTCATATGTATTTGTTGACGTCATCTCTAACAAATCACTTTAAGGTTTTAAATGACATTTAAAATAATACTTTAAATTTCATTTTCCATGTGTTCCTTGCTAGTACATGGAAAAACAATTGATATTTGTTTATTTATCTTGTATGTTATGACATGTAATAGATACAGATTTGTCCATTAGTACTAATAGCTTTCATGAGACTTAGGATTTTTGATATACAACATCATATTGATTGGTTATGAAGATATTTTGCTTTCATCCAGCTCAGTTAGAATAAATTTTATTATCTTTTGTTTGTTTGTTTGTTTACTGGTAAGGATTCCCAGTACAATATTGAACAGAGCAATTAAAGGCAGATATCTCTTCTGTATTTCCCATATTAGTGGGGAATATTTTATTTTCCACTATTATATGTGATGTTACTGCACTTTTTTCATTAATGCTTTTTACCAGATTAAGGAAATTTATCAATGGTCTGGTCCTGTAGTTTTTTATACATATAAAAAGTTATTTGATCCCAAATTCAATTAAAAATGGATAGGAGCTATTCTGGCCCTCCCTGGTGGCTCAGTGGGTTAAAGCACTGCACTAAAGAGGCTTAAGCCAATTCCGCATGAGTTCGATTCCC
>NW_004567104.1:15462432-15490372 GCF_000260355.1 Condylura cristata | reverse complement strand
ATGGTGTGGCAGACCTCTCCTGACCCGTCCGCTACTCGCTGCTCCCCTCAGCAGTGTACTTCGTTGATCTGCCTGTTCTGCTCCACGCTCTGTTTCTGGTGAATCCTCTCACCCTCTACAAATCTGGCCTGTACCCTAGTTCTGTATGAATAGATAAATAAATCTTTAAAAAAAAATGGATAGAAGCTATTCAGCTTTTTAATTTCTTTTTGATTAGTTTCATTTCTTGTGTCTTTCAAAAAAGTGAATACTTAGTGCATTTTGTCAAGTTTATTTTCATAATTTGGGCTGCAGAATTCCCTCTGTGACTTTTATTGTATTTAGCATGTGCCTAATAGTCCATCCATTATCTTGAGTTATATTCTCTTTTATTCATTTTTAATGATTAACCTAACTATAGGTTTATTCATTTCATGGAATGTTTAAGACAAAATTTCATAGATTTTTGTTCCTATTGCTGAATTGTTTTCAATTTCATTGATTTTCATTTAACTTTTCACTTCTGATGGCACTTGTTTTCTTTATTATTTTAGTTTGAAGGTAGAATCGTTATCTTTTATTATTTAGTTTTATTATTTAGTTTTTAGGTATTTTTTAGTTTTTATTATTTAGTTTTATTATTTTAGTTTGAAGGTAGAATCGTTATCTTTTATTATTTAGTTTTATTATTTAGTTTTTAGGTAGAATCGTTATCTTTTATCCACTTTCTTTCTTTTTTAATGCATACAGAACTGGGGTACAGGCCAGAGGTGCAGGGGTGGTGAGAGGATTCACCAGAGACAGAGTGGGGAGCAGAATAGGCAAATTAATGAGTACACTGCTGAGGGGCACAGTGGGTGGGTCAGGAGAGGTCTGCCACCCAAGGGATCTCTTCCAGGTCAACTCATTCTGAAGTGGTTTTAGCTTCTTAGTGCTGTGCATTAACCCGATGCACCACCAGGGAGGACCCTAGATCCACTTCTTTTTATAGAAGCATCTACAACTAATATTTTTTTTCTATGCACTGTTTTAGCTATATAACACATATATGTCATGTTCTTGCTGTCATTTATAGCAAAATATATTTTTTAATTTTTTAAATGTATTTTAAATTATTTTTTATTTTATTGTATATATAATAATTTTTACATCATTTTGTGCATTTTTCCATCTCAGTTGTAATCCCCTCAGGCTTCCCATAATCAAGTCACCCATATGCCACCACCATAGTCCAGTGCATTTCCCTTCCCCCACTGTTTTTGGCCCCATTCCCCATTCTCATAGCAAAATATTACCATGTTTTTTTGTTGTTGTCTACTTGCTTTTCAAAATTACATGGGAAATTTGTAAATAAATTATGTGTTTTCCACACACTTATGGATACTAAGATAACCTTTTTAAATTTTGTGATTTATTTCCACAATGCAAGATAATATGTTTTGCATAACCTTAGTCATTTCAAAATTCACTGAGATTTGTTTTACGATTAATCATATAGTCCATTGTAATGCATTTTTGTGTACTTGAGAAGAATATGCATTCCACCATTGTTGGGTGAGTTTTTCTATAAATGTCCATTAAAGTGGTGTGTAGAGAGAGCATCCAAGCTTCCTGTCTCCTTACTTATAAGTTGTCTGTTTTCCTGAGACTACTTGCCCATTGCCTATTTCTCCTATCAGCTGTATCAGTACTTGTTTTATAAGTATGGACTCTTTCTATTAGATATTTTGCACCATATGTGTGCTAGTTTCCTGACTGGGAATCAAACTCAAGCCTCCTTGGTGATAGCACTGAGAGCATTGAGTCTTAACTCCTAAGCCACCAGGGAGGGCCTCTTCCTGTTTATTTTACTTAGTGTTTACTGAGTGCTTCGGGTTTTCATCAATTTTGAGAGAATTTTGAACATTATTTCTTTATATATTCCTGTAGCCCACTCTTTTGTTTTTAATCTTAGTCAATTAATGTATATATTTGACCACTTGATACTACTCCACAAATAATTGAGGCTTTTCCAGTTTTATTACTCTGTGCTTTAGTTGGATGGTTTCTATTGTTATATTTTTAAATTCATTGATATAATCTTCAATGTCAAGTATAAACTGAGTGTCAAGTCGACTCAGTTCATTTTTTTAACCTTATTTATGAATGGTAAAGTCTTTGTGCACTAAGTTATTAATTTCTGTCTTTTCTGTTTTCATGGAGAGGTTTTTCTACTTTGTGAATGGTATTTTGCTCTGTTTTTTTATGCAAATAAAGATTTTGTATCAAATACTAGCCATTGTCATAGTATGTGCATATAAACATACATAACTGTATTTTGTTGCCTGCTTTAAAAATATTTAAAGCTGGCCCTCCCTGGTGGTGCAGTAGGTTAAAGCACAGCACTAAGAAACTAAAGCCACTTCTGCATGAGTTCCATTCCCGCCTGCCCTGGAGGTGACCACATGGAGAGGCAGACCTCTCCTGACCCGCCCGCTGCTCCCCTCAGCAGTGTACCTCGTTGATCTGCCTGTTCTGCTCCCCACTCTGTCTCTGGTGAAACCTCTCGCCGCCCCTGAGCTTCTGGCCTGTACCCCAGTTCTGTATGTACAAGTAAATAAATCTTTAAAAAAATATATTTAAAGCTTATTTTGGCAAGCTGTTAAGTTACTTAGTAATTAACTTGATCCATTAAGCTAGTATTAATCTTTGTTAATTGATATACAACATTATATTTATTAGACTCAGGTGCACGGGATGGTTTTAGATTATCCTTTCTTCCAGAAATAGGTTGGCACTGAATATTAAGGGCTGACCCTCTGGAGTCTCTAGAGAATATCTTGTTTGGGTAGAAGATAAATATCTCCTGCCTCTGTGTGAACTTAGTAATTGTGTACCTTATCACTTCCTGAGAGTTTTTTGTTTGTTTGTTTTTTGCTTGGTACTACAGAGTTTGACTTAAAGAATGGACACTCAGGTATATAACAACAGACCCCGGTGGGCTCCTTAAACATATTTTTGGAGTATCCCCTTCGCATAACTCACTTCTTGGAGTTCCTTCATTTGAAATCATTCCTGTGTCAAACTTCCCATACTCAATTCTCTACTTCCTCAAGTTAGCAAAACTATCTTGTTCTACTTCAGTCTTCTTCCAACACTGAGGACTTTGAAGTGTCTACTAAAGTAAAATTAGGGGTATTGTAGGCTTCCTTATTTGAGCTTTTACAAGGGATGAGTAGTACTTGATTTATGTCTTCTAGTTCTTGATAATAGTTTCATATGTTTTTATTAAATGTTCCTTTTTTTTAGTGAAAGACAAGGTGGTTATATTTTTAAGTTTAAATTAAGTACAGTATATATGGTGCCAAAAAGAAAAATACCAAAACTTTGCACATTTGGTTAAGAATAAATAATTATATTTGGTTTTAAGGAATTGCTATGTAACATATTAATCTAATAAAGCAACCTGTAAAATGCCAAGCATTAAGGACAAAAATAAATTGTAAACTTTATGCATTCTTTTAAAAATGCTATTTTCAGACTATCGGATATAATGTCAGAACAGAATTTCTGAAGCATTAGATTTGAAATTTTACTGTGTACAAGAATCAGAGTATTTGCCAAGAGCAAATATTCTGGAGTTTCAACTCTTGGTATTATAATTAATTAAGTTTGGGGCATAGCCAAGAGTATCACCACTTTTTAGTAATATTATTGTTGATTCTGATGTAGGCGGTCCAAGAGAAAATTCATAAAAAATATCCTTGTGTTGTTAACATTTTCTTACTTAATGACTATTTAATGACAAATGACTATATTGATTGTACTAGATGAAAATGTAATTTAATGCCTGCAATGCCTGGAGGCTAGTTGGGCCTTGTATTCAATCATTCCAAATAAAAAGAACATGAAAGCTGAAAGTTTTGTTTTCTTTCCCAATTAAACTTTTCTCCTCTCAACTCAGTAAACTAAAGAAGATGATGTTTAAACTTGGTATGAGTTAATCCATACCACATGGGATGTTGGAAGATGTTTTAAGTGTCTATGATCATAGTGAAGACATATTTGAAATGTTTAATGGAGCTCAGTTGGAAATCTAAACCACCTTACAACTAGTAAAATATGGAAAAAGAAAATATCATTTGTGACAAGATTTCATAGCACTTGAATTTGGTTTTCATTTTCTCCAAAAGGCAGTTGGCATCAGGCAATATGCCATTCACTACTTTTATTCATTCTTTGATTAATTACTTGGTTGACAACATAAATATTTTCAATTATGTAAGACTTGGAGTTAGGGGAGACGGAATATATTCTTTCCATAATGAGGTTTTCTTCTGTCTTCTGTCCAAATCAGTTCCCTTGAATTGGGGTAGGGGGTCACCATGCCCCAGAAAAATCTAAATAATAAAAACTACAAATTGATGAATCTGCTGATATATTGAATACTGCTATATGTTCATATTCTCTTGTCTTCTCCAAAGTTTCACATTAAAATCATAACAAACCTATGAGACTGATCTGACAAATAGCCTTTTAAGGACAAGCACTTCATGCTTGATTTGTTTCTTGGCTTCAGGAAAAATCTATGAGAGAGAGCAGTTGCTGATTTTGAAAAAGGTTTTAAAAAAAATCCTTCTTACAATTCTGGAGCTCATCTATTTTTCTTCCAGCTGGTTACTTGCCAAACTACCCCACAGTGGCGCAGCCTCTAAGCTTTAATCCAGGCCCTGGAGGCACTCAATCTATCCCAGCAATTGCCTTTAGCAAAAGTTGCAAAGTCCAAGAGCACTGGCTTTTAGGAAAGAATTGTAAAATTGAACTTGGTGCTCCTAGACTTCAAGTTTGTGGCATCTAAATGTGATTTAGCAAACGCTAATGTAGGGAATGCTAAACTCATGACTCTGCAAATTTTTCTTTTCTACCTAACAAAGCCTTCCTTTATTAAGCTGTTACTGTACAGTCAGACATAAAACATTCTGCTTCTATTACTTGTTAGGTTTTCACAGAAATGTTATGAGGTAGACACAGTTCTTATTTCTATTTTACAAGAAAGTGAACTGAGAATAAACTTGCTTAAGGAGCAAAACTAAAAGTGGTGAAACAATATTTGCCAGAATCAACATTTAAATTCAGGATAACTGATTCTAAGTTCTGTGATTGTAGTGTTAACACTATACTGTAATTTCACTGTCTACCCTTTCCAAATATTTGCTCTATCCAGAAGATGTCCATGTCTACAAGTTCCAATTTTCTCTGACAGCCTTTATCACTTATGAAAATAGATAATCAACATTATAGATAGAGTTTTGAAAAGAAAATGTCTTCCGTGTTTGGAAGTTGCTGTTCCAGTCATATTGTTCCATATGGTGAATCTCATATAGCATCTTTTGGATTTCTTTATGTCCTCTTTATTATTAACCAGACTGGAAATTTGGTACTCTAATCAAAAGGTATCTGTATTTTCCCAAAGCACATTAATTCTTATAACTTTTATTTTCTGAAATTAATAGGCCCTGGAGTTTTGTCTGTACTTTTCCTCCTTACATTATCTATTATACAAGCTAACCCTCATTTTGAAGACTGGAGTATATCCTTACCGTAGGCTGTCAATAGAGCCCTGGTTGGCTGTTGTATTTCCCTTTTTAGTGTAAGTTTTTTTTCTCCTGTTGTCAGTCTTCTGAATCAGGCATCCTCCACACTGGTCACTGTTTAATGATGACCATCACTGGGTTGTGGTTACTGTGACTGTATATGCCGCTGCAACTTAACTGGGTAGCTTTGAACAAGTATTTATTAAGCACCTTAGACTGCAGTCTCTCAAGTATATGAAGAGATATATCTTCTGTAGTTGTGGGGTTCACAGTTGAGCAATTGTCCCCTGTGTCAGGACTATGTCAACTCTTGCCCTTGGTCAATTAATCACATTCACCCAGTTATCCCTCTGAAGTTGCATCCCTTCAGTTTCACCTTAGCAGAAAAGTCTCTGCTTAATTGGTATAGTTCTATTTTCTGGCTCAAATTCACCAAGATACATGATAGCACATGCACAAAATCTAAGCATTAGCACTCCCTGCTGATGTGCCCTTTCATGTCCCATACCAGTACCTGTAACCTGAAGTAGACCATTGCAGTCAGTCTCCTTCAACTTCCCAGATACATGATTCCCTATCAATCATTAAAAAACAAGCAATTTTGAGGTGCCTATCCATTCATTCTCTTTGTAAGTATTCACTAAATGTGAAAATTGTAGGGAAATCTACTCAAAATCTAAGAGAAGGGTTGGCAAGCCATATCCCACAAGCCAAATGCCTCTAATCATCTATCTTTGCAAATAAAGTTTTATTGCAGTACTGTCCCATTCACCCACTCATCATTTAGCTTTTCTTCTTCCTTCCTTCCTTCCTTCCTTGCTACAATGACAAAGGTATATAGCTGTGAAAGAGAATCAGTGACTCTTAGAGCTTCTAGTATTTGCTGTTTGCTCATTTACAGAACTATTTACGCATACTTATTCAGAGACTCTTCAAACTCCTTAGGAAGCACATTAAAAATAATTATTGTTATCTTTAGTGCACTAAAGGTTAAGAGATGTGTACAATATAAAATCTTACATTCTTATAATCCTGTTTCTTTGATTTTGCACATATAGACTGAACAGTAATTAAGGAGGCATTTGGCTTAAGTTTTCACTCATAATTTTCAAGTTTTTGGCAACATCTGTTACCCTTGATTCATAGTGTTCTTATATATCACTTAAAGGGGATGCCCAACAGTGCTTTCATAACTTTTTATGAAACATGATAAGGTGTTTGATGTCATAGGTCTGGTCAATATCATCTTGTCACTTTATCAAATAACATCTATGTAGCACATAACCTCAATTTTATACAATCTTTCTCAATTCCATGTTCTACCACCAAGCTGACTTCCAAGTATAATAATCTTTACTCTAAACTTAGTGTTCTTTTATTCAATATTTTCTAAGCATAAACAGTTTTTGTCCTTGACAGGGTAGATTTATTCTTTTAGTTTCGTAATTCATTCATCTAGCAAGTCCTCCAGGGAATAAACCAACTAACAACAGCAGTAATAATAAATGAAACTTTGTCCTTTGAAATAATATGGACAAATCTATAATGGTTTATATTAAGGGAAATAAATCAGAAGGAGAAAGACAAATGCCAGATATTTTCATTCATATCTACAATACAAAGAATGAAACAAAGGTAGAAACAATACAAAACAAACAAGCAAAAATGTTAGAAATATGATTGGAAAATGAAGGCTACAAGAGGGGAAGAGTGGGACATGAGTAATAAAAGGGTGGAGGGAGCCTGGTGACTATGGCCGAGGACTATGGGTGCTTTGGTTTGGATATAGATTGCTAACAAACATCTGAAAGAGTGTAAATCTATACCCCGGAAATATACAGGGTTATAAACTAATGTTACCTTAATAAAAAAATACAATTAAAAATGATGATGAAAACAAAAATTTTAAAAGTTTAACATATGCTATAAGAATTATAAGAATCATAATAACAAGTTATAATAGTTTTGGATGCTTATTGAATGTTATGTGCTAGGCGCTTTGCATGTAAATCAGCTCATTTAATCCTTACAACATTTCAGTCAGTCTGGCACACCAGAGCCCATATTTTTAATCACTGTGCAAAAGACATCTTACTAGAGAGTTTTATTGGTTCTTCAGACTGAACAAAACATAGGCAAATATAATTAGCTGAAATTTTGGAGGGGATCCCTTTAAAATAGGATATATATATATATACACACACACAAATGCATTATATGCACATACATACACATATATGTTTGCCAATATTTCATATGTATACAATGTATACACATTGTAGTACATACACAATAAATGTTACTAAATGCATAGAAAATATTGTCAAAATATTATCAAATGCTGTTTGGCAGTCATTGTTATAGTTTCCAATATCAACTCAACTGATTTAATTCATCTTAATTTTTAATCAAAAGTAAAATACTTGTCTTACTTGAGTGACTGGTACTTTAGAAATATACATATTGGGAAGATTTAATGATATAACAGAGGCAACAACTGGACCTAATTCCTTAGAAAAACTCAACAGGAGGGCCCTCCTTGGTGGCGCAGCGGGTTAAAGCACTGCACTAAGAAGCCTAAGCCACCTCTGCATGAGTTCGATCCCCGCCTGCCCCGGAGGTGACCACATGGCGTGGCAGACCTCTCCAGACCGGCCTGCTGCTCCCCTCAGTTGTGCACTTCATCGATCTGCCTGTTCTGCTCCCCACTCTGTCTATGGTGAATCCTCTCACCCTCCGCATCTCTGGCCTGTACCCCAGTTCTGTATAAATAAATAAATAATCTTTAAAAAAAAGAAAAAGAAAAAGTCAACAGGAGTTAGAACAGAAAATGTATGCTTTTGGATAGAGACTATGCAGACGTACTAGAGAGATATAACCCCACTGGAAGATGACTTGTAAGGTAACCAAGACTTTTGTCCAACAGCTAAAGTCCCTTTGCCACAAAATTTTCCCTAGGTCTCTCATGGCTCTTCTACAGAAGTTTTAAAAATGCATGTAATAGATGAGATATGTTTGGACCTAAGGATAAATCTGGAATGTAATTATTTAAACCATTACATTAATTTGTTCTGTTTCTACTTTCCTTTTTAGGTAAATAAAGTGCCTGGTATTGGCCCTTCCTGGTGGTGCAGTGGGTTAAAGCACAGCACTAAGAAGCTAAATCCTCTTCAGCATGAGTTTGATACCTGCCCTGGAGGTCATCCACGTGGTGCGACAGACCTCTCCTGGCCACCTGTTGCTCCCCTCAGCAAGGTAATTCCTTGATTTGCCTGTTCTGCTCCCCACTCTGTCTCTGGTGAATCCTCAGACTGTCCCTGCATCTCTGGCCTGTACCCCAGTTCTGTATGCATAAATCAATCTTTAAAAAAAAGTGCCTGGTACTGACATTGTTCTGACTTAATTAACACAAACTAAAAATTCTATTTCCTCTAGAATCTAAAAAGTTGCAAATAATTTCAGTACTAACTACCAAGTTGACCATGTGAACACTGGATTTAGGGGAAAGGAATTAATTTAGTCCTGTCTAAATCAGTGGTTCCCACATTTGGATGGACATGAGACTCACCTGTGGTGGGGGCCCCACTCAGCCTTTGGTAGGGTTCATAATATGAACTTCCTAGGTGCATAGTGTGGGTGTCCTTACTGAGAGGAACCCCCACTCAGGCCAAAGATGTTTAGATATGACAAATATTATTTATACATATATGATATATCCCAAATGGTGTTCTTCTAGGTATGGAGACCCCCACTGAAGTAGTGGGATTCGTATTGTGAACTCACTATAGTCCAAGAGAGGTTCCCTGGGTGTGGGAACCCACATTTTCTAATGGGGTTCATCATAACTGGTAGAATTACCTGCTTTGACACAGAGCTCTCTATAGTCAGGACCACCACCAGTAGACTATCCTCACAATTGAACATCTTCCCCCCACCACCCCCATGCCTCCTTATGGTGATATCATAAAGATTGATGTATTGCTAATTATTATAATATGCAAAATTACTGAGCAGAAAGGGACCTCATCTAACCCCAGGCTTTTCTTATCATTCTCAAAGTAGAGCCATTAACTTTCTCTAACTTATGCTTCAGGTGTTGAAAAGCCAATTCACAGCTCCCCAGCTGCCTACTAGTGAGGACAGCTTTCTTCTGTTATAGGCAGTAATTGCCTTACTGCTAGCCTAAATTGCCCTGTAGAAAAAAGCCTAGCTTTTCTTGCTTTATCTTGTGGATTTAAAGCAGTGTCTATAACTTGCTTTGCATAGCAGTGAAATTCTCCTAAGATATTTTTACTCTAACTCATGTGGCTCCTTTCAGTTATGACATGGGAAACAAGATTATGCAGACATGCGCTAGTGTACATTTTATTTGCACTGTTAATGTACTGAAAATAAGTCAGGGATTAACTTGTTGGGTGAAGGTAGTGGAAGCTACATTCATGGGTCCAGTTTAGTGGAAAGTTGACAGGTACTATGGATGAAAATTCACATTTAGTTTGCTAGATAAATTAAAAAATATATATAAGCGGGTCAACTGTAAGAATAGAATTTGACTTTTATTGATAATGTATAATGTACATATAGTGATTTATAATGATGCACACCTGAAATTTATATTATTATAACACAATGCTACTTTGTTCCAAAAGAATAAAAATGCATATATGCATTCATTTATGTATGCAAATGCATATGAAACACTTGATTTGATCAAGCAAGCTAAGACTTATAATCAGGAAACTTAAGTATAACATTTTTTCCCATGAATAAGCATTCTTTAGGTAAAAGTAGGCAACAATAACATGACTGACAAGTATTTTCCTAGTTCTACTTGGCTATAATACATAGGGTTGGATTGTGAAATCAAACACAATCCTTATCTGCTATAATACATAGGGTTGGATTGTGAAATCAAACACGATCATTATCTGATATCGAGGTTGACTATAATATCAAGATATCAACAATCAAAGAGGAGAGGAGTAGTGGGGAGGGAAGGACCTAATGGTTAGAGATTTGGGGGGAACAGACCTGGAGTCCAAAGACCCCACAAGATCTCTTTCTCATTTCTTGCTAGGGAAAGAATTCAATGTCGAGACCAAAGTTACAGAAAAGCAAGAGATTAATTGTTAGGTAGTAATAAGGACAGGTAATTTCCCTAAGCAGAGAGGGTGCCCCAGTTGATAGCAACTGAGGTGATGAGAAACTGGTGCTTTATGAGTATAGTGGGCAAAGAAAGGGACTTTGGTTGTTGGGTGTCTGCATTGTGTCCCTTGCTTTTTGCTGGGCCTACAGGGTCTCCTGGGTTAGCCAGGCCCACTGAGTTTGTCCATATTACCTGGCCTATCTTTGTGAAACTAGTTTTGGCCTGTTGCTTTAGCATTGTCTTATTATGTTGGAGTTCTGAACATTCCACTGTTTACTGGGTTAGGGGGAGTGTACCTTTCTGGTTGAGATTGTTCTTCAGTCAGTCTGATAAATGGACCAATGTCACCTCAGCTTGGCAGGGCATGGTGCCCTCCTGGTTCAGACCTAGTGTTTCTCAATCAGGCTGATAAGTGGACTTAGGGGCTTAGGGCATCCAGGGCACCCTGTTCCTAACAAATTGCCTATACTGATTTCCTAACTTCCCAGGATACAAGGGTCTCCAGCAGGATCTGCCTTTCCTACAGCAAGTGTGTGTCTCTAGATCTAAATAATACGTGAGATTCCTGGGGTTAGCAAGAAGCATTACATTGTTCAAAATTTCCATTTTTTAAATAAAGATTTGTTTTCATTTATTTATGCATACAGGAACTGGGGTATAGTCCAGAGGTGTGTGGGATGGGATGGTGAGAGCGTTCACCAGAGACAGAGTAGGGAGCAAAAAGGCAGATTGGCCAAAATACACTGCTGAGGGGAGTGCCAGGTGAGACTGGAGAGGTCTGCTGTGCCTGGGTCAGCTCCCTGGCTGGGGATCTTACTTATGCCACATTATCTATGGTGTAACTTAATAGTGCTGACACTTTGGGCCCTCCCTGGTGGCGCAGCGGGTTAAAGCACAGCACTCAGAAGCTTAAGCCACTTCTGCATGAGTTTGATCCCCACCTGCCCTGAAGGAGATCCACATGGCGAGGCAGACCTCTCCTGACCCGCCCGCTGCTCCCCTCAGCAGTGTACTTCATCGATCTGCCTGTTCTGCTCCCTGCTCTGTACCTGGTGAATCCTCTCACACTCCGCATCTCTGGCCTGTACCCCAGTTCTGTACAAATAAATAAATCTTTAAAAAAAAAAATAGTGCTGAGACTTCAACTCCTGTTCTACCAGAGAGGTCCCAAAATCTCCATTTTGTACCCCAAGGTAAGCTACTGTGAAATTCTGTAGGGAGTCATGTCTTACAAATCTAGAGATTTTGATTTATCATGTAGATAAATCTTTAGCCAGAAATGTCTTACTAAGGGCATTCTAAGGTCAAGCTGCCCTTCTCATGGCATGCATGATAGTCTATCTTAATACTTGGAGATTCATCTGACAAGGAGATTAGGGGCTAGTTGGCACACCTTCTTTTCTATCCTTTTAGGTCATACCCCGGTTAAAAAGATAAGTGAATATACTTGCTATATATATATATATATATATACACATATATATACACACACAATATATAGCCACTTGCTATAACTCCCCCTCCCTGTGCCTCAGCCTGTTTCTGCAAGCACTCCAACTGCATCCATCAATCTCTGTACCCTAGCCAAACTCACACACACACATTCACACAACAGACTGACATTCCTCACAGAGATCCATCAACCTTTTGTCTCCTCTGTAGTGTCGATAGTTTTTATTTTCTTTGGCCCTGGCTTTGTAGCAGTTCAGTGAGCTGCTGGACCTTCACCAGGGCCTAGACACCGATGTCCATATTCATATCGGAAATTTTGCAGGTAGTGGCTACTGAGCCATGAGGGTCTCGTGCGTATGCGGGTTCACTGTGCTGCTTCACCCTGTTGTCTCTCTTGGCCTGGTTACTAAATTTTGTTAACTTGTCTCATGCTTGTTCAAGCAACTATGTCTGTTTTAGCAGAATCTGTATTTCATGTTGCATCTAAATGTTTTTTTTTTCCTAAAATGCAAATGTGAGTGTGCCCTTCTGATAATTAGAAACTTTCAATGGCTCCCAAGTACCATCAGTATAAAAACCCGAGCTTCTCTGTCTGTGTACCATGTTTCAGAATCTGATGGTGAAATGCTTGTCCTTCACATTTTCCCACTCAACCCAGATAACTCAAATTTTGATAGCTCTTCCTTGGTTTCATGATCCTGTGCTATTAGAATTGCTTCATACTTTGCATGGAATAGTTTTTCTCTCTCTTTTTTCTTTTTCTTTTTTCCCCCAGTTAGTCCTTCCTCATCTTGTATAGTTTGGTGCAGTTGTCACTTTCTCTGAGACACTTTTCTGGCCCTAATATTTTCAAGTACATACTATACTCTCCTAGCAAAAAGAACAAAATGCCACACTCTGTTACATGTATCTCTTCTCACTCCTCTCTCTTACTGGCATTTGAGAAGGATTCTATGTTTCACTTGGTTGCAACTACAGTGTCTGACTACAGAAAGAATACCAGGATGGGTGCCACCCAGAGCACAATGGGGCCTTTACCATAACAAAGGGGTGGCAGCTTTCCATAGTAGAGCTGGAATTGTGTTTACACAGAGACTTCTGGCATTTAGGAAAGAAACTCCAGGTGGCGCAAGCCCAATGTTGCTATGGAGGGGGTTGAGCTATTTGCTGAGAGTAAATACCAAGATAAGGACTAAGTTTGGAGTATGCACTGAGGATTGTAGAAGCTTACTGGAAAGATAAATCTAAGGATTTAAAAGAAGAAGGATTTGCAAGTGGTAACTTTGAGGCATAGCAGGGATGATGAGTGACTGCTAGTGATGTAGTGATAATCAGTTGATTTTGTATAGAAACAGGTGACAGATCCCAGGACAGAAGCAAAATAGGGAGCTGTGGGGTTTGAATGGCACAAGGACACAGAGCTGAGAGTTGAGGACATTGATGAGAGAGTGGTTAAAAGCATGACCTGAACAATTTAGCCTGAGAAGAAATGGTCAATAGGAGTTTGAGAAATTGTGGAGTCAATACTTGGATTTTACTGTGGTTAAACAAAATAAACCCTCATTGCCAACAAGAGTCAAGATTATCCAGCCAAGGGAATGCACCACACAAAGATGGCAGAGGTCTACTTTTTAATTTTATTTTATATTTTGTTGTGTGTGTGTGTCTGTGTGTGTTTGTGTTTTTGCATGTATATATGTATATACAATATATATACACAATATATATTATTCACACATACATATATATACACACATGCACACATGAGTGTGTGTATATATATATACATATATATATACACATTCATACACACACACATATACACACACATACACAATAGCCATCACCATAGTCTCGTGGCAGAGATCTACTTTTAAGATAATGGGAATATTCAAGGCATAAAGAGTAATAAGACTTTTATTCCTTGGGGTGTGGGAAATGGAGGGGAAGCTGAAAGTAAAATTCTCACTAAAATTGATAACAGCTTTAAAATTTAGTTGTTATTTTAGCTATCTGGGTGTCATCTGGAACTGAGGGATAAGCAAATGATAAAGTTTTATCCTGTTCAGAGTTACCTTATTTGATACCAAATGTTTTCAGTTCTCTTGTTTCCTAGGCTAATTGTCGTTTTTGACAAGGGCTCTAGCTGCTAAGTTGCCTGTCCAACACTTAGTGTAACGAAAGATTAAATGATAATTGAATCCAAAAAAATCACAGGAAATACACTAGGATGAAACATGCCTCTGATAGGCCTATCCCCAGGAGGAACACTGGGATTAAGTGAGACACAAATAGTACATGACGACCTCACCAAATGCCACATTACATATCCTGACTAAGTCAGTTATATAATAAGAAGGAGGAGCTGCTTTACTTGTGCAGAAGGGAAAAAAAAAATAAATAAAAGACTGTTCAGTCTCCTATCTCAGATGCCAGGCAATGTGAAAGTTGTTTCGATCGTCATAAACAGAGCTGATTTTAATGTGTCATCAGGGCCTTTTTCGGACCTATTAATGTGCCAGGCATTCTTCCTGAGAAGCCCTCCTCATCCCACATAATAGTATATAAACTAAAATGCACTCAGGTCCTGAATAAGTTCTATCTTGCTTATTATTTCTATAGTCCTTATTGCAATAATTTAGTTGACATATTTTATTTTACTATAAATTAATTAAAATCCTTAACATACTTAGCTTTGCAAGGTCCTTGAGCTATTTTGTAGCTGGTAAGATATTTTTAGATCTCAAGCATTTTGTTGGTCTTTATGATGTTTATCAATCATAGTTACTCTGCCTGATAAGAGCAATGGAAGTATTTCCTTGAGCATAGGGGCAGAGATTGAATTCCTTGAGGATACACTAGAAAATAAAGTCAAGTTTGCTGAGAATGGGCACAAAGTCTGGATCGAACCCATGTGAATGAGGCCAGACCCTTTGTCTGTCTCTCAGTCTCATTTACCAGTGCTACCCCCGTGCTGTTTTTCTCACTTTTAGTAGAAACAGATAAATAATTGGGCAAATACAATAAAGTGATAACGTTTATGAAAGACTTATAACAGGTTGCTATGGGAACAGATAGACAGGGCAGGAAGTTCAAGGAAGTCATTTTTTTCCCTTCAGTGAAAATATAGATGATATTCTTGTTGTCTTTTTTTCCCTTAACAGATTCTATGTGGGGAATCAGAATTATTTTATATCAGAAGCCTCTTTTTCTCACTTTATGGTATAGTCAAAACAACACAGAATTGGGGTCAGAAGACTTGGTTTTAAATTCCAGTTTGTTTCCATGAAAGGCCTGGGGAAATTATTCAATTTATCTGGAACTCAGTGTCCACATTTTTAAAAAGATGACATGTTAGGATGAATCAGTGCCCTCCAAATTCATATCAGTCCAGACCCTGTGGATGTGACTTTATTCAGAATTTGGCCTTTACAGATATGGTCAGGGTAAGATGAGGTCATACAGGTTGAAAATGGCCCCTTATTCAATACTGGTATCCTTATTAAATGGGAGAAATTTGAACACAGACATATAGGGGAAGAAACAAAGGGAGATGGGAGAAAGTTACTGGAAAGTTGCATTTAAGAGACCAGGAGTGTCAGTAAAGAAGCAAGGAAGACTCTGAAGCAATCCATTCTCAGAGTGCTTAGCAGGAACATGGTGCTGTCTCTACCTTGATTTCAGAATGATAACCTCCAGAACTGAGAGAGTATTTGTAGTTGTGTTAGGCCATCTACTTTGTGGCAATTAATTATAGCAGACCTAGACAAGGGAAGTAAAAATAGAATTTCCCTACCTACAGTGGTGTCTCAGTCTAGTTACAGTCTAATGAGGGTCTGATGTGGTAAGGGGGACATTAACAGGAGAGTGACCCTGTGAATCCAGGTCCAGGAGATTAATTTTAGAGTAGCCATGTCACACTGCAATAGCTCAGCATACCTTACTCATCATAAACCATCCTTCTCTCTTTCCGTTTTCTTCTATGTGATTTCAACACATTATTCACTGACTCTTGATTTATAATTTTGTTTTCTAGCTTAATATTGCATAACCTAAGACTCACTTACTTGACTTTTCTGATTTGACTTTCAAAGATTGCCGACATCATCCAGACACCCAATACGCTAGGATACATTCTAGAAGATATATAAAGCACTTGTAAATGCTAGTTACTTAGATAAAAAGTAACCAGTATTTAAAATGGAAGAAGGAATTTTATGTAACATTAATATCCATCAGTAGTTCATGCAGTGTTCAAGCCTTAAGATGAAAGTGGTCCCAGCCATTATGTCCCTGCAAAGGTGAGCCACTCCAGCTGACACCACTTGGAGCTATCTGCACCATGCAGTGATCAAATGGTAGATATTTTAGTAAATTAAGGGATTATTGTGTTTAGGGTGGTTTGCTAAACACTGTACATAATTGGGATAGACAGGAGTTTGTTTCTTTAACCTCAGTTTCCTCATCTGTAAAATGAACTTAAAATGTAAAGTTCTCACAGCATTGTGACTAAAACAATACATTCAAAATACAGAGAACCTAACATCTCTGGGACTCAGTTGATATTAGTCATCATTGTTGCTCTTGGTATTTTTATTCTTTAATTGACTGAAGACATGAACTTTCAAAAGACTTGTCCAACTTTCATGTCTAAAATAGCCCAAGACCATAAAAGTAGATGCGATAGCAATGCGCAGAAGAAAGTATCAGTGATTACTAAGCTGCCCTTTCTATCCTTTCCTCTTTTGATTAACTTTTTGTAGAATTTGAGAAGACAATGAGGCCTCCAGCACCCACAGAGAGGTGAATTTTCCTTTATTTTTCCATCTCACTGGTCCATGAAAGTGTCTAGCCCAAGGTTATAGGAGCTGAGAGTGAATCCAGGAGCTCAGTGAGGAGATGAATGGTCTTTGTGGAGAACAGACTGAAAGCTGGTTTGGTGCTGTGGGCTCTGGCGTGGTCCTGTCCTCAAAGATAAATCTGATCCCATGTTTCCTGACCGTGTGAAACAAAGCACTAGCAGGAAACAATTCAATTCAAATGGTTCCACTGTGAAGACTCAAGGAAGCATCAACATACTGAAGTATGGGAATGGTTCAGCAAACAGAAATGGTTCAGCTAACAGTTATGGGGAAGCAAATAGGGAAACCATTATTGCCCCTGTGACTAATGAGAAATGGAAGACCGATTTGCCACTGAAGCCCACAAGAGCTGGAACTAAGCCAGAGAGGCTGCTAGTAGGAACTCAGCCACTAACAGGATCATTGTGGTGACACACTGTATCCTCTGAGCTCCTTCCTGGCTCATACACGGAGGTAAGTGAGTGAGCAAGGATGTCTAAGTGTCACAAATAACAGAGCAGAGGAAATGGATCTGGAGAGGCACCAAGCAGTATCCAGTGCTGGGCTCCCACATGCTGATCTCGCCACCACGAGAACAGTATTACATGGCAGGACTCTGTCTCAGTGGTTGGAATGCAGTTGGGTTATAGAAATCTGTCCACTAATGCCATAAGATCATGCCTCCATTTCTTCATTGTCATAATCCTAAGCAGTGGAGCAATGGTTTAGCTAATGGGAGTGGTGGGGGGGTGTTAGGCCAGAGGCAGGCAGGATAGGAAGACTGTCATTCAGTCAGAGAGAATAGCATGGGATAGCATGTGGCTATGGCCTCAATAAATTGTTACAGACAGACTTCTTTCCTTGGACTTGCTCTCTGTAATGAAGAGCCAAGGGAAAACATTGAGATGAATGTGCCACAAAGCAATGAAGAAAAAGTGAATTGTAGGTTTAAGATCCAATCTGTCCTCCACCCCCAGCCCTTCCCCAATATGCACACACACCTGCATGGGTATAAGTTAAAAAGATAAGTGACTGATACCTCAGAACTCATCACTCCTTCTAAATAAACATTTCTTCCCAGGTTCTATTTTCAGTAGATCTCAAGTGAGAATATGTATCTGAGCGCAATGGAGACTGAGCCAGGTGAGGCCTACCAACCAAGGGGAACCCTAGGAAGACAAGTTCTTTTGTTCCAAGGTTGCATAGCATATGTGAAAGGGAGACATTATCAGCAATTTCACCAAAGCGCCTTAATTCTTCCTGTTAGGAATATGTAATATGCTGGAAAATTATTTGCAAATAATAATGATTTCCTAAAAAAATAGCTTAGCTTTCTGATTTTAATTCAATCAATCATAGACACATTATAAAATGACTAGTTTTAGCTTAAATAATATGATAAGCACTTTTAATTCAAATAAGTCAGTGGCGGGGTATGCTAGTTGGACAGCATCTTTATATTGTGGTTTCAGCCTGGGCAAAATTAACTTGTATGTGTGAATATACCTGTGTATGCTGACACTTCACAGTCTTATCTAAAGTTCCACTTAAGATTATATTTCTATTTCTATATTTCTATTTCTATTATCCTCTATGTATTTCCATGGAGTTACTAACAAAGACATTTTAAAGAACAATACTGAGTAGTTATCCTAATCATGTGGAGTATAACTTTTTTAAAATACTTGTCCTTGATTATTTTCTGATTGTCTCCATTACTTTGTGTAAATTGTACTAGATGGAAGATACATCTCAAATTTGTTTTAACTTATTTTTGAAGATCTATTTATACACAAAGAGCTGGTATGTAAGCCAGAAGTGTGGGAGATGAGAGGATTCACCAGAGACAGAGTGGGGAGCAGAACAGGCAGATTGACAAAGTACACTACCGAAGGGAGCAGTGGGCGGGTCAGGAGAGGTCTGCTGCACAGTGTAGGTCAGCTCCCTGGTTGGGGATCAAACTCGTGCTGCAGTGGCTATGGAGAGCTTCATAGTACTGACATTTAACCCTTTGCAATACCAGGGAGACCCCTATTTTAACTTTTAAATAAGATGTTGAGGTATTATTACTTATAACTTGACAGAGACTTTGAAATTAATTAACACACCTTGATTTAATTTAAATCTTAGTCCATTATTTATTAAATTATCTTAAGCTTCTATAAAATGGCAGCGAACATACAGGTTCTAAATACCTTTATTTAGTATCAGTGAATATAAGATGGACCACTGATGGATGACTTAGACTCTTAGACTGTAAATAGTTATGGCTGTTGATCCTGGCCTAAAGACTTACTTCATGTTTAATTCTACTCATTAAGAATAATGATAGTGATAACAGCCTATTAACAGCTAATATTTACTTTCAAGCAACATTAGGCTTATTCAGTTATTTATTGCTCATTGCAGCATGATACAATATTTTAGAAATGAAGAACTTGAGGTACAGTGACTTTTCCAAGGGCACACAGTTAAAAAGTGGGATCAGGAAAAAGAGGAACAGGGCTGTAGTCTGGCTCAGAGTCAGTATATTCACCCAGTGTACAATAGTTAAAGAATTCAGCTAGCTCTTAGCTGTAGTTTCATGTGACATGTGTTTTGAAAAATGTATCCCTCTAAGGAAATAAAATAGCAAATTACGGCCCTCCCTGGTGGCGCAGCGGGTTAAAGCGCAGCACAAAAAAGCTTAAGCCACTTCCGCATGAGTTCGATCCCCGCCTGCCCCGTGGAGATCCACATGGGGTGACAGACATCTCCTGGCCCGCCCGCTGCTCCCCTCAGCAGTGTACTTCGTAGATCTGCCTCTTCTGCTCCCCACTCTGTCCCTGGTGAATCCTCTCACCCTCTGCATCTCTGGCCTGTACCCCATGTCTGTACAAATAAATAAATCTTAAAAAAAAAAAAAAAAAGCAAATTACAGAGATCATTTCAAAGTGGAGCAGAAAGCCCACAGAACAGTATCACCACTTAGTGTAAAAGTGCAAATTATGTTCTTGAGGCAAATGAGTATGTGAATGGACACATTCATAAATCTGCCTGTACAGAATGCATCCTCAGGTGAGGGACTCAAGGAAAAAAACCCCAGGGCAGAAAAGGTACTCAAGACTTACATTGTAAGTCTGTAACCCAATCAATTCTCTGCAATTTGAAAGAACAAGCAATGGGGAGAACCAATTTGAGCTTTGAATGAAATTCTACACCATTTCAATTCCTTAATTACCACCTTCCGAATTCCTATAGGAATCAAAAGGCAGAAGTGGAGGAAGAAGCTACAGCGAACTGAGACACCTCTAGCCCCTGGCAGGGGTGAGGAAATCTCTAGACATTCCCCATATTACAAAATAGACTTATTTTTTCCTTGTGGTATGTCCAATCCACTTTTCTGGCCACCAGCACCCTTTCTGCAGGCATATAGGAGAGCCAGATCATTCAGCACTCTTGCTTATTTCAGCTGCATAGATAGTGAACTTGTCATTGGCATAAAAGTAAAGGAACAGACTTTTAAAATTGCTGCATAAAGGAGCTCTTCTATATCAGTGTCATTAAATTAAATTTCTGCTCTGGATAATGCATGAAATGGCTTGTGAATTTTTTTTTCTTTGAGTGACTCATTTTGTTTGAACTCTAAGGCAATTCCTCAGAAATGGAAAGAGGCTATTTAAAAAGCTTGTCATTTGAAACTCATTTTGCTTAAAAGTCAGAAGATCTCTACCAGCACCAATGGAGAGAAATTTGAGAATCCTGAACTCAGGTCTCAAAGGTATCCCCTTAGAAAAAAAGAAGTTTAAGAAATGTTAAGGAGTCTTTTGAAAAGCATTTTGAAGGGAATGGAAGAACAAGAATAAAATCTTACATTTTTAAGTGGAAAATTATGCCTTTTCTTATGTGAAGAGAAGACTTTCTGGGTACTTCTGTCTTACACTCCTTTTTTTTTTTTTTTTTTTTTTAGCAAAATGTAATACCAAGTATCATTTCTTAAAAATATAGCTTAGTATGCAATGTTGTCTGTCACTCTCTCTTTAGTGGACAATGAAATAACATTTCAATCTTTTTACTGGACTTCAAAGTCTTTAAGATATTCTGGTAGCAAAACACAATGCTAAAGGTCACCAGCAGCATTAAAATTATGCAAATTTTCCTGTTAAAATTCTATTCTCTTTTTCTTCCAAAACATAATTTGTAAAATGTTCCTGCAGGAAATTTCTTAGGACATTAGGAGGACTTCAGATTCGAGGCTTTACACACTGGGTTCCTTGCTTAGACTCCCGTCTTCCAGCCTCACCCCATACACACTTCCCAATCTCCCCTACTCCTTGAAAAGACTTGCTCATGAAATTATTCCATAAAGGCCATTTCATCCTAATTGACCTATGTTACTGTAAAAATATTTCTGTGAAGAGTGAAGCTTTAGATACACAACTTTTTACACAATTGTTTAAAATAGCTTTATTTTTCAGCTGCATAATCCAAAGTTGCAAGAAACTCTCTGGAATTGCATTTTTGAGTAGACTGGGTGAGAACAGATTGGGGAGAAAAGGAGGGAGAAGCAGGGTCACCATTTTTCTGCTTCATATCACACAGCACTGGAAGTGAGGGAAGCAGCCCAATTTTAAACCCTTTTGTTGTTGAGGTAGGGTGACTAGCTTAAAGCAAGACACACTTAAGCCTTTTCCCATTTGTGGTAGGAAACCATTTTTTCCAATCATTTTGTAAATTCTGGATGGAATAAAGTATTTCCACTTTGTTTTAATCACCTTTAGCTTCAAAAGCCATTTCCTCTGAAGTAATACAATTCATGTATCATTTAACCGTCATTCACCAGCTGTCTGGTTTCTGCTTGTGACCTAGAACTGTACCTCAGACCTATGCCTTCAATCCCACACACACGGATAAAAGCACAAAAGCCTGCTATGTATGGGTCGTTATAATATAATAATGCCAGAGCTTAAGAATGAATATTAGATATCTGAGGGTTTTCTTTTTCAAATGACTGTTGTCACTGCTACCAATCTGGATGCTGTCTGATAACCCTCTCTTTTTCTCTTCTGCCTTGCAACTTCTTCATCCTTCATCATTTATTTCAAAAATAGTTATCTCCTTTCTACCTATGCTTGCTATCTTCACCTTTCCTTCTCTGACATTAAACCAGATATATTCTTTTCGCAGAAGGCATTCTGATGCCAGCTTGTAAAATAATACCGTTTGACTTGATACTTTTATTTCTGTCTTAACACAGATAAAGCATCATGGAACAAGTTTTAAGCTTTAAGTGGCAAAGAGGGAGAAAGTCCTTAGTAGAATGGGATGTGCAGAGGGTGGTGGCAGGGTCCAAAGGGGACACAGTAACAGGAAGGGGCTGCAGTGGCTTCAGAATCCAACACGCTTGGTGGGCAAATGTCTGACTGGTCTCCGCTCCTGATGATGCATCTCTGTTTACTGTCTTCATTAGCTCACACTCTTCAGTCTAAGTTTTCTTTATTAACCAGAATTGTGGCATTATATATTTTGTTGCGAGCTCCAGATTTCCAGATTTGTCTTACAGAATTACTTCTATCAGCCTCTCACTACCAGCTAATAATATTTTCTTTCTACAGATTCTTGCATTAATGACTCAGGATCAAAACCTCCTGTGAATCGTATATTATTAAATCTCTTTTCCAGCAGTTGAGATTAGAATAAAGAGAAGTTAATAAGTTGCACATAGTCACAAGATGAGTCAGAATTAGGGACAGAATTCAGACAATGAAACCATAAGTTCTGATTTTCAATAGATCTGCGGGGCTGCATATTAATTCCCTCTTGCTCAGAAAGCTGAGTCACCCTGCCCTCTTCTGTGCCAAGCTCCCAGCTCAGATGAGATTCACGGTCTGCAAAGCACCTTTCTCATTCTTATGTCCATCTATCCATCTGTTCATATCATTTTTAAAGGAAGTTTACAAACATTCCTAGAAACTTTTATCTTCCATAAAATTCAAATGCTGCTCTTTATATATTGTATGTAAAGTGTATATAGAGGTGAAGAAATCACGCTCCTTCTTCCCTACCTGTTGCCCACACTAATTCAGTTAAATCAAGTAGGTTATTGAACTTTCACCATAAGTGAAGAAGCCTTAAGTGAAGGACAGTTTGGAAAGACAAGTTGGAACAGTCATGGGAAACTTCAGTACTTGGGGGAAAATAGGGAAGGAAAAACCCCCAAATTTGAAATGCTATATTCAAAAGTTTCCCTGGGTGCACATTTTCTTCTGAACAACTCTTTCCATTTGCTATATTCCCATGAAATGTATTATACATCATGTATTCCCATATTTCTCTAAACACAAATTAAATGCTTAGCCTTCAAAGTGGTATTGGGGACTTCCCTGTTGGTATAAAGGGTTAAGTCTCAGCACTAGGAAGCTCTCCACAGCCACTGCAGCACAAGTTTGATCCCCAACCACGGAGCTGACCCACATGATGCAGCAGACCTCTCCTGTCACAGCTGCTGCTCCACTCAGCAGGGTATTGCAGTCAATCTGCCTGTTCTGCTCCCCACTCCATGAATCTTCTTACCTTCTGCACCTCTGGCTTTTACCCCAGTTCTTGTATGCATAAATAAATAATTAAAATAAATAAATAAATAAATGTGATATTGGAAAGTGTTCAAGGATTGAAATGCATACAGCTGGTGAGATGATGTGAAATGAGACATCAACTATTGATGATGAGAGTCAGGAATGTGAGAAAGGGAATAAAGGAGATGTCAGAGCATCTCATTATTCTTGTGACAATCCACACATGGTAGTCATGGACCCAAGGTCAGCAGATATTCATTATGAAGCTCAAATTAGAAATGGATGGAAAACAATCACACACCTTAAGAAATGCATAGAATTGCTTCATCCTCAAATATTATCTCATACCAGTGCTGCCAAAGTGTTCCTTATAAGATTGGCACACTGAACACTCACCTGGCAAAATAAAGGCTGCATAGGTTAGGCAGAAATTTTGACTGAATTATTTTTAGTAATACTATGTTCTGAATTATTTTTTTACTTACCTTAAATTCAATTTTTGAGAAATAAATGTAACTATGTTATTATTATTAGTCTGTTATTTACAAATCTGTAATACTTGGGGGTATATTTCACACCTCATGGGGCACATGGTTCACTCACTGACCTTCAATACCCCACACCAGTAACTAATCTCCTTCCTTTACTGTCACCTCCCCTCTACTGTACCCCCAGAATGTTAATTTTCACAATGTCTGAAAGTTACTTTTGTTGTGTTTTGCCAAATCTGTATTTTTTTTTTGTTATTTATATTCTGCAAATAAGTGAAACCAACCATTCAGTATCTGTCTTTTACTTGCTGACTCATTTCACTTAGCAAAATCACCTCACAGTCCATCCATTTTATCCCAAGGCACCATTTCATCTTTTTAAATAACTGAGTAGTTCATTGAGTGCATATTCCACAATTTCTTCATCCAATTTTCTGTCATTTGGTATTTAGATTGGTTCCATGAAGTTTAATTTCACTGGGCATTTGGCATTTTGTTTGCTAAATCTGGCAACACTATTAACCAGACAAATGTACTTGGCCATCAGGATTGCAGCTCAGAAACCTTGTGCTGTTGGTATAGACATTAGGACAAATGAATTATGACTTACTAAAACATAGCTGTCAAGAGTTCCAGATATCCACTGCAGGCTAGCTATGTGTTATTCCCTAGAGGAAATTTAAATATAAGGCAAGTTGAAACACCTGATAGTTACTTGATGAGCTACATCTCCCCTTCTGTGGGGATGCCAAACCAAGACGAGATGGTATTCAACTCCCTGGCATAGGCACTGCCAATATTTTTTTTCTTCAATTCTCTTTTCTTCTAAGTGTCCATGGATGAGAAATCCACCTCTCCTTTTATGACTAATGCATTTTATTTTATATTTAAAATGATTGTTCAATTTACTATTGCCCATTCTTGTCTGATTTAAAATGATTTTATCTCTTCAACTTGATGCCACACACCTTTGCTTAGTCTGTAGTATCTTGATTTTTAACGTTTAACCTTTCATATTAATCTTATTTTGTACCATTTAATCTTCATAGTGGCTGTCCTTCTATGGCCCATATACTGAAATCAGAGGCCAACTGTACGAATAAGAAAGATACACCAACACAAAAGGGCACTCTTATTTTTAGAACCCAGAGAAAGAAGAAAGCTTTTTTTTTTTTTTTTTTTAATTTGAGAAGTTAAGATAATTGCTTCTGGCTGACTTACTATGTGAAGTAAAGGAAGATGACCTTTAAATTGATTGCAGATCCAGGAAAATAATAAGCAGTTGCACACAGTCCTATCCCCATTAATAAAATGTCTGCAGCTGAGTCCCTCTGACCTCAATCTGAAACTAGGAAACAGTTACAAGAAGATGAGTAAGAGTATCTTTAGAAGTCCTGCCAAGACAAACCTCTGCCCTCAATGTGGAATAAGTAGTTGCCTCCTGAACCTTTCAGTCTTCAAGGAAGTTAGGAACAATAGGTCTAGTAGGCGATCATCCCTCTAGGGGGAAAGACATTTGTTTTTTGCATATCCTTGACAGGCAATTATACTAACACTATAGTGCAAATTAATTCATAGGCAAAAATCATGTCATTGTCCTCTGAGTGTACCTTAGAGAAAAGTTCACACATCTCTGGGTAGTTACCTAAAATCTCACCCTCCACACAACAAGGATTAGATTTCAAAAACATGCGACTGAGTATTTTTAATCCACGTAAGCTCTTAATCATCGAGTGCTCTTCAGTCACTTTTTGAAATGCAGGCAAATGGTATAATATTTCTAAAATAAAGGGTTACATATAAATTGTAATCATATATAATTGCTTTTCTACTTTCAAATTCTGGGTCCCCAACTGTTTATAAGGAAGAATTTATTCTAAATAGTTGTCAAATGGTAATATAAACATAAAATGTCCTATCTGAAGAAAGAAAACAACTTAGCTAAAATGTAATTCAAGACAAAAATTCATTACAAATAAATCATTTTTTAAAGGGAATCTTAAAATGCCATTCTCAGTGGACAAGAGAAATAGGTATTTTCTCTATAGAGACCACAATCCTCGCCTTCAGGAACTAGATAAGCAAGCCCTGCCCTGAGGCGGGCTTCTGTGTCGTTTCCACCCCATCCAATGCAGAATCACCTGGGTGCTGCCAGAGGCAGTGTTTCTGGGCATGGGGGAATCTTCCCATTGTTCCTGCTGGAGCTTAGGGCACCATGTTCAAGCACAGCTTATGCCAATGTAGTGGCTGCCCACAGGCAGCATGCTAAGGTGGCTGATGGGAAACCCCCACCATACTGTGGCTTTCAGAGTGGCCAGCAGCTGCTCTTGATGGGACTGTGGATTGGCAAGTCAACCTGCCACTCAGCCTCCAGGCACCGCCCCCAGGTCGAGGCTGCAGCAAAGCTGCAGTTTGAGCTGGGAGGCTGGGATTTCAGAAACAAAAGCTGGTTCTTTCAAAACAAACAGAACAGACAAATTTTACGGAGGCTCACAAAGTAAAAATAAATAGTGCAAACTCTAAAACGTAGAATTTGAAATGAAAGAAAAGTTCAGATAGACATATATCAGAAATTTAGAGACACCTGAGGGGTTCCTATGAGTATTTGTGTGTGTGCTAGTAAGTTGAGTTACCTAGAAAAGATGGGGAAATTCTTAGAAGGTCACCGTGCTAACCACTATACCGCCGGTGTTCTGACAAATTCTTAGAAATACACAACCACCCAAGAATGAATCAGAAAGGAATAAAAAAAAAAACAAAAAAACCCTGAAGAGGCTAATTACAAGCAAGAAAATTGAAACAGGAATCAAAAGTCTCCCAGTAAACAAGTCTGGGCCTGGACATTTGAGTTTACAACACTGTCAAACACCTTTTCTTCTCAAACTCTTCCAAAAATGTGGGAAAGTGGAAATACCTACAAACATATTTTATGAGGCCAACATTACCATAATACTAAAAGCAAACAAAAACACCACTAGAAAAGAAAACTACAGACCAAAGTTCTCTAGATGAGAAAGATGCTCAACAAAATGTTAGCAAACCAAATCCAACAAGGCACTCAAAGTATCATTCACTGTATCCAAGTGGGATTTATTCCTGGGAAACAAGGAGAGTGAGAGATCCAAAAATCAATCCATATATTTTGCCACATCAATGAAAGGAATGATAAAAATAATACAATCACAGCAATGGCTGCAGAGAAAAAAGCCACTTTATAAAATCTAACATTCATTTATGATTAAAAAACTAAAAAATGGGCATAGATGGAACATATTAACATAACAAAGTTCATCTATAACAAAGACATAGCAAACATAACTAACATACTCAGTGAAAAGCTGAAAACTTTTCTAAGATCTGGTACAAGAGAAGGATGTCCACTTTCACTACTTCTATTCAGCAAAGAATAGAAGGTTCTGAATACAATTAGGTAAAGAAGGTTATAAAAAAATACAAGTTGAGAAAAGAAGTGAAACTATCATTACTTGCAAATGATTTGGGACTATACATAGAAAATCCTAAAGACATCACTAAAAAAAAATTATTGAATAATAACTCAGTACAGTGAAGTGGCAGGTTACAGAAACAATTTGCCAAAGTCTGTTGTGCTCTTACATACAAGTAATGACAGTCTCTCTCTCTCACACACACACACTCACTCACTCTTGCTCTCTCCATCCACCTATTTATATATCCATATTTGTAGCTATCTGTATATTTATGTAATTATCACTTGCAAATTGTTAAGATTTTCTTAATCCAATTGCTCTACTACATTTTCAGATTCCTCAATAAATAGTAAATAACATTGATCATAGTGGAAATCCTTGTATTTTTCTGACCTTAAAAAGGAAGATATGGGCCCTCCCTGGTGGCGCAGCGGGCTAAAGCACAGCACTGAGAA
>NW_004567104.1:15450447-15462117 GCF_000260355.1 Condylura cristata | reverse complement strand
AGTTTACAATATTTAAAATCATGAAAGCATATTAATATTTTCATGACTTTTCTGTTCATGTTATAAATAATATAATTATCACATATGTATGTTTGCATATATTTATGTATATGTAAAAATTTAGTAAATTTTTATTGCTCCTTAATATTTTGACATATAAAATGACACCCATAATTAGCTATATGTTATATGTACCTTAACATCATCCAGAGATAACTAATTTGATCATTATCTGCTATACTTTCTATATGTTGCTGAATTTGTTTCTGCTAATTTTTGTTGAGAAAGAACATTAACATCTATGATGCGATTTACTAGACTGTAATTTCTTTTTCTTGTGCTGTCCCTCTCAATTTTGGGATTAAAGTATTATCAAATAAATTGAATCTTGTGCCAAAAATAGAGAATTTTTTATCATGTAGTTTTCCAGAAGCACCCTCTGAGGCTTGGATTCAGATGTATAGAAATTATTTGGAAACTGCAGGGAAGAGGACATGTGACTCAGGAAGAGAAATGAAGTCAGTAAACAAAGTAATATAAAGTCAACTTCTACAGTGAACAACTAAAATTTAATTCTACATGAAAAACCTAGAGAACCGTGCAATATAGAAAGTAGAGTTATGCCACTCCTGGTCTAGGAACCTGAGTCTTTTGCATACACAGTCATTGAGGCTCCTGTGGACATGGATTGTATTGGAGTGGAGTATTAACCACACACTGAGGAAAACTTCTGTCTAGAGGAAGCTGTTAGAAAGGCAGATGCAGATACTCAGTTGAAAGTGGTTCCCTGGTCCACCATGACCTGGTAAAGTTTTAAGAATTCTGACAAATTCTTTAGATTTTCCCCTTTTCTTCCATATTCTAGAAGAGTTTAGGTTTAGAATTGTTTATTTCTTGAATGTTGAGTAGAACTTTCCAGGAAAGCTATGTCAATCTGGAGTTTTCTTTGTGGAGTTCTATATAATTGTGGACATAGTTAGATTATAAGATTATGTTTTTTTCTTATATCTGAAGTTAATTTTTAAGTAATATTTTTCTTATCAACGTCACTTAAATTCCTGCTAATAAATTTTATATGTGTATGTATATGCTTTTATAGTTTTGGATGCCTATAATATCTATTGTATTGTCATCTTTACATTTCCAAATTGGTTATATAAACCTTTTTACCACTTGATCTTTCTCTTTCTTTTCAGATATTTCTCAATGTAATGAGTTTTTGAAAAGAATCACCACTTAACTTTTTCATTCTCTCTATTGTGTTTTACTTTTCCTTTAACTTCTGTTGATTTATTAGATTTTTTTTCTTTCTGAGCTTATTTTGTTACTTTTCTAACTTCCTGAGATATGTGTTAGTAATTTATAAAACTTACTCCTTTTTACAAATACACATTAATGCTGTTATCTTTTAAGTAATGTGTTACTTATATACTATTTTGACATATCATATTAGTTATTATAATTCCGTTTAAACCATGCTATAATCTTTACTACCAGGTCTTATTTCACTCAGAACTATTTACTTTTTATTTTTTGTTCCCAGGCATGAGGGTTTTCTAGTAATTTTTTTTTATTTTAATTTGTGTTGAAACTGTAATTGTATTATAGTCACAGTCTGTGCTCTCTGTTCCAATTATTAAAACAGTTTCCTCTCAACTCAAAAGTTATCATTGTATACTCTGCTTTCTAATGTTATCTATCCTCTTGGCTTTTCCTCAGGTCTACTACTAAGTTATAGCAATACAGGACATTAGAAAGAGACTGGAACACAGAGGAATAGGGTCAATGAATTTACTCCATGTTTGGTTTGCAAGTTCTGTCAATTTTCTCAACAACCACCATTTTCTCATAGCAGCAGCTGATTTCAGTTTCTTACTTTGTATTCCCAGATGCAATCTTACCAAGATCCCTTCAAAGGCTCTAGCCAGGCAACATTCTTGAGAGTTTTGAGTCTTTGCTCCAAGTTTCTTTCTTAATTTTCCAATCTAGACTAGCATCTACTTCCTAAAGTTATTATTTTGGTGAAATTTATATTAATTTCATTGTTTTTCCATTTGTCTACCACCAATTTAACAAATAGCTATGTATTGCCTTGCATGCTTTTTATTTTCCTGATCAGACCCTCATTGCTGTACTGTTTTATTCCAGTCTTTTGGAATTTTTAAGAAATGCCTTAAGATTCAGATGATGGGGTCCTCCCTGGTGGTGCGAGAAGTTAAAGAGCAGTACGGCAAGTAGCCACAGCCGCTTCAGTGTGCGTTGGATCCAGCCCTGAAGGCGATCCACGCGATGTGGCAGACCTCTTCTGTCCTGCCTGCTGTGCCTGCTGCTCCCCTCAGCAGTGTACTTCGTCAATCTGCCTGTTCTGCTCCCCACTCTGTCTCTGGTGAATCCTCCCATTCCCCCTGCACCTCTGGCTTGTACCCTAGTTCTGTAAGCATAAATAAATAAATCGTTAAAAAAATTAATAACTTCAGGGTTTTGGGGGGAAAAAGATTCAGAGGATAATTTCCTTTTATAAACGGTTTCTTTAAATCATGTGTTCCATTTAGTTCATTGTTAAACTTTTTTTTAATTCTTACTAATATTTTTGGTTCTTTGTCCTATGACTTATAGAGGTTTTATAATTACATTTTGTTTGTATGTTTATCTTTTTCTTCTACAGTCTTGTTCACTCTGTTTTCTGAAGCCAGATAGCTAAAGTTTTATAACTTCTAAATGGACTATTTTTTTTTATCATTTAAGTGAAACTATCTCAGATATCAGATAACACTGTTTCACATTTATAATCAAATAAATTAAATTAAAATCTATAAATTTATGTTTCTCTCAAGAAGAGTTGACAACCTAGGAGCGAGTATGGGGAAATACAAAAATCAAGAATGATATGATAAATAATAAAGATTTATATTGCCTGGCTTTTCTTTATGAAATTAATCCCTGAATTTTCTGTGTTTTGATTTTTCAGCTCAAAAGTATTCTGTTAAGTACAGCTGATGTATGGTCACTTTTAATTCTGTGTACATCCCACTTTATTAAAATTTACTAGTGCCATGTATGATGGCAATTTTAAATTTTTTTCTACTGCTGACAAAACATCTGTGAACATAGTAGACTATGTACTTTACCTCAGTGCTCAGGAGTTTCCTGGAGGTATTGCCTCGGAAAAGATCTGCAGGATCATAGTATATGCAAGGCTTCAGTTTTACTAGACAATACCAAACTATATTGTTCTAACTTAAAATCATCTAAGTGTGTGGCATCTTTCATTACTTCTGTCCATCACTTGAAATCCTTACTACACACCTTTGTATTTCTCTGTCTACCTAGATCCTAAAATCTTCCTTGAGGACTTTAACATCATATTAACAATTTTTCCACATTAGTTCAAAGGCTTGACTTGTTCAATGACTTACCTATTAATGCTGGTCATCGACTCACTGCCCCTACCTTCCATATCATCCCAGCTTGTAATTTCTCCAACTCAAAAGCCTTCTCACTGTTTGAGTTCTTGGAAAGTAATTACTTATTATTTACATACAGAATCATTTGAGACATGTATATAAGTATCAGAGAGATGAAATTTTATTCTTGATAACTAGAAGAATTTAACTTGGGCTTAACTATAAGATTAAGCCCAAGAGCCACTGCCCTTCTTCATGAACTGAAAACTCACCCCCTCCCCTAACATGAAGGCCTCCCATCAAGAAAAAATATTAATTTCTGCCTTCTGTGATGGATCAGAGTAGAGCCCTGTAGAAAGGCTATCCTCAAAGACTTCTTTCCTAATGTTACCACCACATAAATTGTCTCCATTTTGAGAAAAGAATGAAAAGTGTACTCCATGATTTTCCCTTTTGTGAAACTAGTCAAATCAAATTATTAAGTGCTATTTCTTTTATTTTAACATATTAAATACCCAAATATTGACTGAGTGTTAAGGCATGTAGCTATTATTCAGCAGTATGCAGAATTTTCTATAGTCAATCTATTCCCAATGATTTTTGTTTCTATTATTTTTTGTATAAAATAATAGGGCAATAATATTTGTGTTTGTTCTAAATTAATTTCAGTTAGTAGAATTTATTTTAACTTCTCTGTGCCTTTGGTGTCTCAAAAAAAGAGATGAAATAAATTTTAATTACTCCTCTAAATGTATCCACATTAAAAAATACTATTAGAAATGCAGAAGACTGGAAAAGTTCAATTGTGTCACACCATAGAATATTACAAATCCCTCTCTTATGTCAACAATAACTACATAGGCAAATGGTAGAATATCTGTCTGAGATTTGATCTAGCATTTCAGATAAATTACAAATATCACACCATTTGTAAAGACTCAACACTCTCTTCATTGTAATATTTGACAAATTAGGATCAAGAGGATGGATCTGTAGTTACTTTTCACAGATCTATTTACTCTGGGTTGTGAAATCTGACAAATGATGGAGGACACTATAGAGAATCAGCTGCAGGGAAAAAAAGAATTACCATTCAAAAAGAGGAATTACTCTCACTACACATAAATATTACCCCTGTATTTAAACTCATATTAAATACAGCCCTAATTGCAGATTTACCCTTATTAGTTTTTCATAAACACTAAGAGATATTTGTCCTTTGAGAAGCTTCCTGAAATAGAATATTTAGTCAATTCAACATTGAAAAAGAGATTCATTACAAAATATCAAATTCAAATCAAATGTCATTGTAGATAATTATTTCATGAGAAACTAGCTAAAGAGGTCATCCTAATTCCAAATTAGAATTTTCATACTAGAAAACAGCTAGACTTTTTTTTTAATCTTTCCTCTCAATTCTTGCTATGTCTCTTATTCAATCAGAAGTAATTTTTTGATTTTCTGAGGTTCAACTATTTTATATCCAAAAATGTAAATTAAACCGGCCAACTTTCAGCAATTTTCTATCTACTGTACATACTCCAGTTAGAGACAATAAAAAATGTTAGAAAGGTAACAGCGAGAACCTGGAAACTATAAAATAGACAGAATTCAGGGGTCTCTGATATGCCAGGCAAAACTTCTATTTGCCAGCAAGAAATATGCTGGATAGGAATTGAATGGATATGTTAAGAGGAATGCTGGCCTCCTACTGCTTTCCTTATATACTAAGATCCCACAATATTATATATAATATTGTTTAGAGCTTCTATATCAGATTCCAATGGGACTGTGTAGAGTCTTTCTCATATCAAGCAATTATTGAACATTACCACTTATCCAAGAATTCAGATCAATTCTGATACCCTCTCCCTAGAAATGGCACCAGAGCCCATGGACTAAGAGCTCAGTTTCCCAAGACTGACCTCCATTTTATTTTATTTATTTATTTTTAGAGATTTATTTATTTATTAGTGCAGAACTGGGGTACAGGTCAGAGATGCAGAGGGTGAGAGGATTCACCAGAGACAGGGTGGGGAGCAGAACCGGCAGATCCATGAAGTACACTGTTGAGGGGAGCAGCGGGCGGGTCAGGAGAGGTCTGCCTCTCCATGTGGTCACCTCTGGAGCAGGCGGGAATCAAACTCATGCAGAAGTGGCTTTAGCTTCTTAGTGCTGTGCTTTAACCCGCTACGCCACCGGGGAGGGCCCTGACCTCCATTTTAAATGCCAATCATAAGCCAAAGCTGTTACCTCTGCCTATGACCAAACTATGTGGAAGTTCCTATGCCCCCCTCTTTAAACTTTAGAAGTCAGTTGCAAGCCTTAAAGTATATATACTTTAAGATTTTATGTATTTATGCATACAGAACTGGGTTATAGGCCAGAGGTGCAGATGTTGGTGAGAAGCTTCACCAGAGATGGAGTGGGGAGCAGAACAGGCAGACAGACTAAGTACACTGCTGAAGAGAGCAGTGGATGAGACAGGAGAGGTCTGCTGTGCCATTGGATCATGTCCGGACGGGGAATTAAACTTTATACTGAAGCCGGTGCGTCTAGCTTGCAGGGCTGCATCCTAACCTGTTTCACTACCAGGGAGGACCATTTATATGTACTTTTGACCAAGTTGTTATGAATCAGCAATTGTCACAATTCCTTTCTCATTTTTTATTATTTTACTTGGAAGGTTCACAGAAATGAGAAAACCCACTTGCTGAGTAGATCACAGGTAATCAAAGAGGTAAAGGATAAAAATCAATAACCAGATGAAGGAAAACATAGGGCTTATTTCTGAACAAAGGAACTTCTTCTGTCATGGAGCCTAGGGTTTTACAAAGTGGTGCATAGGAGTGTTCCATGCCTCTACCCAGTAAGTTTTCCAAAGCACCTCTTGTTTGAACATTTATGCAGATGTTATTACACAAACAAGATTGATTAACTTCCTGACCATTCTCAACTGAATTCAATCTTCTTCCCCTCTTCCCTTCTCAAAAGTCTTGGAGTGGGACTATAAGTTCCAAATCTCTAATCACGTAGTTTGTTCCCCTGGCAACCAGCTCCCATTCTTGGGTGCTTCCCTAAAAGCATGTTATTAATATAAAATGAAATATTTTAATTACTCTGAACACTTAAGAAAGTCCAATGGGGCCCTCTGGGGTTAAGGCACAGCACTAAGAAGCTAAAGGCACTTCAGCATTAGTTCGATCCCCGCCCATCCTGGAGGTGACCCACATGGCACTGCAGATCTTTCCTGGCCCGCCTGCTGTTCCCCTCAGCAGTGTACTTCATCAGATGGCCTGTTCTCCCCACTCTGTCTCTGGTGAATCCTCTCACTGCCCCTGCACCTCTGACCTGTACCCCAATTCTGTATGCATAAAATAAATAAATCTTTATTTTAAAAAAAAAAAGACAGAAAGTAAGTCTAACAGTTTGGGTAACTATATACCAGGAATTGTGGATAAAGACCAAGTATACATGAAAATTATATGCTCAAATATATCTTCTTAATCTTTAATATAATAAGGATTAAAGGAAAACATATTTGCAAACTTGGATTTAGGGAAAATTGTAGAGGTTGGATGGAGACATAATTTCTAATTTGATACCAGAAGGTAATTTGATACCAGAAGGAATTGCCTGAAGTCAATTTCCTAAGAAAGGGGAACTGAATTAGTGAGTTCATTAGAGTTTGATTACATGGGACAAGTGCTTTAATAAATAAATAAGTGAAGATTAAAAGGCAACATTTTTTTTTTCTTTAAGAATTTGGACTTTGTGATTGTATGAAAATAGACAACCCCTCATTTTCAATTTTACCCTTTGTTGAAGGAAATAATAATACAACTAACATAGTAATTTTGTGAGGTATAAATGGACTTTTACATAAAAACACACCCAGAATAATAATAAAAAAATCTACTACATTAATATTATAGATGTAATTAAAGTAGTAAGGTAATAGCTCACCAATATGAGGGGAACTAGTTCTCCCTTGTATTATAGGCTGATTTGTTTATCATTTATTCACTTATTTATCCTTTACTCATTGATTTGCCTGGCTGTTCTAGAAATATTAGACAATTAAGATATAATCGTAGTCTCTCTGTGACAAATTAATCCTCCTTTCAAGAGACCAATGAATCACTGTTTAAGTAGAATGGTTTTACATTGACTGAGAAAAGAGAAATATATGGTGAACATCAGACCTAGGAAGGCTGCAGTCACATTTACTTGATAACTGAAGAATGATGGGAAAGGCAAGTCTCCAGAAAGGAAGTGCACGCTTGAGCAAAGTTAGAAAATGAAATGGCATTTATTCAATGGAATGAAAGGGAAAGATATCTCAGAATGACCTGGTAAGATCTTGGTGATTGGGACAAGAACATTTTAGGAAGCATGGGAGCCATGAAAACCTAGAAGCCTCAGAAGAACTCTGTAAAGCAGAAATACATCACATTTGTAAGCCACTCATCATCACACCTTATACAAAAATGCAAAGAAATTGGAATGTAATGTTCCTGCTGTTTCACTAGTACGTTTCAAAGTCCAATGAGGTGTGTGATATTAGAAAACATTTACTCACCGTAAACATCTACTTCCCTGTCTATAAAATTAAGCCAGGAAATCTACCCTACAGAGTGATTGTGACAACTAATTAGGCACTATATGTAAAGGATTTAACAAAA
Organism: Condylura cristata; assembly: GCF_000260355.1. NCBI lineage: Eukaryota > Metazoa > Chordata > Mammalia > Eulipotyphla > Talpidae > Condylura > Condylura cristata. Next base: position 15,454,028 of record NW_004567104.1, on the reverse strand, counting down.
AGTAAATTTTTTAAATGATTGCAAATGGGCTGTTATAACAGGACTAATATAATCTGACTCAAATAACTAACGTGAAGAGGCAGGAGTGAATCACACAGGAGGTAAGAGGAACTATCTTGCTATGCTAGCTCTGAAATTGGAGTTGCTGAAGAGGAGAAAGGGTACAGGATTAAAATTATGAAGTTCAAATTAGATTTGTCTACATCACTTTAATTTTATTTTTATTTATTTTAAAGATTTGTTTATTGGTGCATACAGAACTGGGGTACAGGCCAGAGGCTCAGGGGTGGCGAGAGGCTTCACCAGAGACAGAGTGGGGAGCAGAACAGGCAGATCTATGAGGTACACTGCTGAGGGGAGCAGCGGGCGGATCAGGAGAGGTCTGCCGCGCCATGTGGGTCACCTCCGGGGCAGGCGGGGATTGAACTCATGTGGAAGCGGCTTTAGCTTCTTAGTGCTGTGCTTTAACCCACTGTGCCACCAGGGAGGGCCTGTCTACATCATTTTTAAGACCCAGAGCAACATGTAAATGTCCATGTTTAAAAAAATAGGAAAAGGTTCTATTAAAATAAAAAATGTACAATACTAACATATTAAAATAAAAATGTGCAAGGCTTTACCGTTGAAAATGTTTGTTATATATATTATATAATGTGGTCAGAGTGATACAAAAATAACTTCAAAAACATACATATAACAAAAATTAAGGTTCTACTTTATATAGTACAATAAATAATATTTTAAAACATGGTAACTTCACTTACCAAAAAAAGTTTTAAAGATTTTATTTATTTATGCATCCAGAACTGGGGTACAGGCCAGAGGTGAGGGGTTTTGGTGAGAGGATTCACCAGAGACAGAGTGGGGAACAGACAGATGGATTGACTGAAATACACTGCTGAGGGGAGCAGCGGGTGAGACAGGAGAGGTCTGCTGCACCATGTGGGTCACCTTCCTGGCTTGGAATTGAACTCCCGCTGAAGCGGCTATGGCTAGCTTCTCATTGCTGTGCTTTAGCCCACTGCACACCAGTGAGGGCCCCACACTTTTTCTCTTACTTTCTTGCAAGCTCTTTTGTTAAGCCATAAAAATGTATACTTACAAAAATTTAATTTTCATTAATATATCTGAAAGCTACCAGTGTTTTCATCAAAAACCTAGTTCAAAGTAATTTTGATAAATGTTTAATTTTCAGAAGTTTCTCCTGCTGCAACTTACAGGTTGTGATAACTCTGGAATAAATTTCTGATGAATATTTTTGAAATGTAAATTTTACTACAGATAGAGCTAGTGAATTTGGATTAATTTTTCAAAAAGATTAACTCTTCATTCCAGAGTATAAATCTAATTTAACTATAAATATAAATTTATGAAATAACATTTCAAATTTTCCTCTGAACTTCTTATGGCTTACAAGAAATGAAAAATTAGGGGGCCTCCCTGGTGGCATAGGGATTAAGTCTCAGTGCTATCATGTTGTCAGCACTGCTGCCTGAGTTCAATCTCCAGCCAGAAGCTGACTCACGTGATGGTGAAGCAGACCTCTCCTGTCTCACCCGCTGCTCCCCTTAATAATACATTGCAGTAAATCCACCTGTTCTGGTCCCTGTTCTGTTTCTGGTGAATTCTCTCACTCCACCCCCCAAATATATATGCATAAATATATTTGAAAGTAGATCTTAAACAAATAAAATATGGTATCTTGATTTGTACAGAATTTGAAACATCTGATTATGCATTGTCACCCCCACACCATTGGCCTACACCCCAAGTTCTTGTATACATAAATAATCAAAATCTTTCAAAATTATTTTTTAAAATTCCCTTCCTACATCAGAGGGGATAGATTTTATTTGAAAAAACACTTGTGAAGTTTGGAATTTAATCTTTCCAAAGCACAGGTGTTTTTATATTTCAGGTCTGAGAAGAACACTTGTTCTCTCAGGACTCCTTGACTTCACTTCTCCTGTGCATATTTGTTTTAGTAGTGATTTTTAAATTATCTTTGTGAATATTCAAAACTTTTAATTGAGGTTCCCAAATGTGGATACAGGTAGACAAATTTCCACCTGTACAAATGGTGATCATACTTTAGTCCTTAAATAATATGAAACCCAAATACCTTTTCTCATTAGGTGACTTATGACAATTATTACAAAAGAAGAAGAAAATTTATAATGTACACTGAAATTATTGGTTAATGTTTTACCAACTCAGCATATTTTCGTAAACTTGCCCTCAGATTTTATTAAACTTAAACTTAAAATAGCAATTTCCTTTCAGTTAGGAAATACTGCTTTAAATGGAACAGTACAGTAATTTCATTGCTGTATATGTAAATGATTCATTAATGTTTATTAGGAAAAAATGTTCCCTTTGAAATGTCACATGAAAAAGAATTGCTCTAATGTTATCATTAGCATTTCAAATATACCACTTTCCAAAAAAATTGCATCTGAAAAAAGAACTGAGTCAGTTTTTCTGTAGACAGGATAAGCAAATTATTCTTTATTCAAATTGCTCTTTAAAACTAATAAAAAAATAGATTTGCACCTTGATGTCAGATATTGAGAGATGTTGTCAGCAAAACCTATATATTTGGGAAAGTGCAAAACCATAAATAATAGATATTGTTCATTGTCTACCGATAGCTGTTTACTCCTTCACCAAAAGAACCCCAGTTTTGTTTGGAGCACTTTGAAATCAACAAAATAATACTTCCCTTCACTGTAAGGGGTAGGGAGCAGCAGGCAACATAGAAGGTGCTAATTTCAGAGAAAATATCTTAATTTAGTTTTTCCCATCCACCAGCCTGGCTTTTTCATCCTGTTTAGTATGTGGATGTAAGATAGTATACTGAGACCTCTGTGGGTGGCACAAGGGGTTAAAGCATCACTGCAAGCCAGAGGCAGGCAGCCTCAGTGCCAGTTTGATCCTTGGCCTGGAGGTGATACAGGGCTCAACAGACCTCCCCTGACAAGCCAGCTGGTCCCCTCAGCGATGTACTTTGTCAGTCTGCCTGTCTTGCTCCCTATTCTGTCTCTGGTGAATCCTCTACCTGCCCCTGCACCTTTGGCCTGTACCCCATTTCTGTATGCTAAATAAATCTCTCTCTCTCTCTCTCTTTTTAACAAAAAGACTGGATACTGAGGATTCAAGCATGAGAATAGCACATGCTTAGGATGTCAGAGTAGAAAGGCTAAAAAACAGGACATTGACAGGCTTTTTATAGTTTCATGAATTCTTTCTATGTATTAGATATTAACCTCTTGGTTATATGAAATGCAAACATATGAAGCAATTTTCTAGATGATGGTAGGATTAGACTGACCTTAACCGCCTTCTCACTTACCTTTTACAGTTTTAAATGCATCTTCTGCAGCAGCTCTGAATAGTCTAGTCTCTTAGTCTGAATTATTATGTTGGGGGGTGGAGGGAGAGGAAGGCCATTTATTTCTGCCACTGTAGGCAGGTTTCTTTAACATGAATTTTTAAAAAATAATCCTAACTGGGCCATCCCTGGTGGCACAGCAGGTTGGAGCACTGCACTGCGAAGCTAAGCCAAGCACTGGCTGCTTCAG
>NW_004567104.1:15409907-15450087 GCF_000260355.1 Condylura cristata | reverse complement strand
AAAAAATAATACTAACTAATCTAAAATTTACTTGCAGTTAAATTTATTCTTAACATTCACAGTGGCAAATCAAAATTGTGAACACCTAATGTCTAGTCATGTTTTTTTACCAACTCAATGATGTATTAAATTAAGATTGTATATTTCCATGTTTAATAAAACCAATTTTATTCTAAAATTTTCAATTATTCTGGTTAGTTTGCACTTCTTGGATACCAAGAGAAACATTTGTAAAGATGAGTATGTACTTCAGTTTCCCATTCTTAAAATAAACAGAGCTGTCATGATGTATGCTGAGAGCTCCAATTCATACTGGACCAGTTCCACATGTGAATTAGGAGACAGAATCAGGTTCTATTTTAACATGGAAGTCATGTGGGGACATTCTCAATTTCTTCTACTTTTAATAAATATTTTATTAATGTGTGATGAATGTGTCTACAAATCACAAGTAAACAGCTTGATGCACTCTTTAAAATAAACATGCCTGTATAACCATCACCCTGACCATAAATTACAATACTAACAGCATCACACAAGTCTTCTTGGGTTTTCATCCCTGTGGGTCTGGGCAGGAGTGGGGCTCCCAATCTAACAATCTCAATTAGATTTATCTGTTTTTGAAACTTGTAGAACAGTGTATGCCTTTTGCGTCTCACTTAGCTTATTCAATACATTGTTTTTAAAACATGTATCACTGTGGTTGCTAATAACATGGTTTATCTACTTTTTTTTTTTTCATAGAAGAACTGGGGTGTAGGCAAGTAGTATACATAGTGAGAGGATTCACAAGAGACAGAGTGGGGTGTAAAACAGGTAAATTGACTGAAATACACTGCTGAGGGGAGCAGACAGCAGAGGTCTGCTGCACCACATAGATCACCTCCTTAGCTGAAGATCAAACACTTCTAATAATAAACACTTCTAATAATTCTGATGGCTGCAGCTTCATAGTGTTGAACTTTAACCTCTTGAGCCATTAAGGAAGCCCTGTCATAATTTTAGAAAAAGTTTATCAAATTACATGGGACTATGGTGATGGCACATGGGTGACTTGGTGATGGGAAACCCACAGGGATTACAATTGAGATGAAAAAAAAAAAAGTACAGAATGATGTAAAAATAAACTATTATAAAAAAAAGTTTATCAAATTACATAAAATACTCTTCAGATTTTTATTAAACTTTCATTGAATCATTAGATCAGTTTATGGAGAATTGGAACAGATGTTCCAACCCCAAACTTGATTTTCTTCTCGAGCTGTTTAGGTTTATATTAATTTCTCTTAGAAATGTTTTAAGTGCAAATTTTTTACACATGGTTTATTATTAGTTGCTTGACTTTTCAAAACTATTATAGAGAACAATGCTTGAAATTTACTTTTTAGTTTTTGCTCCTAATTTTACTAGTCATATTTAATTTTTACATATTAATTGCACATACAACAAACTTTCCAAGCTTTGTTTAATAATTCTGATGGCTTACTTGTGAATTATTTTTTGATGCCATCTATGAATACCATCAGTAAATCAATTTCACCCCTTCCTTTATAAGACTTATAAGTTTTGTTGCTTCTAGTCTAATTAAGCTAGTTACAAACACTAATGAAATGTAATATATAAGTATTCATTCTCACACCATTCTGATATCTGGAAAACATTTAATATCATGGTTAAGTGTGATGTTGTTTATTATGATTTCTTTATAGATATATTTTACCATAGAGGGAGATTCTATCTATATTTTTTCTTACAAAATTTTATGATGAAAGAATGTTGAATTATGTCAATTTGTTTTTTTCTAACTACTCAAATAATCACGATTTTTCTACATTATTTTATTGATGTTGAAGAATTTTATATATGTATGTAAAATAAATACATTATGTATGTATTTATGTTATACTAGATCAAATTTCATTTCTGTAAAAACCCCAGTGCATGTCATATGATATGCATTTCATATAGATAGGTAGATAGAGATATAAATATGTCACAGATATAATATGGATCACTATAGGTGATATATACATATCCTACATATCATATACAATAATGTGATATGCATATATAAGAATTTAAAAATATTTTATATATATATACATACATATACCACTTCTATGTATCCATGTAGATATATATGTCCAAATGCACACATATTTGGATCTATAGTCATATTTGTTATGTCACATATAATATATATGTGCTATGCAACATGTACATTATGAATATAATATATGCATGTGTCACAAACTATATTTTTTACATCGTTTATGTTTATATGCATATATCACTGATGGTAATTACTGGGTTTTATTAACAAATTTAAAATTTTTTTGGTTCTATATTTATAAACATTGTATCTAGAAATTCCTTTAGTTTTCTGGTTTTCTATAATTTAAATAACTTTTATTGTATTTTTGTTGTTTATGGAGCCTATGGAGATAATCATGTTGCTATTGGTATATTTTATGTTCTCTCTTATTTTCTTGATCAGATGTGGCACAACTATATCACAGATTTTTCATAAAGAAATTACCTTTGGCTTTTTTGGAATTCCTCTGATATGAGATTGTACATATTTTTTTAAAATAAATTTTGGTTCTTGCTTTTATTATTTTCCTTCCTATTTCTTTTATATTTAGCTATTTATTACAACTCGGAAATATGGCAGAGTTACCAAAAGTAACCCCACATCTGGCCAATCTCAACACATTTTATAATCTATACAGATCTACTTAAGTGTGGGGGCTGCCTAATAGAACACTTTGGAGGGTGAGGTGAGCCTTGGTGCCAGGTTTGTTGCGTGGACATGTATCTGAAGAGATATGAGCTCTGAATCACTTACTGTTGTACACAATGTTATCTCAAAAAAAGTTTAAATATTAAAAAAGCAGATTGTAACATTCCAATTTTCATTTCATTCACTTTTTTAAAATTCTAAGACTTTTTTGACAAGTACCTGGATTTTGAATTCTTATTTTTTTTAAATGTCTTTTTTTGACAAGTAATTTGTATAAGTTCCACATATTTAGTTTATTCCTTTTCCCATTCCAGCTCCCCCAATCTAATTTTTAGATTATGAATCTATCTCCTTAAAATTTAATTTCTCTCGGCCCTCCGTGGTGGCTCAGTGGATACAGACATCTCACCACAAGCTGGCTGTAGCAACTTCCATGCAAGTTCGATTCTCTACCCCACAGGTGATCCACATGGCTCAGCAGACCTTTCCTGACCCACCCGCTGCTCCCCTCAGCGGTGCACTTTGTTAATCTGCCTCTTCTGCTCCCCACTCTGTTTCTGGTGAATCCTCTTGCTGCCCCTGCACCTCTGGCTTGTACTCCAGTTCTGTATGCATAAATAAATAAATCTTTTTAAAAATTGTAATTTCTCTCAATTACTACCCTATTTTTGAAGCAATGCTATATTATACACAAATTTAGAATGTTGATATCTTTTTCATTTATCATATATCCCTATTTTACAGAGCAATCTGTGCCATTAATAAGAACACACAATATCTGCTGATATAAAATATTGCTTAGGGAGTCACCTGCTATTCAAATTTGGTTTCTACATTTAAATCCTTTGCATAGCTCCAAATATCTTAGAGTGGTTTTTGTTTGTTTATTTTGTTTACTTCCCATCACAATTTTTAATATTGCCATTTACAGTGATATAGTGGACATAAACACAGCAGTCCAAGGTAGGGGTTAAGAAGTTTGAGGGCTAAATTTAAATGCCACACATTGAAAGTCAGAGAAATTGACTTTCCTTGTGTCTGAATTTATTTTCTCTTTTCAATAAAATAAGGAAGCTTGAACATATCTCTAAGGTCATTTTCAGAACTACAGTTTCATGATTATGTGGATCAGAGGTTGTAATACTAATGATAAATTAATAAAAAAATCTGTTATAAATTCTTATCTGGTACTATTGGATTTACTGTTAGGCAACTCATATTCAGCATGAATAACAACACCTTGCCTTGGGAACTCTGTAAATAACTCATCGAACTGCTACAGAGTTCTCCCCAGTCTGCAGAATGCTTTCTGCAGGAATGTTCAATAAATAGTTACTGATATATCCTTGAGTACAGAAATGTTTTTGAAACCCTGATGCTTCTTTCTATTTCACAGTGGGAACAATCAGGATGGACTCTTGAAATTGCTTTTACAGTTTTATGACTTGTTTGAAACTCTTCATTCCACTCTCAAAGAAAAATGGGCATATTCAGCTTCACCTAAGATGAACTCCTGTAAAGCTTTCCACTCAAATGATTGAATGATGTTTAGCAGTACATGCACAAGAAATGAACTTTGGCAAGACATCTGCATTGATCGCCCTTGGAGTGTAGAAAAGGGTTAAGGCAATGAGAAAATAGAGTTGGATTACTTGGCCACTGACAATTCCCACAGTATATAGAACAAGGCTGATACAGCAAATTGCAGTAGACAGTATTAAGTAAATGTAAAACCAAGTAGGGATATTTTATGTATTTTATTTAGCTTTGCAGCAGACAATAAAAAACTGATTTGTGATAGAGTCAATCTGAATAATGGTACATTTCAGGTATTTTTTAAAAGACATAATTTCTTCAGGTGCATGCACTCACTGGAATAACAAGAAAACATAATGATTCATAATCACACAAATACAAAATTTCTCAAAACTATAAAGTTTCAGTAAGAGAGGATTTTGAGAAATGAAACTTCAATAGGGACTGAAGTCAGGGTATACTTGTGATAAAAAGATATAAAGAGTCAAAGATATAAATGATAAAGGCCCCCTGGGGTTAGTAGGAAGACACTGAATTAGAAATCACTTGCAAGGAGTTTGGTTCTGCTTAGGTCACTAACTATGTAAGTTTAGGATATTCACAGGACTTCCATGCCCCAGAATTTCGTCTTCAATAAAAGTAAAGGGAGATGAGCTAGCCCAATGATCTCAAATTATGGTCAATGAAGTCCTTAGAAACCAAGACAGTGAAGTTTTCAGTGGACTGAGCACTGTAAATTAATATAATTGTTTTTTAAAGATTTATTTATGCATACAGAACTAGGTATAAGCCAGAGGAACAGGGGTGGTGAGAAGATTCACCAGAAACAAAGTGGGGAGCAAAACAGGCAGACGGTCGAAACACACTTGAGGGGATCAGTGGGAGAGACAGCATGTGGGTCATCTCCAGGGCAAGGGATAGAACTCACACTGAAGCGGGTGAGGCTAACTTGCAGTGCTGCGTCCTAACCCGTTGTGCCACCAGGGAGGGCCTATAATTGTTTTTATGCCTAAGGACTACAATGTATCAAGCATAAATATTCATTATTATAATGAATGAAATGTGCAATGATTTCTTATTATCTAAGTGACCCTGGAAAGTTATGTACTTTTTCTCTGCCTCCATTTACTCCTCTGAAAATGAGGATACCATAATAATACCATCCTTGAAGATGGACTTGGCTACTGTCAAGGCATGGAAAAATTCCCCACCTCCCTGCGTTTTTCTCAGTTTGGTCAAGTAATCAAAAAATTATCAGATGGATTAGCAAAAGAAAATCAGTTTAATAATGCACATGCAGGAAAGCACAATGATTCTGCAGAACATTTTTAGCTGGGAAGAGTTAGCTTAAGTCCTAATCCAAGGGTTAAGGTGAGGACCCAGGGCATCAAGGAGAGAGAAAGAAGACTAGGTGTGACAAGGAGAAGATGGATTCCTCCTTATTCTGAAAGGAAATGCACATGCTTACTGATAAACTGATATCTGAAGATACTCCTGTAAACTATATTCTTCCAGTTCATTAAAGGGAACAGAGATCACTTCTTCACTTAGGGGTAGAGCTTGGTTTAGGGAACAGTCATCATTTCTTCATGTAAGAGTGGGGCAAATGGATTAGGGAAAATAAGTGTTTCTCTTAATCTCAGCTCAGAATAATCTGAGAGATAAAGCAGGGCAATTTGAGGAGAGCAGTGATGAGAATCTTGGGATGGTTTGATTAAGCATCTTCAAAGTGAAATAACAGGGGGCTTTCCTGGTAGTGTAGGGGAAAATGCTCAGCATTATCACCACTTCGGCGTGAGCTCAATCCTAGGCCAGGGAGCTGACCCACATGGCGCAGCAGACCTCTCCTGTCTCATATGGTGCTCTACTAGAGTGTACTTCAGGAGATCTGCCTGTTCTGCTCCCTATGTCTCTGGGAAATCCTCTCACCCGTGTATCCCTGGCCTACACCCCAGTTCTTCTCTGCATAAGTAAATAAACAGACAAATAAATAAATAAGCATCTAAAAATAAACAAATTAAATAAATAAGGAAAAATCATGGAAGAACACTTTACAAATAAATATTAAATAAAAGGGAATCATTGCAACGGTCCTGATCATAGTTACGAGAATTTTTTTAAGCATTGATGAATTAATAGAGGTTTCTTATCATTATATATATTTTTAAGCAAGTTGATATTAAAAGTGCAATGATCATGTAAGGCTACAAGGTGTATTTTGAAGTTAGAAAGTTCACTGATCTTGTCAATAAACTGCACATCCAATACACAGCAATTGAATTCCAAATGACAAGGCATGATGGGAGGAGAACATTATTTTCACAGAGTTGAGAATGTCTGTGAGATAATATTTGTACCCGTTTCAGCTCTTGGATTTCTTGAATCTCATTGGTAGTTGCTTAATGGGCAGCAGAATCATTTTATTAATGCCAATGTTTTTGCCCTTCAGGCATCTCTGTGCTATTTTTGTTGGCATTTTTTTTCTTTCTCTGGATATGAAAGCAGCATGGTCTGTCCACTTCAGACACATTTGCCGTTTACAAGCCTATAAGTGTTATTTTCCCACTTATCCCCCTCTGTGTATTAGAGTGTCAGTTCTCTTCCTATTTAAAATTTAAATATCGCCCCGATTGCTCCTCCAATATGTCAGATTTTGAAGATGAAAGTCAATGAAGATTTCTATTTTTGAGTTTGTGACAACAGACATGAGAAATAGACTATGTAAATAGATGAATGTGATTTAACAAAACAAAAGAACTTGTAGGGCTATGATGAGTTGTGCATCATTTGAAAGTATTTTTGGGGATCAAGTGGTATCTCTTAAAGAGATTTAAACATCTTTGAAGTGCAAGCTAATCTGCATAGAAAAGGAATATGCCTTTTAGCAATGACACAGAGCTACAGACCTTGTACTCTCAGGTCAAGTTAATACAGAGTTTTGGATTAATTTTTCATGTGTAACTCTTCAAATATAGGAAGTCAACTCCCTGTTTCTGAGTAGGAGTTTTCAAGTTTTGTTCTAGGGTTGACTAAGATCTAGGAACCTCTAGGTTCTCAGTTGGCCTGCCCAAGTTCTTGGTAATAAAATGCCTGTCCTTTTGTTAAAGGCTTATGTTGTGTGCTTATGCTATTGCATGCATCCCAGGCATCATTATTTATAACAGATTTTATACATTGATAACCATCTTATTAATTCTGGCTAGATGTCTTTTATTTTGAAAGAAGCTCCTGAACTATAGATCATGTTGCCTCACTAAATAAGTCCATCACAACATCATCTGATGACTCTGAGTGCTCATCACAGCGCACGTATTTGTGACAGTTGAAACACAGGTGAGACACGGATGGCTGAGTAGATCACCTGATTTTCTGTTGACTCAAGATTATAGAGTTCAAACAAAATACACTATTAAGTTCATATAAAGTGTTTTTATTCTGGGAATTCTGAATAATTCAAGACAATGTATTTTCCTGAAATTTTATTATTGTGTCTGGACTGCCACTGACGAGAAAAACTTTTGTCAGGAACATATGTATCATATACACTCTTTTTAAGCTTAGTTAGGTATTTTGTAAAAGGAAATGTAGGCACAAAATGTATTCTCTGTTAGCTCAATTACTTGGGAAAAAGAAGTATTTCTATTTCCCTCAAAAACTTTTAAGAGTGGACAGTAACGTGTGTGCATCTATTTTAAAACCGTCATAAGTCTTGCTAGTTAGTTTCCTTTTCGTATAATAGAAAGAAGTTGAATGAGTCATGTCAAGTGATCCATGAGATTAACATAGACAAAGATGTCATATCCTCATGCATGCAGCTGTGAATGGCATATCTACTTTGCCATCTGTAAACTTAATGGACAAAATGCCCCTGTGACTGCTTCAGGATTTAAAGTAACTCACTTATCTCCAGCCACATTTCCTGTTGCTTGATACCCAAATTCTGTTCGAGGGGGAACTTCAGTCTGGCTCGTGGAGTAGGTAGAAAAATCTGCTAACCACATTATGCTATTTCATAACCACATTCAACTGGACTATTATCTAATACTGAATAAAAGCAAATACCATTTACTTTGAGAGAATACTGTGTTTTATATGGATTGATGTTCATTCTCACCACATTTATATTTTAGCTCAGTAGTGAAATTAAACAATGCATAGCAATGAAGCAACTAGTATTTCCTTTTGTGTTAAATAGAATCTGAGAATAAAGCATTCTGTAAACATGAGTATGTTTCACTTAAACTCTATGTAAGTTTTTATAGTTACTATTCTGCTATTCTTTACATATTAAAATTTATAGAGTATTTTTTCCAGTGATGAATCTTACATTTCATGTTATTTAATAAAGCAAACTCTTAATTTTTATGTTGTGTCTGGTGTCATTTTCTCCATTCATAGAATGGCATGTCTCTATTAAGTTTTTAGTATATCTCATCAAAGACCTTTAGATTTACAGAAAATTGATTAGATAGGACAAACTATGAACATAATTGTGTGTGTGTGTGAGAGAGAGAGTGAGAGAGAGAGAGAGAGAAATTCTTCAATTATGACCATCTTGCATGATTGTAATGAACTTACTACATTTTAAGGAAAAAATACCTATATGTTGCTAGGAATTAAAGTTCGTACTTCATATTAAGATTGACTCTTGTTCAAAGGGTTTTGACTAATGCATAATTTAATTCATCTACATTGCAACCAGGAACAATATTTCTTGCACTTTAAAATTTTACTGACCTCTACTATTTATTTCCTCCACCTTAGTTCTCTTTCCAGAACTCCTGGAAATTATGTCTTTTTACTATATCTAAAATTTTGCCTTTTCCAGAATGTAGTAGAATTGAAATCATACTATCTAATTTATTTTTAAACTGGGGCTGGCTTTTTTCATTTGGTAAATTATACTTAGACTGGTTTCTTTCAATTAATAGTGAGCATTCATCTACATCTTTTTGTGCTTTGTAGCTCACACCTCATTATATCTGAATAATATTTAATTACACAATGCACCATTGTTATCCATTTACCTATTGAAAGACATCTTGGTTGCCTCCAAGTTTTTACAAATATGAATAAACCTGCGGTAAATATACATGCACAGATTTTTTAATGTACACATTTTTTCATCTCATTTGGGTAAATATGAGGAGGGCAGTTGCTGCATCATACAATAAACCTATGCTTAGCTTTGCAAAAAAAAGCTGTCAAAGTATCTCTCAAATTATCTGCCATTTTGCATTCCCATCAACAATAAATAAAAGATCGGCCCTCCCTGGTGGTGCATCGGGTTAAAGCACTGCACTAAGAAGCTGAAACCACTTCCGCATGAATTGGATTCCCGCCTGCCCTGGAGGTGACCACATGGCGTGGCAGACCTCTCGTGACCCACCCGCTGCACCCCTCAGCAGTGTACTTCATCGATCTGCCTGTTCTGCTCCCCACTGTGTCTCTGGTGAAGTCTTTCGCCACCCCTGAGTTTGTGGCCTGTACCCCAGTTCTGTTATGTACAAATAAATAAATCTTAAAAATAAATAAGTAATAAAAAATCTTTTAACTCCACAACTTCACCAGCATTTGTTGTTAGTGTTTTGTATTTTGGCTATTCTAAAAATATGTTGTGGTAGCTCTTTGTTGTGTCAATTTGAAACTCTTTCATGATACATGAGGTGGAGTGCTTTTTCACATGCTTATTTGCATTCATCTGTATTCTTCAGTGAGAAATTGGTTAAGGTGTTTTACGTTCTTTAACTGCATTGTTCATATTCTTATTGTTGAGTTTTTATTTATTTGGGGTAATAATCCTTGTATTTTGTATATGTTTCTTCTAATGTTGAGTTTCTCTTTTCATTCTCAAGATAACACTTTTTCATAAAAAGATTTCAATTTTAATGAAGTTCAGAGCATCATTATTTTCTTTCATGAATTGTGCTTCTGGTGCTATATCTGAAACTCATCACCATCTTCATTGTACCTATTATTTCTCCTTGTTGTCTTCTACTAGCTTTTGTTTTTATGCATGTACGTATGTATGTGTGTATATATATATATATATATATATGCACATATGTGTGTGTGTATGTATGCATATATATGTATTGTATCTTATACCCTGAAGCCTTTCTATAACTACTTGCTAGGTGATGGAGTTTTGTTTTTGTTTTTCATTGTGTTGATTCTTTGTTATATTCTATAGCCATGTCATCTGCAAAGAAAATGTTCTGCAAAGAAAGTTTTCTTTCTTCTTTCCCAATCTGTACATTTTTTATTTCCTTTCTTTGTTTGTTTGTTTGGCCCAATTGCTTTGATTAGAACTTTCAGATCAGCATTGAAGATGGTGATGAGAAAAATACCCTTGCCTTGTTCCCACTCATAAATGGAAAGCATCTGTTTTCTCATCATTAAGTGTAATGTAGCTATAGGCTTTTTGAAAATGCTCTTTATCAAGTTGAGGAAGTTCTTCTCTATTTGTAATTTTGTGAGAGCTTTTATCATGAACAGATGTTGGCTTTTGTCAAATGCTTTTCTGAACCCATTAATTTTTGATCATATGATTTTTCTTTATCGTTTGATCATATTATTCTTTTTTTAACCTAATAATGTGATAGGTTACATTAACTGATCTTGGAATGTTATACCTGACTTGAATATTTGGAATAAATTTCACTTGGTTGTGGTATATTACTATTTCTATATATTTTTGGATTTAATTTGCTTATGTTATGTTAAAGACTTCTCTATGTGCAAGAAAGATACTGGATTGTAGTTTTTCTTTCAAGGAAAGCCTTTTAGTATTAGTGAAATGATCGCCTCAGAAAATACTAAGAAATAGTTCTATTTTCTATCTTCTTGATTCTATTTTCTAGACTATCTTGTACAATTCATCTTAAATGCTTGGTCAAATTCACCACAGAAACCATCTATGGGTATTGTGGGGGTGCTGTGGCATAGTAACAGATGTCTGAAAAGGTGTGAACTTAGATTTTGGAATCATAAGTGGTATTGTTAAATCAACTTAAAATAAAGCAACCCTGAAACTATATTTCCTTTTTAAAGTTTGTTAATGATGGACTAATTTTTAAGTTGAGAGGAAACGAGATGAATGAGAAAGAAAAGATAAAGATTCTAACCTTATTAACTATACTGTGGGTCTGCGCCTCCTAAGCAGCCTGTTTGGCCACCATTTTGTTACCTGCAACTTCACATTCCTATAAGGTTAGAACTGCCTGGTCTGGTCAATTAGTCATAACTAATCCTTACAAGGTACCTTTCATCTCAATCAAGAGCAGAAAGATTGATCACTCTGGGAAGGATATGCATTGTGAGCTGGCCAGGAATGCTGGGGGTGGGTTTGGGGAGTGGGGACTGAGGATTTATACATGACTGGGAATGCCCAGAGGGCCAAGGACCCCAAGGTTTGATAAGAGTCCAGAAGCTAGTCAGTGGAACACCTGGTTGATAAGGTTGAAACCCTGGCTGTGGATCTAGGGCTTGATCTTAATTACAATAGGGAGTCATCAGGCAGGTGAGAAGTGCCTGGAGGGCAGACTCATAGCCCTTGATGCTATAGATGAGGAGCACATTTTCTAGTTTCACCCCTCCCTTTTCTTGCTCCCTCCTTCCCCTCACAACTGGTGCTGTATGATTATTCTACCCCCAAACAGGCCAGGATCTTGCTCTTTAGCAGCATCCTACACTGTACAGCCTGCATCGTGCAGCCTGCTCCACAACTCCAGTTTGTCAGTGCACTTTGTCAATGCGACAGGATACAACCATCTCTCAGCTGGAGATTTACATTTCAAATTCTTTGTTACTTCCATTATAATTCATAGAGTAAAAGAAAAACATTGCATGTATTTTTATGAAATCACAAGAACACTATTGGTCTTTCATGATACATAATTATTAATATAGACACCTATATAAATATAATCAGTAGAATCAATGAGAAAAAGGCATTTAATCACAATTATTTTGAAATTTGTTTCATAGAAAATCAAGGCATCCATTCCTTCCCTTTACCACTCTTAATACTTTGTACATGTTTGTAAAGAGGATTTCTTGGCACCCTTGGAATTACAGAGGAGAAATTATCTCTTTCTTTCCAACTTTCTTTGCCTTGTCCCCATGGGCAGGGTAAATTTTTTTTAATTGTCAATATGACAATAAACATTATTTTATACATGTTGTTCTACTTGATATGACTAAGGTACTATTATGATAACAACAGACCAAATTATAGGTATTTATAGGTGAAAGAGGTTT
The DNA here is from genome assembly GCF_000260355.1 of Condylura cristata. NCBI lineage: Eukaryota > Metazoa > Chordata > Mammalia > Eulipotyphla > Talpidae > Condylura > Condylura cristata. The sequence continues at coordinate 15,437,546 of NW_004567104.1, read as the reverse complement.
TTAAAAATTTATGTAGTTCCACATTCAACTGTGGAATGGAGAGGGGTAAAGCCCAGGAAGTTTCCATCATTTATTTGTGATCATGCATAGATAAAATATTTGTAATGATAAAAAGTTCCTGCCACCTTTTCCTATTCCTTTTAAATCCAATGGCTAATGTCTATGTCTTTGATCTATAAATATAAACTAGAGAGAACAGATGGAATGCTTGGTGAGAAGCCTCGCTTGTCACTGTGTCCATAACTGCCATTAACACTGATGGAAGTCATCCTTGTACAGCAAACAAGAATCACTTCTTCAGATTTTTTAAGATTTCTGTGGGAGTTTGCCTCCTAGAATATCTAATTCTTTCCCCTCTTGTGGAAATGATTTTTTCCCTGACATTTCAGTGATCACAAGGCAGCTGGTCTCACCTAAAAACGACAACAAAAAGCAAGTGATGATGTTACTAGGGGAAAATGCTCTTCTGTGTTTGCGAGACCTGTAGATTATCATCATTTTTAAAAAGCTCACAAAAGCCAAAGTGACTGATGTCAGTGATTGATTTTTTTTTTTTTTTTGGTAGTGATTGCTATCAAAAGATGGTGCTGTACATATTTTAATATGACTACCACTGTACTCAAATGATTGCTTTGGAAAATAAATGAAATTCTGACATTACTTAGATGAGCTGAAAATACTTATGTGCTCCTCTTGTTATAAAATCCACCAGTGTTGAAAAAATAGAAATAATCAATGCAAGGCTTTAAAAATTCAGTCTCACACATTACAAAATGATTCTACTGTATTCCTAAGGCAACTGCTTGGTGGGCTCTGAGGAATCAATAGAGAATAAGAAATATTCAGTTTAGTAGATAGTGAGAGATACTCATTACAAATAGCAAAACATAACAGGGGGCAGGAGAATAGATTGGAGAAAACACTATTGTTGTGCAAAATATTTGAGTGAAAATTGAAAAATCAATTCATCAGCCACATATATTTGAAAGTTCATGACTAACAAGTCATCTAATATTTTATAAAGAAGACTCAGAAGATACACTAAATGCCTTAGTCCAAACCAAATATTTTAGTAGAAATATTTTAACTACGTAACCTGATACAGTGGCCTCGATGTTGAGCCACAGATTGTGAATTAGCTCCATTACAGAAGCTAAGAATAAGCATCAAGTTAAATTTAGACAAGAGGTAGACAAGAGGACTCTTTAACTATACTAAAACTGGGCCCTCTCTACTGGCACAACATATTAGGACTCAGCACTGTAGCTGGCCCAGCCAGCACTCTCAGTGACAATTTGATCCTGGCGCTAGAGGTGACCCGCATGGTCTGGCAGACCTCTCCTGACCTACCCACTGCTCCCCTCAGCAGTGTACTTCATGGATCTGCCTGTTCTTCTCCCCTCTCTGTCTCTGGTGAATCCTCTCAGTGCCCCTGAATCTCTGGCTTGTACTCCAGTTCTGTATTCATAAATACATCTTAAAAAAAAAAAAAAAGAGCAGACAAACAACATATGCCTTGGAACCTGGAAAACAATAGGTGCTAGATGGCAAAGCCAGAAATTCTTCAGGTTCAAAGGGTATTTCCACATTTCTTCCCAAGTGCCTTTTGGAATACAGATGGTTCTTCTGCTTCCTTATCCTCAAAGATACTGACCAACTTACTGGTTCCTATTTTCCATTTCCTTCTTAGAAATGTCAAAATTCTACTTATTCCTTTTTTAAAAATTACTATCATTTATATCTCTATCTATCCATATATATATATTTACATAGTTTACATTTTATCATTTTTTTCATCTCAGTTGTAATTCCCATGGGTTTCCCACCACCAGTTCACTCATGTGCTATCACCACAGTCAGTGAACTCTTCCCACCCCAGTTTCGATCCCATTCTCCCTTCTACCCACATAAAAAGTCTTTGATTTATAGTTGCTCATTGTTTTCATTTTTACTCTATTACATTTGTTTGTCTCTCTCTCTCTCCCTTTCCCCACCCCCCTATCCCTTACACTCCTGCTTTGAGTGAAACCATCCAGTATTTTTCTTTTTCTTTTGGCTTATTTTGCTAAGCATGATCCCTTCCAGCTCCATCCATGTTGATGTAAAAGGCATGAGTTTCTCTTTTTTGATTCCCGACTAATATTCCATTGTGTATATGTACCACATCTTTTTAATACAGTCTTCTATTTTGGGGCATTTGGGTTAATTCCACCTCTTCCCTATTGTAAATAGAGCAGCAATAAACATAGGGGTGCAGGTGTCCTTTGAATCAATGTTTTTGTGTCCTTTGGGTATATACCTAGGAGTGGGATTGCTGGGTCGTATGAAAGCTCTATTTTCATTCTTTTGCGAGACCTCCAGCTTTACATAGTGGTTGTATCAGCTTGCATTACCACCAGCAGTGTAGGAGAGTACCTTTTTCTCCACATCCTGGCCAACATTTGCTGTTGCAAGTTGTTTTAATATGTGCCATTCTCACTGGTGTGAGATGGTATCTCATTGTGGTTTTAATTTGCATTTCTCTTATTTCAAGTGATATTGAGCAAGAAATGTCATAATTCTAAACCTGAGATCTGTACTTTCCAAACTCCTGATTTCCCATGATTCAGATTCAGCCTTCCTTTCCTTCCTTCTTTTTGTTATGTTCACCATAAGAGATTTGAGTTCCTGGCACTTGTAAGGCATTATTCTAGACACTGTATATTTTGAAATGACTAATGCCAACAAATTGATGATGTGAAGTATACATTCTACATGAAGAGTCAATAAACAAAAATAGTAGAATAGATTTATATAATAGTAAATACTATAAAAATGAAACAGGGTAATTTGATACCAAGGGAGAACGCAAAATTTTCAAAGGTAGTTTAAGGATGCCTGGTAGAGGATCTGATATTTCAATTGATGAAAAAGTGTCATCCAAGGAAAGACCAGGGGCTACAGTACCTAGGAGCATTCTGGTTTATACCTATTGTAATCAAGTAAATAGATTTGCTTGGATCCTTAAGCTGCTCTAAGAAGTGGGAACAGCTAATACAATCTCCAAAGTAAAAATCAACAAATAAGAGAAACAGAAAAGAGAGTGAGGCTACATAAAATATGGAAAAATGAATAATTTGAGAAGAAAAGGTAAGAACCAGTAGTAATAGACCATAGCATGGAAATTATATTTTATTATAAGGGCAATCCAAAGATATTAAGAGATTTTAAACAAATAACATTGTTTTCTGACTATTTTTAGACAATCTTCCTGACTTCTAGAGGGGGAATAGGTTACAGACTGTGGCATTAAGACTCATGTGGGCTGGGTCTTTTAGGAAGTTAGTTACAACATTCTGGCTAATGTCAAGCAACTGAGGGTAGTGATACTGTTACAGCAGAAATTCTGTCAGGAAACCAAGTGGCACTCAGAGAGGAGGAGGGAAGTTCTTTATTAATGTCTACAGGCTCAGAGGGGATCCCCCTCCAGAATCTAAGCTTCACACAATTAGGCAACAGGATATTTATTGCCTAAAGCTGGGGTAAATTATCATTTAAAGCCAGCTGGGATACAGAAGCAGGAGACTTCTAAGCAGTTATCTGAGGTTCTTGAGTCAAGTGTGTGGCCTTGAGAGTGTTACCAGTTCTTTCCTGAAACTTAATATTGTACAGTGAGGCTTTGTTTCAACATAACTTCAGACATTTTCCACTTCAATATGGTCAGACTGTGAGTAGTATTAAGCTGGAGAAAAATGGATAGTGTGTGATAGTTTATGTGTATAGGCCACAAAATTTGTTGATGGAAAGAAGACAACAATGTGAAAAAAAAGGAAACATGATTCATTTCCTGAGATGGAAATTCTGAGGACAAAACACTTTTCCTTTCATGTTTGGATTATTAATATTCATATTGAAATTTCATTTCTGAAGTTTGCCTTCTATTTTTCTAGTATATAACTAGCTCCCTTTCCCTATAATTATTCTCAAAATTATTTATAGTAGAGCCCTCCAAACAGTGCATCCTAACTGTTCAGAGACAGATTCTCCAAAAAGTTTAATAAAGCTTAAATTTCAGAGACTCTCAGAGCTTGTCCCATTCTAAGGTTAAAAAGAAGTCCTAGCAATATGTTTGCATAGTTGTAGATTTTTGCTATGTTTTCAAAAATAATACAGTTCTATCAAATTGGTTAGGCTTATTTCCTAACTTCTTCAAGCTTCACATTAGTGGGTGACCCTAGAGTGTTCATAGATGTTAGTTAAGTTAGTGATAGATGTAATTTCAGTTTAGTGGATAATAGGGGCTTGTTGTATCTTCCATGACGTTCTGGCTTGTAGACATCTTCTGTGAAGATTGCTACTCTCCTTCTACAACACTATGACAGTGTGGGATTGGTAAGTATATTTCAAAAGGAGAGAATGCTGTCAACAATTAGAAGAGGATGTTGTGGAAAGGAAAGAAACAAGGGAAAAAAATACATCAAAACAGAGGTTAATCTGTGGAAAATTCTCCTAGGCTTCAAAGAGATCAAGCTAATTCCTATCAACAAGTAAACAAAACAGAAATTTCTTCCTAGCAGAAATATATTTGATGATGGATCATATACAATGTAAATCCACCACACAATTGCTTTTACACTTGTGTCAAGAATTAAGCACAGTAGATTTGAGAAGCTTCCCTGAGTTTATGAGGCACAAATCTGTAACATAAACAAGAGAGACCATCTGTATGGGAAGTCACATGCTGTATGTATCCCAATTATTTAAAATTAAAACAAGTTTTGATTAATTCCTTTAGAGGAAAGATTAATTTATCTTCATCTTCACTCTATAGAAAGTTAAAAAAAAATTCTGTTAAGAAGCTTTCAAAGATTTGACTGTTAAACAATTTAGGTAAAGTTGTAATTTCAATAATTACTTTTTTCATTCTAAAAATTTTCATTCTTAAACAACTTTATGCAACTGTGCAATTTTTTTCTCAAGATGTCCCACCCCCACCCAGTTGTTAAACTTTAAGCTTCACAAAACCTAAATGTTCCCATGCTTCTGATTGAAGATGGGTGTTGTTGATGAAACTCAGCATTACCTCTTGCTCAGAACTACACATATTTGTATTTATTAAACACCTGCCCGGAGTTACAAAAAGGCAATTTTTCAGGTAGACTGTAAGGTAATCCTTTCATTTCTATCTTTTTCACATTGACTCAAATAGATAACACCTTGGACTAGTGGTCTACTTCTTAATTAAATTTTTTCCTTAGCTCTTACATGAATTTCACATGTTCCAATAAGTTATCTTTGTTGTGAACCAGGAAATTAAAATAGCTATCTTAACAATATTTAAAATTCCCTCTCTATTTGGAATAGAGGATAATTAAACATCTTTCCTGGGTTTTGTTTTGGTTAGATAAGGTTTTGTTTCCTTTTTTTGGAAAGAATATTTTCAGTCTTGGTCTTATGTTGACCAAAGTTTTATACCCCATATGGGAATTCTCAAGTATACAGACATCTTTATCTTTCAAAAATCAACTTGTATAAGAAAAATCTGAGGAAATGGTATACATTTGTACTCCTGATGAGCTTGTGATGCATAGCATTAATTCACAGATCTTAAAACACTAAAATGGAAAAGCTAAACTGGAAGCTGTTCAACTTAAGGTATATCAAGTAAATTGAGAAATTCTAATTTATAAATACTCATTCATAGAAGTGTTTAAAATAACTTGATTTAACTTTTTGATCCCTCAATGAAGTTCAGGAAGAGTCCCAAGGTTCTTATAACAATTGGACCAGAGAATATTTCTACATTATGAGTAATGTAGAAATAGAAAAAGATTGTGTTTTCTATACCAAAAAGAAAGAAAGAAAGAACATATTATGCTAAATGAAATAAGTGAGATGGAGAAAATTAAACTTAAAAACTTGGCCTTGTGACAAAGTGCTACTAGGTCCCAATCAAAACAATATCTTCACATTACTAAGTTGTTTGAAAATGTTTTCATCAATAAGGATAAGTGTGAATACACAATACTGCAAGGCATGATACACAATAATGACAAAACAAAAGTCTCCAGTATCGAAGGCACAAATGTAGAATTTTTAAGGAGGTGAATTTTGCATTAGATCTTTTGACTACAGATTTTTTCAAAGAATGTGATTTCAAATATTAAATGAATAAGTACAGATAAAATTTCATCCATTTAAAATGTGATTGTGAAAAGAAAACATCAAAAAGAGATACTGGGAAATCTTCAATAAAAGTTAACTTGGGGCCCTCCCTGGTGGCGCAGCGGGTTAAAGCACAGCACTGAGAATCTGAAGCCACTTCCGCATGAGTTCGATTCCCGCCTGGGAGGTGACCTACATGGCGCGGCAGTCCTTTCCTGACCCGCCCGCTGCTCCCCTCAGCAGTGTACTTCGTCAATCTGCCTGTTCTGCTCCCCACTCTGTCTCTGGTGAAGCCTCTCACCGTCCCTGAGCCTCTGGCCTGTACCCCAGTTCTGTATGAATAAATAAATAAATCTTTAAAAAAAAGTTAACTTGGCCTTCCCATAGTTCCATCCAGATTTAGTCCTGTTTTCCCAGTGGTGTATTGGTAAATCTTTAACCGCTTTTTAAAGGGGAAAAAAATAATCCTGATTTACAGTGCAGCAGATTCCCTTGGAATAAATGCACATAACTATGTCAAGCTGCCAACTGATGTCACTGAATGCAGAATTGAAGAAAGACGTGCTGTTGCACATTAGTATATACTATTTTCAGCATTCAAATACAACAAACATAAATTATCTTAAGAACACAAATAAGTGCAAAATAATTAGAGTAATGAATTTTGACTATTCATTGCTTTTCTTTTTATATGATTTATTTAATTATAGGGTTATTTAGGTTAATTTTAATAATGTTTGTGTATAACAGCTCAAAATAATTAATGATTGATTGGCTCTTGTAGGCCTGTGCAAGCCAGTTTCAAAACTGGCTACTCTAGGTCACATAAGTACTAAACTTTATTCTAAGTACAGCAGGGAAAATCATTATGAGGTTTTTTTTTTTTTTGTAGGGGAGAGAATTAATTATATTTTCATTTTAAAAAGCTCATTCATGTAACTGAATGGAGAGCAGGTTGGAAAGAGATGAGAGGGGAAACGCAGAGCCAGTTAGAAGATTATTGGTGTCTGCTTTCCAGAGACACTATGATCTCTGATGTAATACAGACTTCGGAGGTTATAAAGTCATTTTCTTGTTACTTCAATGAAAGTTCATTTAAACATTTACCCGAAAACCCTAAGAGCACAAAACAAAAATGGAAAAGCAACAAAAGCATGGAAACTAAATGTGCTTCCAGAGAATATTCTCTCTCCTACCTCAGAAGTAACCGTTAGCCACAGAGGGGCTCAAATGCTCAGACTGTTCCAGGAAACAGCACACTAATCCTCTTAAAAAAAAAATTACTTCTTTCTAATTTGGTTAGCCAAATGCTTCTGTACATCCGGCTCTGTACCTATCATACAAAAGCAATAGCTTTCCTGAGATCCTTTAGCTACTAAATGGCTTCCTAGCACTTCACATTGAGCAAGGTCCTCCCAAGCCATTATGTTTTTTTCTCTTTAGCCACGAAGCCAGGTCTTTCATGTCAGAACACTTTTATGGTGCTTTACAATTGACATAACACTTCCACCTACTCGATCTCATTTCATCTCAGACTAGTCTTACGTGGCTGGGCATTAGGTTGTATATTCCTTAAGGATACTTCCCAACATTTGTAAAAGTTTCAAAGTTAAAAATCTAAAGTAATGTAAAATTCCAGCCATAAAATTCAAGTATGCACTAAGTTTTTTTTAGTAATTCTACAAATAGAAAAGGAGCACGAGTTATGTTATCAAAATATGCTGTTATTAATATTTAAATGAAATTTCTTCGAAGAGGAATGTGAGGGCTTTCCAAGAAGTAAGCGGGTACTTGGATAATTTTAGGAAAACAGTTTCCAAATCATAAACCTCCACATGTTTTCTATGGCTAATTTACCTGAGAACTTACATCTCAAGACTTTCCAACTTTCTCATTTAAAATCATTCTTTCATTTTACAAAATTAAATTCCTAATGTTGTCATGATGCATTGTTACAGGTTGAAAAAGTTCTGAATATTTAATATTAGGACAATTTTAAATATTTTTCAAGGTTTTGGGAAAGTGAGTGATCTAAATTAATGGGCAGTGATCCTTTGTTAATCAGGACTTTCTAATTGTCTTTCAACAAAATTGAAGGGGATTCGGATTCCGTTCTTGGCTGATACAATTTTATCATTTCTAGTGATTTAATTTTTAAAATTTATTTATTTATACATACAAGAACTGGGATACAGGACAGAGATGCAGGGGGTGAGTGGTTCATCAGAGATAGAGGGGGGAGCAGAACAGGCAGATTGACTGAAATACACTGCTTAGGGGAGCAGGGGGGTTTGAGAGGGGGCGGTCATGAGAGTTCACCTCAACATGTAGATGACTTCCCTGACTGGGGATCAAACTTGTGCTGAAGTGGCTGTGGAGAGTTTCATAGTCCTGTGCTTTAACCCCTTGTGCCACCAGGAAAGTCCCTGTGATTTAATCATTAATGATTCATCATGACAGCACACAACCTGGAAAGTGTGTAGAGAATTGTGTGCCAATATAATAAAGATCTCACTTCTGTCCATATTTTATATAGGCATTTTTTAGCATTTTGGAAAAACAAAAACAGGAGTAGAGTTAATGTGAATTTTGGCTCAATCTGGTTGCAAGTGACAATCATCTACAAGTGTTTCATGTGTCTTATTCAGAGATACATTACCAATAACTTTTTACTTTCTTGCTATGAACTACCTGCTTTACTTTGATTCTATTGTTTCTATCTACTGCAAAATCAATTATGCAATAAATTATAATGATAATTCAAGATATTTTAAACATAGATCTTTATGGCCCCAGGAAATTTACAAAAGTTTAAATGAAATTGTTTTTGCCATAAAGAAATATAGCAGGATGATCAATAACAAATTTTCAAACATAAAATATATATTATGAAGATAAAATTCTGGAAATATGAGTTTAAGGAGGTAAAATTGATGTAACTTCTTCTTAAAAAAACCTTCTCATGTATTCAGTAATGGATAATCGTGGTTATCAAGTTACTATATTCTATGGACTCTGAGGGACTGATTCAATGTGGCATAATTCTTTTATTTGAAAATCACCAATATTTACAGCTTACCAGAAATGACATCATTTGCAAGTATTTAAGCTTATGACAGCAAAGTTTAGGTACCAGTTTAAATTATGGGCATGGACACAAGTTTTCAAAATGATTTTGGGCACATAATGAAAAAAATTGCTGAAGACTTCTGATTCTAACAGTGATACCAGTAAGTGGAACATCTCCCTGTATATTTTTATCACTGTCCACCAATGTCAGCACCTGGTTGTTTTGTCCCTAACCCCCAAAGCCACACCCACACGCTCCTTTTTAAAATTGCTTTAAGAGAGTGACTGTGTATTCAGGGTCAAGCAGAAAACAATGAACTATGTGGCTAGTTGCCTGCAGAGCAGTTAACAAGCCCCCTTCCCCCCCCCCCATCTAACTGGCTCATTTCCACGCAACAGCCCCTTGGCACACAAGCCTCAATTTCATGCCTCAGTAAAATTACAAATCATCATATGTCAAGACCCGCTATGGTCACTTGCACAAGATTGACCTCATGAACATTAAATTTGTAAATACCATGGATCTACTGAAATTCCCCATTTACAGATGAAGAAACTAATGTTCTGACAATTAAGTGGCATACCCAAATTTAAACTGCTGGTAAAAGGCAGATCTCATTCTCTGATGTATAATACTAAGTTTCAGTTAAGTATACACACACGCCTCACACATGTATGCATATGTGTACATGTATGTATATGCCATACACACACACACACAATGTATCCACATGTTTTTTTGTATGTATAGCCTGTGCTCATTTTAGACTAGTAGTTTCTTTGTACCTCCACATAGCCTTACCTTAGAGACTATGCTGATGCAAAGAGAAGGAGCCCGTTGAAGCCTTTCTGTACTGCAGATAGAGATAGGGAAATGGAGAAGAAGAGGACAATAGGCATGTATCCCTCAGTCAATTACCCCTATTTTTATCAATTCTATTTTTTTTTATTACAATTGGGCGCTTCATGATGGCACAGCCAGTTAAAGTGCAGTATTATGGAGCTAGCCGCAGCCGCTGCAGCACAAGTTTGATCCCTGGCCAGGGAGCTGACCCACATTGGCATGACAGCACTTTCCTGTCTTACCCACTGCTCCCTTCAGCAGTGTATTTCAGTCAACCTACCTGTTCTGCTCCCCACTCTGTCTCTGGTGAATCCTCTCCCCCCTATACTCGTGCCTGTACCCCAGCTTTCATTGCATTAATAAATAAATCTTTAAAAATAAACTAAAGCAACATTGCATTATAATGTCATATAAACTACAAGTGAACCTAATACACATATTGACATATGATAAATGAGTATCTGTATATATTGTATTAGGTGCAGTGTGTTTGTATACCCCAAGATAGAATATAGGGGTGTATAAATGGAGGCCATGGAGATGCTTTCACATGGGTCCTTTCATCATATCAGGGCACAGATAAGCTAAGTAGATCCTTCAGAAGCCAAGATTTGAGATAGATGAAGAAGAGGATCATTTTTTTTTTCAAAGCACAGCACACAGCTTGCTCTGATTTCTTGGAGCTGGTTTCTCTGGGAGCACCGGAGAGGTGACCTTGGCAAGGGCAGTTGTTAAGGTATTGGCGCACAGGAGCTTCAGGGGCACCAGTGATGTTACCTGAGAAAGACTCATGATTCTACCAATAATGAGCTAGAAATGAAATGCATATAAGCATATCAACCAATAGACTAGTTTAAGACAATATGCAATACTGCCAAAAACTGGCATACTTCCAGAAAATTTCCAATACTCTAGTGTTTTACTTTATTAAGCAGCATTAACAATCAAGAATTATTGTTGTGATCTCTTTTGTGTTCCCATACTAACAAAGCTTAGGTATTTTCAGACTGTATATTCATACACACATATGTATGGATAATAAGCAAGCAAAAAAGCAGTATAATTTCTAACAGTGAATTTTATGAGGAAGGAGTTTCCTCACATGGACATAAGAAAGCTCTCCAAGAGGAGATATCTGAGACATGATCTGCACACATCATTTGAAGGTTTAGTGCAATGCTACCAATTTTGTCTGTAAATTAGCACTACTAAGAGATTTTTCTTAAAACTGAAGCATAGGCTCCATTAAAATCATTTATATCAGAATATCTGGTTATGGGGTTCAACATTATATGTGTGTGTGTCTACATATATACATACATATATATATATATGGCAATAGTTTATTTTTCTTTATTTATTTAAAAATAATTTCCACAATAACCAAAACACCTATGCTCATAACCTACCTGCTTCCCTTCTCTACCCCTCCACCTTTCCTTATCCCTGTGGGTTTTTATTTTATTTTGTATTTTATTATTATGTACATATTTTACATCATTCCTCATTTTGTACATTTTTTCATCTGTTAACTATTATTTCTTTTTCCCAAGCTCAAACTTTATTTCTTCTATTGTTCATGAGTAATTGTTTTTAGATATTTATAATCTGCAGATGAGTGAAAACATCTGATATCTTTCTTTATTGATTTTATCCAACAGAATTTCCTCAAGATTCATCCATTTTGTGTCAAATGCCACTGTGTCATTTTTCTTCCCAGCTTTGTAATATTTTGTGGAATATGTGTGCCACAGTTTCTCCACTTAACGGTTGAATGTCATGTGGTTTGGTTCCATGATTTGGCAATGGTAAACAGTGCTGCTATGTACATTGGCATAGATGTTTGTTTGCATATTGGAATTTTCATGTGACTGGGGAAATACCTAACAGCAGTGATACTGGATGAAATGGAATTTCCATTTATATTTTCTTGAGAAACTCCATACTTTTGTGTAGGGGATGTGCCAATTTTCACTCCTAAGAGTGGATAAGAATTTCTTATTCACGGCAATCTTGCCAGCATGTTTTAATTCTTTTCTTTTTAATATGAGGCATTCTCACAGGGGTGAGGTTGTTTTTCAGTGTGGTTTTAATTTGCATTTCTCTTATAATAAGCGATGTTGAACATTTTTAAATCTATCTATAGATCATCTGCGTGTCCCCTTAACAGAAGTATTCATTGAGTTTTTTTTAAAATAAAGTCAGTTTTTTCTTTGTTTTGGGTTGTATTTTGTAATTTTGGAGATTAACCCCTTGCATATGTAAGGTATGCACATATTTTTTTTCCATTCTGTAGGTTGCTTTTGTTTTTGTGATGGCTTCTCTTGAAATACAACTTTTAGTTTGATACAGTAACACTTATTTATTTTTGTCTTCATTTTACCGATGTTGATGTTGTATTCTTAAACACATCTTTGTGGTAGATGTCCTATAGTATGTTCTCTGTGATTGCTACCAAGTACTTCATGGTTTCATTTCTTATGTGCAATCTTTGATCCATTTTGAGTGAGTTTTCATGTATGGTGTTAAATATGGGTCTTGCTTTATTTTTTTGCCAGTTCTCCATATTTCCCCAGCATCATTTATTTAAAAGGCTATGGGTTTGGTTTTTTTTTTTTTTAAGATTTATTTATTTATACAAAACTGGGGTACAGGCCAGAGATGCGGAGGGTGAGAGGATTCACCAGAACAGAGTGGGGAGCAGAACAGGCAGATCCACGAAGTATACGGCTGAGGGGAGCAGCGGGCGGGTCAGGAGAGGTCTGCCGTGCCATGTGGATCACATCCAGGGGTGGGGATCGAACTCATGTGGAAGTGGCTTAAGCTTCTTAGTGCTGTGTTTTAACCTGCTGCACCACCAGGGAGGGCCATAATAATATTTCATTTTAATAATTTCTCTACATAAGGAAAAAGTGGGTAAATGAAGGAAATAATTTATCACTCATATGTGTCAAAGTATTTATTTGGCATGTTCAAAAACAGTAAAAAGTATTTTGGCATGTTCAAAAAACAGGAGAAAAAAAGAAAGAGATGAGGTGGGAAAGATTATGTATGTCCAGATCATATAGTGTCTTTCTGTCCATGATGATTGATTGTCTTGTCACTTCCAACAGGAAGTGATTGTATTAAGTCTGTTGGGTGGTATGATAAAATGGGCATGAGAAGACAGAAACAGAAAAGCTTCTCCCTTTCATATTCTTTTCAGTGTAAGACAGAGATATGTTGGCTGTATTTCAATTACCAGGGTCAGGTTGCTCATCCATCCTCTGGCAAATGACTAAGTTGTTCCCAAAAATTGAATAAGGAAGAAGTGGAAAAATAACCTCTGGGGAGGATGAGTCAACATCACCTTGAAAAGAAAAAAAGAGTGGAATGACACTGAATCGTTGTGTACTCTCTCACACACAAGCAAGCATACACATGTATTATCATATATTTATATAAGCATGTGTGTTACAGATTTAAGAATTGTTTTATTGCTGTGAAAATACCACAATCTGCAACCTCAGTTAAAAGCTACTAAAATTTGTTGTCACTTGATTTTTTTTTAACTTCCCAAATTTTCCACCTCAGTGTATCTCCTTTCCCTGCCTGGTATTCTGATTAGTCCTGTATATTAGGGGAAAAAATAGATGAAATATGTAGACAATTAAAGGCCAAGACTTTTAGAGCCCTCAAGAATGAAATAATGCTAGATGTATATATACATGAGTGTATATAAAATTTTCTAATTTTATTTTTTACAGTGACTTCAAAATGTTGCTAAGTGAAATGGATTGTTTCCTTTAAAAAAAAAAAAAAAGGAAAATATATAAGGCCTAATCATTCCAGTGAACTTCACACTTCACACAGAAAATTGGAAGGTTGAAGGATTCCCACTATTTGAGTATGTAATTGTGTTTCCCTGGGGAAAGAAGAGAAATTTTTTTTATTCCCCCAAATCTAGTGACTTTGAATGCTTTATGCTACAGGAAGCTGCACAATGCTACTATGGGAAAATTATTCCCTTGGTAGCACTTATGGGCTAGTTGAGATGATGTTCAAACACCGCCAAGGAAGACCTGAGATGTGCTTACCAAAAGATGCTGGTGGTATTGCTGTCCTGCTTCTCAGCTTCTCCAGACTCAAATAAGCTCTGTGATAGAAATCACAGTCTTTATAAGAAAGCAGAATGTGGGCCCCTTCTGGTGGCACAAGGGGTTAAAGCATAGCACTATGAAGCTAGCCGCAGCCACTGCAGCATATGTTCAATCCCTAGCCAGGGAGCTGACCCACATGGTGCAGCAGACATCTCCTGTCTCACCTGCTGCTCCCCTCAGAGTGTATTTCAGTAGATTTCTACTCCCCACTCTGTCTCTGGTGAACCCTCTTACCCCTGCACCTCTGGCCTGTACCCCAGTTCTTATATGCATAATAAATAAATCTTAACAACAACAACAAAAAAGCAGAATGTAAGTTGAGTCTTGGCTCTGCCACTTGCTAGCTGATGAACTTCTCTTACCTCCTGGGCCCTCCACTGAGTAATATAATAACAAATACTTGTCCTTGTGGGATTGTTGAAGTGACTAGAAATGACCACTTTTCTTTAACCCTTACACATGATAGCTATTTTTTTTTAATATTTCACTAGTTACTGAAATATTTGACACATATATTCAATTACAGAAACTTAAGGAAGTGGATTTTTGATTAAAACTATTTTATCCCCCTTGTGGGCTAACAAACATCATTGGGCTATATTTTGGTGGTATGACATGGGAAATATAACCATGTTTTTAAAGAAATTACATCTCTCAATGGAGCTCAGTAGAGTGTCCCCAAATTTGTTTCAGCAATTGACAATGCCATTTCTGCCCTTTTCAGGAACACCTATTCAAGATATTTACAACCCAGATATGCAGGTTGGCTCTGGTATTATATGCTCTATATACTCTTTTCAATCTTTTCTCTTCCATGTAAAAGTGTAAAAATAGATTTTTACTGAGGTTTCAGGGCATCTCTAGTGTTACAGTAGCACAAGAAGAGCCTTTTATCTTTTAAAATAAAATTGTAAATGTCCTCAGACTGTCATGTACAGGAGACTAAGCTTTTACGCTATTTAAAAATTTTATGTGATCATAAATCTGTTCCATAGCCAAGTTACTGTTTTACAATACATTGTAACCTTTTTCTTTCTAACTTCCTCCATTTTGCAAGGCATACATGTGGAAATTACTAATTTTATTTAGTTTGAAAAAAATTATGGTATTCTTCAACTCAGAAATTATGTTTTATTTAATAATGACATTTGCATAAATTTAAAAAAAAATGTGGGTCAGTCATCAATATTTGAACTGAAATTCAGGAACCTAATTGACCAAGCAGTCCAGTGGTACCCTCCTCCCTTGGGTTATGTGACCCTTTTGGTTATGTGACCCTGCATACCTGAGCCCAGCAACACCTAAGTACTCACTTCGCCAGGGTTTATGCCAAGGTTTCCATGCAGCTCCATACATCTGGATTGTACCCTCATTCTCTATAGCAGGCAAGTTCAAATTTGTCTTTATGGAAAGATGTTTTTGTTGTTGAGAACTCTAAAGAAGTTACAGTATAGCATCTGTGCTTCAGAACTGTAAAATGAGAATAGTTTTCATATGCCTTAGAACAGTTTTCTTTTAAGATTTTTTGGTACTTGAAGTCATTGTTGTCATAAACCCATTTAGCTTCCCTGGTGGGGAGTGTCCAGTAGTAAAGTAACTGTTTTCTAACTGAGGATACACAAACATTAGAGTGAGGACATTTGTTCAAAGTGACATGGTAGATTTTAAAAGACATGAGTGTGTGGGTGTGGGTGTGTGTGTGTGTAAGAGGGAAGGTGGAGGAAATTATATTTCTTAAATCATTTTTTAAAATTTTTTTAAAAAAACCCGGGCCAGGCTTGAACTCACACTGAAATTGCTGGGGCTTGGCTTAGTGTAGCTTCACTGTGCAATACTCCAACCCGCTGAGCCACCAGGGAGGACCTATTTCTTAAATCTTAAATTAGGTGTGTAACACTATTACAAAGAAGGATTTTATCAGATGTAGCTCTCTGTGCCTGTAATGTATATATGTCTTTTCTTTATTTTAGCATCCAGAGATGCAATATTCGATTTTTTGACAGGGAAAAGATATGATGGCACTAGTGAAATCTAAGAAGGTAAATACTCCTCGAAAACTAGAAAAAGGACACAAGACATAGAATCACAGTTCCTCCCACATGGGACTCAGAACCTTGAAGAGGAGCTTCCAGGACTTAGAGGGATTTAGAGTTTATTGAGAGTGCTAATATGGAGAATCAAGAGGATGAGACAGTGAATTTCACAGCATAGTGCTGTGAGCAGTGCTCTTTCACCACACAGAGCCTAAGGCGTGACTTTAGTTTGCTTCTTGGTAGCAGAATTAGCAGCCAGGCCACGACAATGACAGGTGTTTCTTATGGGTTCCTGATGGATTTCCTGAGACTAGTTCTTTATTCTTCCCTATTGTTTGTATCTTCATAATATGATCTTCTTCTACTTAACTTAACATCAGATTTCAGAATCTAAATCAGTCATTGAGAACCCAGAACGTGGACTGAAACTTTTTACTTGTATAACAAGCAGAATTAGCAGCCAGGTCACAACAATGACAGGTGTTTTTTGTGTATACCTTTCCGTAACTGAACTGGAAGAGGATCAAAATATAATTTAAAGCATCCTAGAAGTAAAATGAAGTAGTTTTTAATCCCAGGTCAACAGATAGAGGAAAGAGTATGAATAATCATTATGAAAGAGAACATAGTTATGAAAAGCCATATGTGAATTCTGTGCTGTAATAGGAACCCTGGACTCAGAGCCAGGAAGCTTGTGAGACCAGTGGCCCTGGGTAAAGAACTTGTTATCCCTAAACAATTTTCCCTTCATCTGTACAGGATATATAATGCCAGCTGGGGATATTTTTCACAGGGTTGTTAAGAATAGAAAATAAATATTAAGCAGGTAGAGTACGTGATGAAAGTAGACTTGTTGAGCTGTTGCATTTATATTCTGTAACAGATTAGTATCAGGTACTGGATTTAGTATCCATTTGATGATGACTTTCCAGAGTGATTCATGAAAGTCCTACTCTTTTTTCTACAAATCACTGGCTTCAAAGGGTGTGGAGAAAGGGTCCAATGGGCCTATGTTTGTATCTTGATTTCACAATTTATGAGTATGCACTTTCTATAAAATAGAACAGTATAAAGTAGTTTAATATTAACTTCAAGAATGCTTTAAGGCTAACAACATACATTTTAATAAAAATGTAGCCATATATTAAAATGATAGTAAATAAGCAAGTATATATGTTTTAAGTCTGCTATGTATTATTTATGTAAAATGACAAAGCTTTATTAACCTCTCTGAAATACAGTTTTTTCAAATGTAAAATGGTAGTAATAATAACATCTTGTAAATCTTTTTAGACTACTAAATGACTTTATAATGTGACAACATTTAGAACACTGTCTGGCATATAGTAAGTTGTCAATAGCTATTAGCTATTTTTAGGCAAAGAACCTTACACAGTATCTATTATTCAGTAGACAATAAATGAGTGTGCTCAGTATTTCTTTTTTTTATTTTTTTGCTTTCTCATAGTTAAATAACTGCATTATCCAGTCAGAATTTATCCCTTGAGATCAAGAGATAAAGTAGAATATGCTGCACAGTCCTGAATTGGTTTGTCTCCTATCTCTTGGAAGACAGAGACTTTTAAGATTTTATGACATGCAAGGCATTTATTGGCCATCAACCATGACTAATTTTAAACTTTAAGGAAAGTCACAGGATCCAAATATTTGTAAGTTGCAGCTGCTTGACCTTCAAGACTCAAAAAAGACTCAAGTTACATTTATCTTTTTGCGTCACACCTCTCCAGGCATCAGCTTTGAGTTATTTCTATTCACTCATTTGTCTCATTCTGCTTGGACTTGAAAGCCAGTTTCTGTCTCCTCCTGTCTGGCATGGTATTGGTCTCAGAAGCCTCCAAGGAATCTACTGCTAGACATTAACTCTAAGTCTATACTCAAGATAATGCCCAAATGCTGGTAGCCAACCTCAACCTTTAATTTGTTGATTAAAAAAAAAAATCCCTGGCACATTCTATTAAGAGAAGAGATGAAAGGGATAAGAAAAAGATCACATGAGGAATCGCCAAGGTGTCAATCTAGTTAGATTTCTGACACACTGATAGAGAAAGATAAGTAGTCAAACTGTAAAAGGAGTTATGCCAGGAACTGTGTGTGTGTTTGAAGAAATCATAGCATCAAGAAATATTGATCAATATATTTAATGATACGCATATTCAGAATGTCAACCAATCACCACATGGACACTGAAGATAATAAATTGTGGGTAAAGTGACCTAACCTGAGTCAATTAAATATTACACTTGTTGATACAAGGCACTTGAGGCACAAAGAGTCCTTCAAGGAGCACAAATTAAAGCATTAGCAGAAAAAAAAAAAAAAGGTTACCAAGTTACCCTCTAAAAGTAATAGTGCTGAGTAACTGGGCATTAGTTAGGAGAGTGCATAACCAGGAAATGATTAGAGTTCCTGAATACTTCGTATTTTATGCATGACTTGCATGTAAAGTACAAGCATGTGAAAATATGATTAAGAACAAAACCAAAGCAAATGAGTGAAAAATGATAGAATATATTTTTATACACAGATAAATGTAAAGTCAGATATTAGATACTTAGGCTTTCCAGGACATGATAGGGCCATTATTTATTTTAATATTTAAATTAAGACGACTTACACCCTGTTTCATATACTTTGGAAAACTTTGTGCAAGTGTTCACCTCTCTTATCCCTCATGACCTCAAGGTAATTTCTTGTTCTGATCTTCTGCTTCCATTGGTTCTAAGTCTTACTTAGGTCTCATTTCTGTGATTGATTTTCTCCCTGTGTAGATCATCTTTGGAACTATTATCACTTTAATTTTTTTTTGTTACTGTAATAGTTGAAAATAATATTTTAGCTTCAATTGGCAGTCATTGTTTCCGATGTGGGTGTCTATTTGCTTTCCATAAGTAAATTATCTGATTTTACCTATTTTTCTACAGGACTATTTTGTTCTTGGAATACAATCTTACATTTTGTTATAAATTTCCTAGAAAGAAACATATTACTAATATTATGTCAGTATATATACAGTTTGCCTTCAAAATTAATTATACAACTTATGATATATAACAGATTAATTTTTCAGGAGTTACAGGTTGATCTTTCCTTTTCTTCATAAGCTATTGTTTTGTTCTGATAAACTTGCCCATCAAGATTAAATGTTAAGATTTTTTTGTTTTCAGTATGAAAAGACTTATTCACACTATATAAAAATAGATAATGTAAAAAGAAACAAAGTGGAATAAAAAATTATGCAAAATTCTTCCTGAAAGGAATAGTCAAAATGTTTTATATACATGTACTTAATTTAAAAACTCTTAATCATAGCTACATAAAATTACATATTCTTTTTTGCTTGTTTGATATTATATTGAAATAATCTCCTCTCCAATATAGTCTCAAAAATTTGAAAACAGAGCTTACTTTTATTATATTATATTTATTTTATTATAATAGTTTTATTTTTACATCATTTTGTGCCTTTTTCCATCTCAATTGTAATCCCCATGGGCTTCCCATCACCAAATCACCCATGTGCCATCACCATAGTCCTGTGTACTTCCCCTTCTCTTTGTTGATCGCATTCCCCACTCCACCCCTATAAAATGTCTTTGGTATAAAGTTGTTCATTATTATTATTTTTTCTCCACCTGGTCCTTTATGCTCCTGCCATGAGTGAAGCCATCCAGTATTTTTTTTTTTCTTTCTGGCTTATTTCACTGTGCATTATCCCTTCCAACTCCACCCATGTTGCTGTAAAAGGCATGAGTTTATCTTTTGATTGCCAAGTAATATTCCATTGTGTATATGCACCACATCTTTTTAATCCAGTCACCTACTTTGGGGTATTTGAGTTGATTCCTTGTCTTCCCTATTGTAAATAAAGCAGCAATAAACATGGGGGTGAAGGCATCTTTTTGAGTGAGTGTTATTGTGCCTTTTGGGTAGATACCTAGGAGTGTATTGCTGGGTCACATGGAAGTTCCATGAAAACAGATCTTACTTTTATAGGTTATGTTATTTCAACTTTATTGACTATAATCCCCTGTGATTCTCAGTATTATTATAAACTCTATTTAAATAAAAATGAGTCTATTATTCCATATGTAGCTGTTATGGAAGACTGGCCAAGTGAGCAGCACCCCATTATAATCTACTCTGTTTTTTGAAGCACTAGCCCTGGTAACTTAGGATTTGATACTAGAACAGATATCCTTGCTATTTGAACACATTTGTTTTCTAAAAATATGTATTGAATAGAAAATATTGGTCATACTTTATATTCTACATTTTAAATGGAACAAGTAAAAATGTAGCCCAAACATATACAAAGTCCCAAAATAGTTTTCAGAAATATATTCCAATACTTTTTTTTTAAGATTTATTTATTTATTCATACAGAACTGGGGTACAGGCAGGAGATGAGGAGGGTGAGAGGATTCACCAGGGATAGAGTGGGGAGCAGAACAGGCAGATTGACGAAGTACACTGCTGAGGGGAGCAGTGGCAGGCCAGGAGAGGTCTGCCGCGCCATGTGGATCTCCTCCAGGACAGGCAGATCAACAAAATACAGTGCTGAGGGGAGCAGCATGTGGGTCAGGAGAGGTCTGCCACGCCCTGGTGACACGTCCAGGACAGGCGGGGATTGAACTCATGCGGAAGTAGCTTAAGCTTCTCAGTGCAGTGCTTTAACCTGCTGCGCCACCAGGGAGGGCCATATATTCCAATACTTTAAACCATTACACCAAATATTTAAATACCTTTCCAAGAATGTCTGCAATAATATAAACCATATAAAATATCAGTTATGTGATTTTTTAGTATTTAATGAACTCAATAGAGGTAGTGTTTGTGTGTGATATGTATTATCAGTTTAAATTACATTTCCCTTTCATAACACAGCAAATAGAACTATTATAAAACATAGTAACATAATTTCTCAAATATTTTAACAAATGCAGATAAAGTTTAGTTTAAACTCCAGTCAATTAAGAAGTAATTCCAATATAGTTGCCTAAATGAAGTTTGAAGATAATGTAAGATAGAGATGATAATCAGATTGCCACAGCAGCTGGTCTGTGTTGAGCAAAGGAGAATTTCTGTGAGATAGAGGAGTGAGGAAGCTTATCTGTGTCCAAATTCAGAGAACTGATAGACTTTGTTTTCTTCTTGGAAATCAAAAAATCAGAAGTTGAATGTTGAAAACCATCTAAAGCTATAGGTGAGGCCATGGAACAATCAAATACACAAATAGTGAACTTTTGCTCTAGTCAAGTGAATAGGGACCAGATTTACCACTTTACATTAAAATGTAGAAAACACATACTATGTAGAAAGGAGCAAGATCACACTCAGAAAATAATTGCAAAGGACTATGATTGTTAAGAGAAGAAGAACAAATGATGATTCCAATGTTTGCACTGGTTTTGAATTCTCACCAGTAGTTAAGACATAGGCTAAAAAGAGAAAGGGCAGAATAGCCTAGCAAAATTAACAAGTCAATGAGATGAATATTAGGATGTGAGCAGACCAAGAAAGCTAAAATTTCTACATATGTCCCATAGGCACATTAAAAAATGTTCATCATCGGGCCCTCCCTGATGGCGCAGCGGGTTAAAGCACAGCACTGAGAATCTAAAGCCGCTTCCGCATGAGTTCGATTCCCGCCTGCCCCGGAGGTGACCACATGGCGTGGCAGACCTCTCCTGACCCGCCCGCTGCTCCCCTCAGCAGTGTACTTCGTCGATCTGCCTGTTCTGCTCCCCACTCTGTCTCTGGTGAATCCTCTCACCCTCCGCATCTCTGGCCTGTATCCCAGTTCTGTATGAATAAATAAATAAATCTTTAAAAAAAAAAAAATGTTCATCATCACTTATCATCAGAGAAGTGCAAATCAGAACCAAAATGAGGCCAAAAAAAAAAAAAAAAGCAAGAGTGATTTGTGATATAATATTAAATATCTAAACATAATTAAATTTCCAAAAAGGGAATTTACGTAATTAATTTCCCAGATTGGTGGTGGTGGGGAGAACCAAAGAGCATAAACACAAAGCAAAACATAACAGTGTTCATAAACAGTCAGTGCTGAATCAGTGATAAAAGGAAAAAAAATCTCTTTTTTAAAAGATTCATTTTTTAAAAAAGATTTATTTATGCATACAGATCTGGGGTACAGGCCAGAGGTACAGGGGTATGGTGAGAGGATTCACCAGAGACAGAGTGGGGAGCAGAACAGGCTGACTGACGAAGTACACCTCTGAGGGGAGCAGGAGAGTGGGAGGGAGGAGAGGTCTGCCGAGCCATGTGGATCATCTCCAGGGTGGGGATCGAACTCATGCTGAAGTGGCTTTAGCTTCTTAATGCTGTGCTTTAACCTGCTGTGCCACCAGGGAGGGCCCTACAAGATTCATTTTAATTATTTATGCATACAAGAACTGGGGTACAGGCCACAAGTGGAAGAGGTGGGCAGTGAGAGGATTCACCAGAGGGAGACTGGGGAGCAGGACAGGGGGATCTACTGACATACACTGCTGTGAGGAGCAGCAGAGGAACAGCAGGCAAGACAGGAGGAGGTCTGCTAGGCCATGTGGGTCAGCTCCCTGGCTGGGGATGGAACTCATGCTGCAGTGGCTGGTGATAGTTCATAGTGCTGAGACTAAACACCATCAGGGAGGTCCTAAAGGTTAAAAAATGAAAAAAATCTTTAATAACAAAATAATACACACAACATACAGAAAAATGTAATTAAGATTAAAGCAGGTTTTTCACTAGATGTTATAAAAGCCAGCAGCTGATGCATCTTTAAATTGCTGAATAAGAAGATGTAGCAATGACATATCTCCAAAATAAAGGAAAGGTAAAGATTGCTTTGGTAATCAAAAGTTGGGTGTTTGTCCTCCCTGGTGGCTCAAAGGGTTTGGATGAGTCATTGCAAACTGGCAGCAGCCGCTTCAGTGCGAATTCGATCCCAGGTGGAGGTGATTCACATGGGGTCAGCAGACCTCTCCTGTCTTGCCCACTGCTCCCTTCAGCAATGCACTTGATAGATTGGTCTCTTCTGCTCCCCATCCTGTGTCTGGTGAACCCTCTCTCTGTCCCCCGATGGGGGGGTGGGCATGGGGGACCAAAAAGTCTAAAAAAAGAAAAAGCATAAACATAAAGCAAAACACAACAGTGTTCATCAATAATTAGTGCTGAAACAGTGATAAAGGTAAAATATCTCTTTTTAAAAAGAGATACCCCAGTTCTGTAAATATAAATAAATAAGTCTTAAAAGAAAAAAATTTGGGAGTTTATCATCAACAGACCTATAAAAAAATAAATATTAAAAGAAAGTTCCTTAGGCAAAATGAAAATGACACATGATAGAAATTTAAATGTACACAAGGAATATAGAGCACAAGAAAAAATTGTTGACTACTATACACAGACAGACACATTTAATTTTTTACATTATAGTTGTTTAAATAAAAAATAATGTGTTGTAGAATTTACAAGAAATATAGAAAGAAAGTTTGTGGAAATAATAGTAAAAGTGACCGGAAGAAAGAATTGAAACTAATAGTATACAGGTAATACCCAGTTATATCAAAAATTGTACAACAAATAAGTGATCTAAGTTATTCCAAATTAAAAACAGAAATTGTCAGTTTGGATAAAAAAGCAACACTTACATATAAAGATCAATGTATTTTAAAGTAAAACTATGGAAATAGAATCTTATGAAATAACTATAGAAAAGAACCTGGGGAAGCTATATTAATCTCAAAATAAGTAGACTTCAGGAAAAAAGTATTAACTAGGAAAAAAAATAAAAATATTCCATAATGATAAAATGGTCAACATAGAATTGAAAGAATTAAACAAATATAAAATGTGAGATTTCAAAATTCCTCTCCTAATTGCTGAGACATTAAAGGCTTAAAAATCATACAAAGTATCTTGTCTGCCCACAATGAAATTAAATTAGAAGTAAATAGATAAATTCTTTTGAAAATTCCCAAATATTTGGAAATCAAGCCACAAATTTATAAAAAAAAAGAAAAAAATCCATGAGTTCAAGAAAAAAACCACAGGGTAATTTCAAAAATATTTTGGAATGAATAAAAATTAAAACTTATTATGTAAAATTGAAAGCAGTGCTTAAAGGAAAATTTAGTACCTTTTATTGCATCTCATGAAGCTATTAAAATTTATTATATATTTATTAGAAAATAATAAATTGCTCTAACTGAAGATCTGTCTCTAAAGAAAAGTAATGAAATTAGAAAAATAAGAATACATTAAATCCAAAGAGAACAGAAGGGAAATTCCAAAGATAATAACAGTAATGAAAAAAGTAATATAGATTCTGCAGACACTAAAAAGATTCTAGGAATATGCTGTTAACAATCTTATGCATAGAAATGGCAGAGATAAAATGAAATCAGATTAAATGAACAAGTTCCTTGAAAGGGCACAAACCATTCAAGTTTACTCAGAAAGAAGCTAATAACTCCATATTATTTAAAGTAACTGAATTTCTATTAAATACTTTCAATAAAGAAAATTCCAGATCCAGATAGATTGATGGCAGACTTCTATTTGGCATTTAAAGAAAAAACCACTAATTACAATTTCAGAAATTAAAGAGGAAGGAATATTTCCCAATTCATTCTATGACACTGGCATTATCCTAATTCTTAACTCAGAAAAAAGAAAATATATCCTTCATAAGTTTTAATTCTCACCAAATTAATCTACAGATCTTAATGTAATCCCATTGAAAATCCTGCAAATGTTTACCATATGACAGGTATTTACACAAAAGAAATGAAAAATCCTACTCAAATGCTCATTAAAACTTTATTTGCCTTCACTTCTAAATAGAAACAACTGAAATATCCAACAACTAGTGAATAAATACACTGTGGTATATCCATAGTATTATTCAACAATATAAAAAAAACTAAGTATAAGAAATCAGACATGGAAAACTAAAACTATTTCTCCACTTATATAAACTTTTGGGAAATGGCTACATTTACACCTAGAAAACAGATCAGTGGTTCTAGGGACAAGGTTTTTAGAGTGTGAACTGGGTTGACTTTTAAGTGGATCCTGGCAACTTCATAGGGCTGATCAATATGTTCTGTATCAAAATTGTAGTTGTATAATTTCATTTCAGAATTATATATGTACATATACATACATGATAAAATACTGGTATTATCAACATATGATTCTCTCCAAAAATTTTGTGTTAGATTAAATAAGGTGCCTCTAATTGACAATGTAATATAACTAATAAGAAGTTTATAAGTCTATAATATGTATTTGGCTAACTTTCCAGAATGAGGAAAATGAAAAACCCTACTGAAAGAGTAACATGTTTTTATATATAAATGAGGTGATTTACACATTTAATTTCTGCAAAATTGAAGGAAGTCATAAATTTATTTTCTAACAGATCGCTAATTGTGATTTTAATGATTGAGCCCTTTTGTGCTTCCTTAATGTATAATTCATGAAAATACAAATAACTGAATAGCATTGCATAATAAAATTCCTTTCCATCCCATCTACTTATTCACCTACTTATTGAAATGCCAGATTTTTTAGTATTTGCATTTATAAAGATATAATACAGGAACAGAATTAATGTCCAAAGCAATCTTATTCCTTTGAACATTCATTAGTAACAGCAAGTGACTAACTAAAATATGTAATATGTATAATTTACTAAAATATACATCTCTAATAATTTTCACCAAGAGTTTTACTACTTGGAACCTTTGGGATAAATTGTATACAGTAATATGATAGATCAGTCTAGAAGTAACAACAACTTAGTATTGATGCCCTATGTTTAGAGGCAAGTTGAAATGTTTCTACTCATTTGGTAAAAAAAAATTTAGAGACTATGTAATTGGAATAAAATCATATGGGACAAGTGAAAAAGAAATAAAAGTTCCAGGGGAAGGAAGAATTATATAAAAATTTCTGTCCCTGAAATACTTCCTTCTGTTTTAAAAACTATTGTTACTATGACATTTAGATTCTATTTATCCTGTTCTATGTAGCTTATTGAATGTAATTGAAAAGGGATGCAACATTTTTGTTTTCAAATGTCAACTATTCCCAAATATTGGACATTGTATTTCTTGCTTCCACCTAGTTACAATGAAACACTTCAGTTAATTTAAACTATATGACTGGGTAAACAGTTTTCCATAACTCTTTTAAAGGCAATTTGAGCAAAAATATTTAATATGATGCTGTGAACTACATAACATATCTAACATGCTTAATATATGTTCATTCCAACAATATCTTCAAAATTAGAAAATATCTATCTAGATGTTTTTACATGATTTGCAACAAAGCAGTAGAAAGAAATCTTTTACATCCTCAATTAAATAACATTCTAGACATGAATACATTTTAAGTCTTCCCAGCTTGCTAATTCATTTTATGATTATAATAGAAATATATAGTTGTGAAAAAAATTTGAAAGTATTACGAAGACAAATATAACAAAAATAATCCCTAACACAATGATCAACAGTAACCACATTTTATGGCTGCCCGTCCGTGTGTGTGTGTGTGTGTGTGTGTGTGTGTGTGTGTTTACAAGCACACCTCTATGACTGTGATTTAAATGGATACTTGATTTTTGGTTCTTCCTTTCATAATAATGCATATTTTTATTTAAGGAAATATTGAACAAAAACTAAACTTCATTTGAATTCAATATTTGATAACTATAAAGAAATTAGAAGACTTCAATGTTCATAACTTCACATTAGCATGACTTATAAAAAAGAAATGGCCAATAAAAAAAGTTTATTTAAAATAATACAAAATCCCATTATTAATTGGTATCACATCTAACTTTTACCAAAACTCTTACTTATTTTTAGATTTCAGAATGAAACAATATCTTTGACTTCTCTGCAGATGAGAAAAAAATATTTATTTACCACCTGTAACAGTTTCAAAAATATCAGGTGTGTTTTTTTCTTAGTACTTAGGTATATGTCTGATAATTTTTCTGTAATTTTTAACCACAAAGTCAATTTAATTTAAAATGCTTAAGAACATTTTAAAAAATAACATCTTGAGTTATAACTACTATCCTTAAGCTAGTTTGATTTTTCAGAATAGTTTCTCAAGAATAGTAATTTGTTTCTAATAGCAAAGGGAAAAATCTGATCCAGTTCAGCTGTTTTTAGTATTGCAGCAGTGGTAGTTGTCTCTGTGTTTTCTGTAGAATTTTAATTTTTCCAATTTCAATTTTATTGGAAGAAAGAAGTGTTACATCACTCTATCTGTTAACTGATGGTTTGATTTACATATGTAGTGAAATGATGATTAAAATAGGGTCAGCTGGCCCTCCCTTGTGGCACAGCGGGTTAAAGCACAGCAC
>NW_004567104.1:15356129-15409377 GCF_000260355.1 Condylura cristata | reverse complement strand
GTCACCTCTGGGGCAGGCGGGAATCGAACTCATGCGGAAGCGGCTTTAGATTCTCAGTGCTGTGCTTTAACCTGCTGCGCCACCAGGGAGGGCCTACAAAGTTCTCTTTAAATTATGCAAAAATGCATTTAGATGAATCAAATTTTATTTTCTTTCTATTTGTGTGTATGTCTGTATACAAATATATACACATACACATATGTACAATGTGTGTGAGTTTATATATGTGTGTGTATATATAATATGTGTGTGTGTGTATATATATATATATATATATATATATATATATAATGCACCAACCATTAACTACAGTTGTCAACATATTTTTTAATATTTTTCTTTTTGGCAGTTGTCTTATATGGCTAACACTTGGAGAACATATATAATGTTTGCACATTATCTTTTTGTTTGTTTCTTTAAATCCTATTATTATTATTATTATACTCTTTTTGTTATTAGTTTTGCAGAACCTGCAAGTTATAATTTTCACATCATTTACTTTCTGTTATGCTAAGTAACTTTATCTGTGCAGAAATTTTCCTTTTACCAAAATTTTAGTGACCGTATGTCTTAATTTCCCCATCTGCTCTTTACCTTTACTTTTAGTTTTATTCTCAGCTTATCTGTTCTCCAATGACTTTTGCCCTAATCCCTCAGTCTGATTTCTTCTCCTAACTGCCTCAGCCCATTCTGTTTGCCAGCTTTGCTCGTTCTAGTGTGAATTCTCAGAAAGCTTTCTTCTCATTCTTTTATTCAATCAGTTTCAGAGACCTGCTTTTCTGTCTGATTTTTTATGACAATGTTCTTTGCAATACATTTGCATTGTTATCACATAAATATCCTCTGCGGTTTTCTCACTCGCCTATTTTTAAGTCAATGCAAAAATGATATTTGCCAACAAACAGATACAACAGCACTTCCTGAAGTCCCTTGGCCTCAGCAAGTCTTCACTCAGAAGCACAGTGAGGAGAGGAGAAACATAGGGTCAAGGTCATAGACTGTGTCATCTGCAAAGAAGTGTCTTCCTCAACTGTACTGCTGTTTTCCTGGATTTTCTGAAATTATATTGTTTTTGAAAGCCACAGATAAACATATTTCCCTATTGACCTATTACAACCCCATATATAATATTTTGCTAGCATTTGATAGGATTATATACACTATAAGCAGTTTTCCTCTCTTTCACACACACATACACTCACACACTTCTGGCCCTTTTTAATCCTGTGATATTAAAAACAAATAAACAGCAACAAAAAAAAAAAAAAAAAAAACCAGCACCTGCACAATAGAAGGATGGTTAACAAGTTTATGTGCTGGTATATACATCTGTTTAAATAATATTTTTTAAATGAAAAATATTTTATCCAATAGAGGATCCATAATTCTCAGTCTAGGAAATATGAAATCAAACATTTTGATGTTTGTTATGTCCAAAGTATCTTTTAGCTAGGTTCCATTCTTCCTAATCATGTAGTAAATATGAAGCAATGAGAGAGACAGGGAAATGACTTGGTTGGTGGATCTTCCTATGCACTTATGAAAAAGCAGGACACAGAGAGGGACGACAATAACAGGATCTAGTTGCATAAGAAGTGAGAAAGGGAGAGCTGAAGACAGAAGCAAATGGTAGAGGCTGCTTGGAGCCTGTCCTACCCCAGATAATGTCTGTGATGAAGAGACCAGTGTGCGAATGGGAGCCTGCTGTTGTAAGATGGCGGCAGTCCCATAAGCCAAGCAAGCCGGAAGTGGCCCCATGGAGTGGACCCTGGATGGCTTGCAGCTCAGGTCTCAGGGCAAGCCCCTACTGGCACCACACACATGGGTTGGCAAGTCTGAGTGTTCCTCTCAAAGGAGTACTGAGCTCCACACAGAAGGAAGAGAATTGGGAGAGGCTGTCTGCTGCTCCTGCAGTAGGTTATCAGAGTGACTGGACTGGCAGCCTTTGTTCCTAGCAGCCCCTCAGGGCATCAGGAAGTGGAGCCCAGGACCACTAGGATAGAGTACAGGATGATGGGTCACTATCAGGTATAGCAGCTGCAAGACAAAGCAGACAACACTGACAGGGACTATTGGATATGGAGGCTCCAGCTGGCAGACTGCAGTGGGTGTCAGGTGAGGTATGCCACCTGCTGGGCCCAAGATCTCCCTGGCCTCTAAGAGCTCAGGCTGCCTACCTTTGGGGGAAAGGGAGGGGAGCAGGAGGACTCAGAGGGTCCAGCATGGCCTTGGCCACAAACATCCGTTCTGCCACTCTTTTCTGTTTGAGAGGTTCTGGACACAATCCTGGCTGAGACCCTTGTCCTGCAGCCCCTGAGGGATGTGACTGAGGCTGCAGTGGAAGTTTTACCACAGACAATAGCTAATTTCTTCATAAGAACGTGTGGGTCCTGTTAGAGGAAAGGCAAGGAATTTTGAAAAGGACTCTCCTGAGTTTTAAAGGAATCAGAAAAAAAAAAATGTGTTGCCTTGCTGTATTGCAAAGTTATTACACTTAAAAAGGCAATTTCAAATACCCTTTCTTCGTTTTCCCCTGGAGAGCTTAAGGATTCATCGTTTTGCATGTTAATCCTCATTTAGGAGAAATATTGCTAGAGCAAACACATATGAAGTCAACTACCAATTCAGGTAAAATCCTATTTTTGCATTGGTTTCCTGTAGTGAAGACATATTTCACAGAAATTTCCAGAAGCCATTGGGAACTTCTACCTTAGTGAGAAAAGCAGAGTAGACTTTAAAATACAGGAAATGTTTGGAGAAACATCATTGCTACTTTGGATCTGAGAAAATTAAAAGCAAATGCACATGTCTTATAGTATGAAGGTGGGAAAGAAGGCCTATTGCATATTGACTTATTAACCTTCTTGCCATTCTGCTTTCTGGATTCCCATCTTCCCAACTTTTGGTTATTCCATTTATCTGGTTATCAGTAAATCAAAATTAATGTGTTAATTGGTAATTAATTGACCCAAGAGGATAAGTTTGCAACAAAAGGCATTAAAGTTATTTCTATGCTACTTTCTAGATCACATTAATTAGAATTTTTTTTTTTTTTTTGCTCATACTTTGGGTGAGCAACTTCAAAGATTAGATTAAATCCTTGAAATAAACAAAAAGATTCTTAAGATGGATACAAATTACTATTCCATTTTGTAGATAAAATCCACAGTACCAGAAAATTTGAGTTCCTAAATTAACATAGTTTAGACTATAAAATGGCAGGTTAGAAATGTAAGTCTGTTGAATTAAGCTATTTTTTTTTTATTTCCTGCATACTATTTTCCAAGATTGTCACAGCTCCCAATTAAACATCTTGTCAAATATCAATATCAATTAAAATAAACTAAATAATGTTTTTTTTGTATAATCTGTTCTTAAAGTCAAATTCAGGTAACAGTAATGCTCTAAACTTCTCTTTCTAGAAAAGGAACTTAAATAGATTAAAGCCCTTATTTAGTCTTCCTATGGACTTTGGCATGGTATGCAGATCTGAAGCTTTGCTTCCTTTGGGGAAAATGCAGTGTGTCTTTGTCTTGTCAGCACCTGCTGTTTGGGCTGTTGCAAACAGAGGGAGTAATTTTGTTCCTAGTAGACTACAGCTTATCCTCTTGTCTGGAAAAGAAAGTAACAAATCCCTTAATATGATAACTTCATATTAGGGATCTCACTTTGCTAGACTCACTGATAGTGTTCCTTGGTTTCCAAACTGATGGCGGAACAGAGGCCTTTCTTTTTTTTTTTTTTAAAGATTTATTTATTTATTTGTGCATACAGAACTGGGGTACAGGCCAGAGGCTCAGGGGCGGTGAGAGGCTTCACCAGAGACAGAGTGGGGAGCAGAACAGGCAGATTGACAAAGTACACTGCTGAGGGAAGCAGCGGGCGGGTCAGGAGAGGTCTGGCTCGCCATGTGGTCTCCTCCGGGGCAGGCGGGAATCGAACTCATGCGGAAGCGGCTTCAGATTCTCAGTGCTGTGCTTTAACCCGCTGCGCCACCAGGGAGGGCCCAGAGGCCTTTCTTTTAGATGATTTTTCTTCCAACTTTTCCTCTAACTCTGGACCTTTCTAAATGACTTTATGTTCAATATTAACAAGTGTCAAACCTGTGATTCTTCCCTTAAACTTGAAGAACAACAAGCCTTTAAATTCAGATGAGGGGCCCTTTCTGGTAGCACAGCATGTTAGGGAGGGCTAGGATGCAGCACTACAAGCTAGCTGCTTCAGTGCTAGTTTGATCCCTGGCTTGGGAGGTGATCCACAGGGTGCAGCAGACCTCTCCTGACCCGCCCGCTGCTCCCCTCAGCAGTGTACTTCATCAATCAGCCTGTTCTGCTCCCCACTCTGTTCTAGTGAATCCTCTCATTGCCCCTGCACCTCTGGCCTGTACCCCTGTTCTGTATGTATGTATAAATAAATAAATCTTTAAAAAAATATCAGATGAGGCTATAAAGAAAAATTATTCTACTATATCTCAAAAACATCTGACATCAATTTTGACTTTATATGAAGTCTAATGTGGTAACTTGAAGGATAAGGCATTTTACATTTGATGTAACTTGAATGTTCGGAGCTAGTTCATGGATACAAAGAAAAATTATGGTGGTCTTGTCACCATGACTTCTGTTTCAGGATATTCCTCTGGTTCTCATACATTATACTACCAGTAAACCCTCACAGTTTCTCCATTGTTAGGAAAGAAAATACAAATCATTTACACCAAGTTTAGCCTCCCCCAGCACCAGTTTTCTGTCCCATAATTGGCTGGCTTTGTGCATTTTAGTCACACATGCAGGTTATTTCTGTCCTAAACATCTGTGTGCTCCTGTCTACTCTTCCTCTTTCAAGATAAAAGTAAGGGCTTGCAGACATTGAATGAATGATCAACAATGCAGTAGCCCTGGCTTCCTTTGAAAGAACTAGTAGAAACAGGTTCCTGCAACTCAGACAAGATTAACCCCTAGTCCAGTTATATACTAACCTCATTTCAGTTCACCTTGATCTTTAAAAATCAATTTGGATTTCACTCATCATGGGATTTAAAGGTAACTATCACTTCTTGCTTTACTTCTAGTTAAAGCAGACACAAACTCAGCCTTTCAGTCATTCCCTCTCTTTTCCTTGGACTGCAGAGTAAAAGTTCTGAAAGTACAGTGGTCATTTTCTGGCCACAGGGTGGCCATTCTGAGTCAAATGACCTGTTCTAAGGTAGCTGAGAGGAAAGAGGGAAAGATGTTGGGTCTCAGATATCATCATTGAGCTGTCATCAGTCAACATTAGAATTTTTGCTTATAGAGATAAATCAACTGTTTGGGAGTTTAAGCTTAATACATTTTTACTGATATAAAGGATTAAATAAAAATTTGGGCATTAATAATACACTAAAGAAACTTTGTGAGTTCTCTGCATCTAAAATCAACCTACAAAAACTAGTAACATTTCTCACACCATCAATAACCTACTAGAAAAAAAGTTAAAATTAAATTTAATGTGAGTAAATAACTTTAATAAAAATCAGAATATGTAAAATAAAAAAATGGGGCATTTAATTTTACTAAATTATCAATGACTGTCCCATTGAATTTTATATAGATCACCAATTTGCTTACTCCATTACCATTCATTCTGTGATCTCCTCACTATCTACCTTGCTTCATTCATAGTTCATTCCATTGTCAGTATTTGATCCCCACCTATACTGTCATCTAATTCTAACCAAGGTTTATTCTCCTTCCTCTGTCTTCTACCAGCATCAGAAAGCAATTTTTGGAGCCTGTCATTAGCACCTCACCTCACACTTCAAACTCAGGTAAGAAGCTCTGGGTCTGCTTCCTTCCTCTGACACATGTGTCCTTGGATCACTTCACCTCACTTAATATCCTGCTGACTAGAGAATGGGAAAAGGCAGATTTAGGGGTAAAAAGCAATTTTCAATCATTCCTGAGAATGGCCACCAACCCAATGGATATTGAATAGCCAAAATAACTTTTATTCAGAATAGATTGATTTATCTTCCTTTTCAAATTCATGAAATCCTATGTTGGAGGTCACTTGTCCTCTAGCCTGTGGGAGAATAATAATTCTTTACACTTTGCCGCATGATGTTTTCTTCATTTTAAGATAAGGTGCTATTTCAAGAACTGGTTCTATGACAAAAGTGATCTTTTGCCAATTTCAAAGATAAACTGCCTCCAGCTGCCAAAATGATTTTATAAGTTTTCATCAAAAGCTAGAACTCCAGCTTGAATCTTTCAATAGGAATAGCCCCAATGATTGAATTAACACATCTGGAACAAAATGCAAAGGGACAGCGCATCAGAAAATATTTTTGAAAAACTAACAGCTATGCAAAACTATAGAAAGTACCTTATAAATTGTGATAGTCTGCAGGCTGCATTAGCAGTGTAGCCACTGACATAGCCATCCACTTAGTTGCCTGTACCACCCACACACTTCTCTGGAGGAGCAACTTCCTTTTTTTTTTTTTTGGAAAGAGCTACTTCTTCCCAAACACACAGTCATCGGGGATAATGGAGCACTTCAGTCATATTACGAACATGCATTTTGAAAAAAGGACAGTTCCTTCAGAAAAATCAGATAATGTGACTTGCTCTCTAGTCAAGATGACTGGATTAAAGATGGCCACCTGTTCTGCATTCCTTGAGAATGTGGCAGTATAGCTAAGAGTTTTCAATTTCAGTATATTTTTTAACTAAATTCAAATTTCAATAGTTGTTGTAGTGAAGATCTGTACTATGGACTGAATAACAAAAAGTTTTTAGAGAAAGAGAACAAACAATATTAAATGTTAAGAGAGAAACATAAATGAGAGATGGAGAGAAATTACTTTCCAGTCTTCCAGCAGTGTCGCTATTTCTCTAAGTCCTGATAATTTACAGCCTTTAAGTACTTGAAATGTCCTTATACCTTCATAATAAATTCACTCTTTTGCCAAGTTTAGTTCTACTTGGATACTTTTATAGATATAATAAATTTCTGTTTTCAGCAGCAAGTACCCTTTTAGCTAGGTTTATGGAAAAAGTGTTTCATTTTAATAAAGCAGAATTCTTTTCTTTCATTCATGTATTGAAGAAAATGTTTTTCACAAGCTCCAGTGCTGTGTTTTTAGGCAGGAACAGCTGAGTCACAGCTGGATTTTCAGTCAGAGGATACTTAGGGTGATAATACAAGTATCTTAATGGTTCTGTGCATGTGGAGACTTGTGAGGGCCATATAAGGGGCAGAACCAACACACTGTGGAAAGATAACATCCTGCAGTGAGCCAAGAAAACACCAGTAAGGGGTGAAACTTGAGTGTGTGACAAATGGGCACCACTAGGACAAAAAGAACTCTTAGTAGAGGTAATGTGGCCATGACCATGAAGAGAGAAGAAAAATGGCACACAAGCAACACTTTCGCTGACTAAAGTAAAAGGT
Organism: Condylura cristata; assembly: GCF_000260355.1. Classification (NCBI taxonomy): domain Eukaryota; kingdom Metazoa; phylum Chordata; class Mammalia; order Eulipotyphla; family Talpidae; genus Condylura; species Condylura cristata. The sequence continues at coordinate 15,401,943 of NW_004567104.1, read as the reverse complement.
TTGCAAGTGGATATAAAGATTAAGGTTAGAAAAGAAGATTTAGATCAATTGATGGACAACTTAGAAGTTCTTGTAATAAATTTATAATGTCAGGCCTGCCTGGAGCATATGGGTTGACTCAGCTCTATCAAGCTATCACCACTGCAGCATGAGTTCGATCCCCAGTCAGGGAGCTGACCCGCATGACGCAGCAGACCTTTCTTGACTCACCTGCTGTTTCCCTCAGCAGAATATTTCAATAGATCTGCCTGTTCAGTTCCCCAGCATCTCTGGTGGATCCTCTCACCACCTACACCCCTGGTCATGTTAAACACCAATTGTTCTATGTATAAATAAATAAATCTTTAAAGAAAGATTAGAACTGTCATGTTACCCATAAAAATAATAATGATCTTTGACCCAGGAGGTGGTATCAGGAATGACTAGAAATGAATCAACTGGTAGTTCAAATGCAAGAAAATAGAGGATAACAATAAGAAATCTAATTCAAATGATTCATTACATGGTAGTAAACACTAGAAAGGACAAATACTCTTCAGCAGTATTTTCAGGATTTCATTATAATTAAGGAAGGAAGGAAGACTGACATTCAGGATGTCAGTCAAGGTATGCCGCAGAATTGATTTAGAAGAATAGTCAGTGAATCACTATGAAGGAGCTGGAGACTTACTGACAAGAATAGAGGTCTATAAGACTGGTTGGGGTAGGGAATCCATGAGAACCCGGTAGGGAGGTGGTAGAGGAAGTTTTCCATCTAATGACACAATCATGAAGTAAAGTGATTAAGAAAACAGAAGATACAAGTCAGACTAAAGGCACAGGATGTAAATCCATGTTCAGCTATTGATCACCTACAAGGTTTCAGGTATACCCACAAATTGAATCACATTTGAATTTTATCTACATATTACAGACTTCGAGAGGCTGACAAACTTTCAAAAAATAAAGTCTATTTTAAGTGCTACAAGTGAGATTTGAATGAATTTTCTGGCATATTGATGCTTTGATGTTTATCCTGAGCACTGTATCACTTAGCTTTCATCGGAATTTGGAGAGGTGAAGAGGCATAAATGTGGAGCCAGACTAATGTTAATGGGAATGTTGGCTTCACTGAATATCCAGTCCTCTTAAATCTGCTTCTTCAATAAGGAACCCAGATCAAAGTAATTTCCAGTAAGGCCATTGCTGCAAATAAATATTTTATTACATGAAACTACTAAAAAAATGCCATAAGTAAGAAATATATTTTAATATTGTGACAAAATCAATAAAATGTAACTACCAGATTGTTTTATTTTCCTGGTTTCATAGCTTGTTAATTTTGTGACTATTCATTTTTGAGTAATTATATCCAAAATATAAAAGTAAAAGGCTAGTGGCCATTTATTCAAATATTATAAATGCTAAGTTCTAGAAATGTGAGACATCTACATGAATATAAAATAAATTTATTGTAATTAATGTTATCACCATAAACAAGAAATAAATTCACAACATCCAATATGTAAATACTAGGCAAAACATGTAATTTGTCTTTTTGAAATTAATTTAACATCCATATTAATATGATTTATGTTACTGTAATATACACTATGCCTCTGGAATCAGAGTGGGGATGATTAGTTCTTTATGTGACCTTAGCACCAAATAATGTGCTAACAAGATCATAAATATCAACTAAAATTAATTTATATTTCTGATATTTTTAAAATAGCTCCTTGAATTTGAACTTTGAATAGTAATATAATGAATGAAGATAAGCATAAGAGTCATGACATATTAAAATGTCAAAACATAGGACACCTATGGTCTTAGTTCAAGATTAGATCATAGATCATAGACTGTTCGAGAGAGGAGGGACCTTGGAGGTCATTCAATTCAATCACCTCATTTTGTAAATGAGGGAAGGGAGAGTCAGACACAGGATTTCTCCAAGTTCAGTGCACATTCACAAAGTGGCAGTGGAAAAAAAAAAAAAACAAAACAGTGCAGGCCTCCTGACTTTAGTTTATGGTTCTTTTTCCTTCACCACACTGCTATCTTATTATTCAATTAACAAGTGACAAATGCATGGACATTTATTTCTTGCCTTTTAAATGAGAAGGGAGCATTTCTACTTGCCATCACACAAAAATATTTACGGTAATCTGTGCTCAGTTGACTGTTTTGTTTTTCATACATCCTACAGCAAATGGGTTTTCTAGAAAGTGCATATTGTTACAATGATGATTGTTTTAAATGAGCTACATTTTTATTCAATAAATTATTTTAGTTATGATATTGACTTCCATGTTACAAATGAGGAAATCATTGCAAATTAGTGTGGCAGTGAGTGAGAAAATTAAAGCAACTTTTTTTTTCTATTGCAGTATAATTTATAAGGAAAAAAAGAACAGATCTTAACCTTACCACTTGGTGAGATCTGATAATAGCATACACCAATATAATCCACATCTTGATCAAGATATTTTTGACATCCCAGAAAAATCAAGTGTCCCTTCCAGTCCATATGTGCAACATCCTCTCCTAATAGTGACCACAAATATTTCACTCATGTTTGGATAGAATTAGTTATTTTTACAGAATTAAAGGAGGGTTGTTTTGTTTTTATTAGTTTGTTTTTTGTTTGTTTTGGTATATTCTGGAAGTGAATTCTTTGTCAGATGAATGCATTTCAAATATTTTCTTAGCAGAAGTAGCTTACCAATACACTTAGTGAAAAGTGATAATGCATCTTTCAACAATTGTTCTTTTACGGTCACTGCTTTTTATGCTATGTCTAAGAAATAATTTGTCTATCTCAAGCATTGACTATTTCATTCAATTAGAAACTTTATTCGTTTTAGGTGGTATTTTTAGTCATGAGGTCTATCCCAAGTTAATTTTTATACATGTGGTGAGGTATCATGGTTTCATATGATGATCCATTTCCCCAGCACCATTTGTCAAGAAGACAAATGTTCTCTATTGTATTAATTTGGAGTCTAAGTTAAAGCTCTACCACAAAAGCATGAGTTTATTTCTGGGTTATTTTTAAAAAATGTATTTATTTATGCATACAGAACTGGGAAACAGGTCTAGTTGCAGGGGCAGTGAGAGGACTCACCAGAGACAGAGTTGGGAGCAGAACAGGCTGACTGATGAAGTACACTGCTGAGGGGAGCTGCAGGCCGGTCAGGAGAGGTCTGCCACGCCATGTGGGTCACCTCCAGGGCTGGGGATCGAACTCATGCTGAAGCGACTTTAGCTTCTAATTGTTGTGCTTTAATCCACGGTGCCACCAGGGAGGACCCTATTTCTGGATTCTTTAACCTCTCTAATGATCTACCTAATTTTTTGTCACTCATACTATCTCGAATAGGTAGTTTTCTAAGTATTCAGATCACTTGTAAATACTCAAACTTGTTTATTGTTTACTTAAGATTTTTACAGCTGTTTGCCTTTCCACATAAATTATAAAAGTAACCTGTCAATTTCCATTTTTAGAAATATGGAGGGACTTTTATTAGAATTACATTGAAACTAATAGTTCAATTTGGGGAGAATTGACATCTTAACAGTTCTGAATTTTCTGCAACATGAAAGTGTGATCTGTCTTCATTTATTTGTCTTCCTTAATTTCCCTCAAAAATGTTTTACAGCTTTTGGTGTACAAGCTTTTTATTTACTTCCTTTAGATATAAACCTAGGTATTTCATTTTTTTTCTAATGCAAATGTCAATGACATAGATCAATTTCCATTCATTCGGTGCTATCATATAAAACTCAACTAATCTTACATCAGTTTTGCTAAATTTACCTATAGTTGCCTTGTGCATTGCTTAGAATTTTCTACATTGACCATCATATTGTCTACAAATAAAACAGCTTTACCTATTCTATTCTCCATGACTTTCATTTACTTTCACAATTTATTTCATGAACTACAACTTAAATTACAAAGCATAAGAAAAATAGTTAAAGTTGATATGTTATTGTTCTCAGTGAAGGAGAAAATGTTGTTAATGCCCATGGATGAGCTATTTCACCAGTGTGCACATATTCAATTGTCTATATCTGTTAGATATTGGGTAATGCTGACTGTATTAAATGTGTGTAAAGGGTTTCCTTCTATTTTGCGGATGAGTTTAAATTTTCTATAGTATTCACAAAGGAAGCAAAGTGGTCCTAGAATTTCTTTTGGGGAATACTTTTAAATACTCATTATATTTTATTAATAGAAATTGTGCTATTGAAATTTTTTACTTTTTCTTTAATACACTGGGCATATTCCCCCAAGGAATCTGTTGATTTTATCAACCTTATTGGCTCTTACTTTTTATCCTTTTAATACTTACCATTTCTATATTATCACCCTCACTTTCATCCTTTAGTCTAGTAATTTGTGCATTCATTTTTTTCTGGGTTAATATAGATAGGGAATTTATCATTTTTTTGTAATCTTTTGAATGAGATGTAATTTGTTGATTTCTCTATCTTTTTCATTAATTTCTGCTCTTCTCATTTGTTCATTATTCTACTTTAATTTGAATTTGCTTGCATTTATTTTCTTATTTATTTGGTTTCTCATATATCAGATATCTCATCTTTTTATACTTCATTTTTAAACCTTGTTTTTTTTTCTCAATCTAAGCATATAGAACCATACATTTTCCTCTAAGCTCCATTTTAACTACTTCTCATAAGTCATAATTTTTTTGTTAACATTCATTTTAAAATATTATGTGTTTTCTTTGCAATTTCTTATTTTACCAATGAATGTTTAATTTTCAAATACTTGAGGTGTTACTATATGTCAACTTTTATTGATTTCTACTTTAAATTCATGAAGAAAGCATGATTGGTCTAATTTCCAATTGAGGTTTCTTAAATGTTTAAAGATATGTCCTAGTTTGGTGAATGTTACATGTGAATTTGCAAGAAATTAATATTATCAGATTGTTAGAGACCACACTCTATACATGTGCAAATATAATCTTGTTGGTTGCTAAAGTTTCCAAGTGGTATATGTTTGTAATTGTATTTGTTTATCTTCTCTCAATTAGTTCTACTATTTGCTGAGAGAGGAATTTTGAAATCTCCTACTATAACTGTAGATTAATAATTAATTAATTTTTTTACTATTTTATTTTCTAGCAATATTTACTTCAATTATTTTGAAAGTTTGCTGTTAGGCACACACACAGTTTTTATTATTAGGCGTTCTTGATAATTTGCTCTTTTTGTCTTTGTGAAATGTTCTACTTTATCTCGTAATATAGCTGTTCTTGAAACCTATTTTTTCTGGTACTTTAATATAGGTATTCAAACCTTTCTTATAATTAGTATTTGCATGGTATTTTAAAAAATAATACCTGTCTTTATATTTAACGTGAGACTCATAAGCTGAAACATTTTGTGTTTAGTTCCTTTATTCCATTTGAAAGCCTGTTTTATAATTGCAGCATTTAGCCTACTCATTTTTTTGACAAGTAATTTTAATTTATCTAGTGACTTTTTAGTTAAGCTCTTTTCATTTCTTTTAGTGGATTTTCTAGGAAATTACAATTTATATCTATGACTTTTCTCAGTCGACTTAAAGTAAATATTGTAACAGTTCGTGAAAAATATATAAACTTCTTAACATCATAGGTACATTTTTCTCTCTCTGTTCCTTTATAATTGTTTCATGCATTACATCTACATCCACTACATAGTAACCCACAATGTTATCTTTTTCTTTATTGAATCAGTCCTACCTAAGTATTTGTTAAATCAGGATAAAAAGAGAAAGACTATTTTTTTTACCCAAACATTTATCATTTAGACAACATATATTCTTTCCCGAAGATCTTTGTTTATATTTGATATTACTTGCTGTTATACTGAAGAACTTTCTTTACCATTTCTTGTTTTGTACTGCAGATTTACTGGGGATAAATACTTGCAAGATTTTCTTTTTCCATGTCTTTTTTTATCCCCTAACATGAACACAAGGCTGAAAATAAAATGAGAAAGGAGGTATTATGTTACCTGATTTCAATGTTTTCTACATAGGAATAGTACTAAAAACAATGCAGTATTGACTCAAAAATAGATAAATGATTAGTGAAGTATAATCTAAAGCTCAGAAATAATTCCACATACATATCAGTACCTAATCTATGTTAATGTAGCTATGACCCTACAATGTGGAAATGACCATTTTTTTGATAAATAATGCTAGGAAAATTTAAAAGCCACAAATAGGAAGACTATGAGACCCATCAACACAAATAAAATAAATGAAGTTGGATTATTTACTAACCTCATACCCAAAAGTAAACTCCAAATGGTTTAAAACTAAGAGGTAAGGCCTACAACAGCAAAATATATGTAACAAAACATTGGTGACAACAATCAAAAAGATGTTTTGGGTGACTTGACCCCTGTAGCAAGGGGAGTAAAAATAAGAATAAAAATTTGGCTTACCCTAAGTTACAAACTTGTATATAGTGGAAAAAGTAAGAAGATTAAGAAACAACCTATTGAATGGAAGAAAATATTCACACAATATATATGTGATAAGGTACCAATGTCCAAGATACATAAAAAGCTCATACAATTCAAATAGTGCAATTAATTATGAGCATCATATATAAACAATCTACTAAAGAGGATATACACAAAGCCAATAATCATATGAAAAAATGTTTGTTATTGATTCCAATAAAAGAGATGCACAAGGCCCTCCCTGGTGGCACAGCGGGTTAAAGCACAGCACTGAGAAGCTAAAGCCACTTCTGCATGGGTTCGATTCCCGCCTGTCCCAGAGGTGACCACATGGCGTGGCGGACCTCATCTGACCTGCCCACTGCTCCCCTCAGCACTGTGCTTTGTGGATCTGCCTGTTCTGCTCCCCACTCTGTCTCTGGTGAAGACTCTCACCGCCCCTGAGCCTCTGCCCTGTATCCCAGTTCTGTATGAACAAATAAAACTTTGGGAAAAAAAAAAAGATTTCTATTTAAAAAAAGAGAGAGATGCACAATAAGATACCATCACACATCCATAAGAATGACCAACAAAGGCTGGAGATGATAAGGCAAAAGATGAACCTTATCACACTGATGGTGAAAATATAAGCTCGTGCAGCCATATGGATGTCAATCTAGATTTACTTTAAAAAACTACAAATTTGGGCCCTCCCTGGTGGTGTAATGGGTGAAAGCACAGCACTAAGAAGTTAAAGCCACTTCTGTGTGAGTTCGATCGGTGCCCACATGATGTGGCAGACCTCTCCTTACCCACCTGCTGCTCCCCTCAGCAGTGTACTTCAACTATCTGCCTGTTCTGCTCCCCACTCTGTCTCTGGTGAATCCTCTCTCCGCCCTACACCTCTGGCCTGTATCCCAGTTCTGTATGCAGAAATTAATAAATCTTTAAAAAAATAAAAACCTACAAATACACCTATGTTTATTGATGCTCTATTTACACTATGGACTCAACCCAAATGCCCAAAAGTAGATCACTGGATTAAAAAGATGTGGTACATATGCACAATGGAATATTACTCGGCAATCAAAAAGATAGATTCATGCCTTTGCATCAACATGGATGGAGGCGGAAGAGATCATGCTTAGTGAAATAAGCAAGAAAGAAAAAGAAAAATACCAGTTTCACTAATTTTGATTTTGTCTATTCTTTTGTTTTCCTTGGTTTCACTAATAGTAGGAGTGTAAGGGGGTGGGAGGGAAGCAACAGTACTAAAGAAAAAATGAAAAACAATGAACAATGACATACCAGAGTCATTTTATAGGGATGGAGTGGGGAATGGGATCAAAACTGGGGTGGGAAAGGTGCACAGGACTATGGTGATGGCACATGGGTGAATTGGTGGTGGGAAGTCACAAGGATTACAACTGAGATGGAGAAAGGCACAAAGTGAGGAATGATGTAAAAATTAATTAAAAAAATATTGTACAATCCTGTAATCCTAAGTTTGGGTATCTCTCTAAGACTGTGAAGCCCATCAACACAAAAATAAGCAGAAGTTTTCAATGTTCTTAGCAGTATGATTCACAATAGGTAGGCATGGAAGCAGCCTAAATGTCCATTGATGGAAAATTGTATCAAGAAGATGTGATACATCCATTCGATGATAAGAAAGTATGAAATGCAACTATTTGCAATGTAACAGAGTAGATTTGAGGGAATTATGTGTTGTAAAGTGAGCCAGAACAATAAAAATAATACTGTATATTTACATAGTGATAACTATGCAACAAAGGAATATCTCTTACAGTTGCTAATCTTTACTACACCATTATCACATTTGTATTAACTGTGACTTCAACAATGCTCTAAACTCTTACCAATCATATCAACAATTTCTCCTCCAACTACTGGGCAAAATATCTAGAAGTGCTGAGAAAAGAGACTAATACTTGGTCAGAAAAGAAAGAACATTCCATTCCAAATACCATAGACAGAGGGACCTTGTCAGCACTGTCTGGAAAAACCAACAACAACTCATGGGATGACATTACATTACACTAGAAAAAAAGGTTTGAAAGTAATGTATGAGACTACTGTAGGGGACTGAGGTTTACATCTAATCTTGGTAGGGAAATGAACTAATTTCCAAACTAACAATTTGAGATATTAATGGTGACTTTGTAAAAATTAGAAAATTATATTGTAGGGATTTCTGTACTAGAAAAATGGTAAATAGGAAGAGGGTTGGTTCATATATTTCAACACACATTCCTGACACAAGCTATGTAACCTCTGTCGACAGACACAGTACGGATGGAGGGGCATTGCTCTGAAAAATCAGACTTGCCACGCTAACATGTTATAACCTTCCTTTTTTGTATAATCGTAATATCAAAATATTCTGAACAACCTTCAGCTTACAATTGGATTGCCTCAGCCTCAGAAGGCCCTACCTGGCCCTGACAAGCAAATACTGCACCAGGGTGATAAATTCCTCTTAAAGTCAAAAGTGATTTGACAACTGGCTGATTAATAAAAACAAACGGTTGTTACTGCAAAGTCTCTCTCACTGCCAGACAGAGGAAAACCCAAACCTTGATCACTCTACTATCTCACATAGCCTTCTATTCAGTTTCTAAAAAACCCTCTAGTCGTTAGATATGGAAATTCACCCAAGTCACCTATTCAGAGCTAATCAGGATTTTTACCTATTAGACTTCAAGGATACTCACTTAAACTTTCTAACAAAATTTTCAAAGAACCTTACCTTAATTTGATTTACAAGAAATTTCCTTTTCCTGCTCTCACTTTACTTTACCCCCTAGGATGTCTCTATGAGAATGAAAGCTGTTAAGTAATAGATAATGTTTAAGGGATTTTATTTTGGTTAATCTTCACTGTGGTGAATATAGTAATATTAGTCTTAAACTTTGTGAATCTATGTACCTGTTTTAACCTTGATAGATTAATTTTAAAAATGTTATAATCTCAACTAAAGGTCTAAATGACCCCAGACTATTCTTAGAAAAAAGGTGATTGTGATCTCAGCCTATTTCATATGCTAATGTCATCCCTCTGCCTGCTTGAAATGTATAAAAGAAACCTCTGCTGAAGGCAGAGCAGGAAGACTTGCACCCAACTCCCATTCCAATGTCTTCCTCGTGCCTGCTCCCTTTTTTTTCCCTTTTTCCCCTTTTTCTAAGAATCTCCACTCGCCGACGCAGTTCCCACCATGAGACCCTGCCTGTTCTGCCCCCCAATAACCCGTGATCAGAGACTAAGTGTCTCCGACACATTCCCTCAGTAGCTGATGCACTTTTTTGTTCATTAAAGCACAGTTTGCAATAATCAAGTTATGGAAACAACCTACATGCCCAACAACAGGTGAGTGGGTGAAGAGCATACACAATGGAATAATACTCATAAAAAAAGTCAAAATCTTGACACTTGCAACAACATGGATGAACTAGAATGGGGTATGTTAAGCAAAGTGAGTTAGAAGAAAAGCAAATGCTGAATAATTTTACTCAAATGTGGCAGATAGAGAAACAAAACAAAGGAATAGACAAAATCAAAATGACACAAAATCTGGAAATCTAATTGTAAAATTACCAGATTTGGGGGGGGGAAGGGGACCAGAGTTATTAGGAGGTGCAGGTACCTTTGTTGTGGGTGCTCAAGGAGGAAGAGAAGTGGCTAATTCAGTAATAATAGAATGGAGTTTAGCAACCAGGATTTAGAACCAGAGAAACTTCCATCAAACCATTTTTTTGGGACTCAAGTTTCTTAACCTGTGAAAAAGGAATAAAGCAGTGCAATATACTTATTATTAGAATTAAATTATGCACATCTTATACCTGTTAAGTGGTAATGGTTCTTATATTCATTTTGGCCTATGAAAAGAGAAAGATATTGCCCTTCAAACTACAGCAGAGAATTATAAAGACTAGAATGAACATTACATTTCCACAAAGTGATTATCCCAAGCAGTTCTATTTATCCATCAAAGATAATCTGTTTATTTAAAGGTGTTTCTTCCAGCAAGCACTTTTGTTTTGTGGTTTTAAACAATATATATACTGACAGTGAACAGCTGAGTAGTCTCTTCAAGTTTGCATAAATTCCAAACCAGATTTTTCACTCTCCAAAACTAATTGAAAACAAATTCTGAAAAATCACAAAAACAAACGGAACGGAAAAATCTGGAAGTTATTTAAACAGGCACTCAGGACCCCTACCTAACATTAAAAAGTACCCCCAGAATGAATTAAAACAATTTGATTGCTTGAGATTCCTGGGTATGTTTATATGGAATGTATATTACTGGATGTATAACAAGTATTTCTTTTTCATAAGTCGGCTGACTCCGACCCTGGAAATACTCAGTTGGGAATTAGTGTGTCGTGATGTCTGGGTGGACCACAGCTGGCTAAGATCTCTGTGCCTGCGCAAAGTGATTCTCCCTCCGCCCTCAGCTGCAGCTGAGGGCCACTAATGAGGTCCAGAGTATCCATGGAGAGCCTGTTCCTTTTACAGAGGAAAACAACGGGGATGAAGACAAAGTACCCATAATTAAGCTAAACCGACAAAAAGTTAAGTATAACCAGCAAAAAAACAAAACAAAAAACAACAGACAAATCACATCAGGCGTCCAAGTAACTCTTTTCCAGTATTACTCCTATGCAATATTACTGCCTCCCACCACCCACACTTTAGATGTTTGTCAAACAACTTCTACTTGAGTTAATAAATGAAATATAGATAAAATTTAGGTGGTGACCCAATACATAAGTTTCTATTAACTAGTAATTGTCTTTTCTAAACTATCGTTCTTTTCAATAGTTGCTAAATCTTTTTGTTTTGATTTCAATAAACTGGAACAATTCAACAAGGTCTTTTAAGACAGGATAAAAGCTTAAACTGTCTAGAAAGCCTGAGTTTAAATTTCTGGAAGCTGTATTACCTATCCTGCCTAAATTGTGCAGGCAGAGACTATAAACTCTCAGGCCCATTAAATACTTAGAATGCAAGCATTTTCAGTAGAAAAGCTTCATTGTTTGAATCTTTCCGTTTAAAATAATTAGGATGGAATCGCAGCATATTCTTCTCACTAACCTACTTTTTCCTCAATGAATGCTGAGAAGTTTAGCAGGAAGATGCAATCTGGGGAAAAAAAAAAAAAGAGAGAGGAATAAAATTTCTCCCACTTTACTTAATTTCTAATAGCAAAGTCACAAAACATGTAGAGCCATCATTTATAGGGATATGTCAACTTCTTCAGAGGAGGCAAGTTTGCAAGTAATGATATGTAAAACAGTCTTTGTGATGATGGAGTTCCCAGGGTGTCCCTTCAGTAGCTCCAGGGCAGGTGTAAGCCACCTGCCTTTAGAGAGGTAAGCAAATAAAGGAACAATTTTTCTTTGGTTTGCATTTTACTTGTATCTGTTTTTTATCATTGCAATTCTGAAATGAAATAAGTTTGAGAGAAAAGATCCATCTTGGATTTTAGATTAGATGCTCATCCCTCAACAAACCTTAACTAGTTGTTTCCTGTGAAACCACAAAGTATTCTGAAAATCATTTGAAATTAATTAGCATTGAATAGTGATGAATTTTTCAGACTCCTCACACAGATTTCTTAAGACCGAAAACATGGAAATATCATGGCTTTGCTTTCTCAGTTATCACTGCCCTATTTCCATGAAACTCGATGTTTGCAGAAAAATTATTTGGGCTAATGTTAATTTCAGCTGGTTATATTGCTTTGGGAAAAGCTGATGTAAATATTTCCAAGTAAAATTTCTTTTCAGAATCTAGGCTGTCATCTCTGATTTTAATCATTACCCACCAAATATAAATTTATTATAGGCCTGTAAAGTCAGATGTGATTAATATTGCCCCAGTGAAGAAAGCTTGCAAGTTTAGACAGAATCATGCTGTGTTTAATTTGGTTAATGTACTATCAAAACGGAGTAACTTCGCTTTTTATATATATGGGCATCTTCCCTTGGTTTCAACATAGCAAGTAAAAGAAGTTCAAAAAGGAGCAAACATAGTAAAAAAAAAAAAAAGAGAGAGAGAGAGAGAGAGAGAGAGAGACAGTGAGCAAAAGGTCACCAGTTATTCCCCTGCATTCTGAATGTGTTTCTGATCGTTATTTTTAGGATTCAAAAAAATGGGAAGATCGTTATCTTGTAAGGGCAATCAACAACAGTTGCTTTAAATTCAAAGCTATAGGAATATCTATGGATGTAAGTTTTGCTTAAGGAACTTCTGGCTAAGAAAAGAAGAGAAGATAAAATAGACGGACTTCTTCATTTAACTTCCTGGCTGAGTAAATGCTACCATATAAGTAGCTCTGAATAATTAACTTCCATCCCCTGTGCCAAAAGCGATGCACTGTATTTGAAATGCATCTTTTCAATAAATACTCCTTAAAAGAAGCCGCCATAGACATCATGACAGCTGTCATTGCACTAAACTTTTACTTACCCAAATCATTTTCTGAAAACCATCATTAGAATCAAATTAAAATAAAGCTGAGGTTTTCTGAATAAAACTGTCAAAGAAGATAAAAGTTTTTACGTTGACAGTAAAGCAAATGATTTTTTCCACTCTGTTGAGATTGCATAATAGTGCTGTATATCTGAATGACTTATGGTCCATTAATGACAGATTAACAGCTGGAGGAGGGGAGATCTTTCCAAGAATAGTTTTCAAATGAATGAAACTTCAGACCCAGAGGCAATGGGACATGCAGAGTGTGGGGAGCCAGGGGAAGATGTGGGTGGAGGTTTCTTGTAAGAACAGACTTTCATAATTCTTTAAAATCACAGAAAATGACAGAGCGCAATCTAAAATGAACTTCCCAAATTCACAGAGGGGAGAAGTCATAGTTAATACTAAGTTCTTGCAGTTGACTATAGGAGGCAAGAGGTAAGCTTTGCTTACATGGAAACTTTGGTAGAGGATGATTTGGAAAAACTAGTCTCACACCTGGAATGAGAATTACACTTTTTATACTTCAATAAAGTGATATAAAATAAGCTCTAAAAAACAGAACTGATATTCTTTTTACATTTGTAAGTTGACATGTTATCTGACTTTAGTTTTTTTTTTTTTTTTAATCACAACTCATGCTTTTATAGATGCTATAGAAACAGGCAAAGGAAATAAAGAAGAAAATGAAAGTCACTTCCTGGTAAATTTCATGTTTAATTTTTTTAAAAGGTTTATTTATTTATACATACAGAACTGAGGTACAGGCCCGAGGTGCAGGGGTGCTGAGAGGATTCACTAGAGACAGAGTGGGGAGCAGAACAGGCAGCCTGATGAGGTACACTGCTGAGTGGACAAGTGGGTGGGTCAGGAGAGGTCTGCCTCCCATATGGGTCACCTCCGGGGCTGGAATCAAACTCATGCAGTAGTGGTTTTAGCTTCTTAGTGCTGTGCTTTAACCCGTTGCACCACCAGGGAGGCCACCTCCATGTTTAAATTTTAGTGTAGTTGGTTCCATCATGTAATATATTTATTTATGACATAATTTTCCAATAAAAATAAAATTATGTTGAATATTGTGAACATAGGTGTCACTTAGCCTTGTTCTTAAAGTCAGTGATCTGTTTTTTCAGTTATGCTTAGTGCTTTTTGCAGTGTGTTGTAGTTACTAGACCAAGACAAATTTATCTTTGTATCTGAAATTATATGTTCAGTATATTCATTAGTGATATTGTTGTTAATATTGACAGTAGTATATATTAAGTGCTTAAGTCTACAATTCTACATAAAATCCTTAAGCCAAGGTAGAATTGTGTATAATATACAGCTAATTAATGACTGCCATCTTCATCAGCTTCTGCTGTTTTCTGGGGCTTCAGCTTACATGAAAAATAAACTTTACTCTCCAAGAAGAAATAATTTCGAGATAGGTCAAACACTCTGGTGGAACATAGCACCATTAGCAACAACACAACCAATACTCTTGTTAAAAACAAATTAAGCCTCCTAAAATGAAAAAAATTCATTTATTAGACTAGTTAATTGTGATAGAAGAAAATATGGCAACTTAGTTTATATGAATGAGGTATTTTTCTTTAAAAGTAGTCTTTTTTTTTTTAAGATTTATTTATTTATGCATACAGAATTGAGGTACAGGCCAGAAGTGCAGGGTCGGTGAGATGATTCACCAGAAATAGAGTGGGGAGCAGAACAGGCAGATCGTTGAAGTACACTGCTGAGGGGAGCAGCAGGTGAAACAGGAGAGGTCTGCCACGCCATGTGGGTCACCTCCTGGGCCAGGGATTGAACTCTCACTGCAGTTGACTTTAAACCATTGCACACCAAGAAGGGACTTGAAAGTAATTTTATAACAAATCCTTACACAGTGATATTTCTCTAATTCAGCATAAATAGTAAAAGGTAAAGAATATATGTCTCTTATAAGGAGAAAAGTTATAAATAATTTCTTAAGAAATCTTAGGCTTTATGATGTTGCTTAAGTGTGATACTTGTATATACAATCTGTCTCATTTAAATTAATTCTTTAAGAAGCAAAGGTTATTCTTAATGATCTCAAGTCTTGGTGCATTATTTGGTGCATTAATATTTACTGTAGTTTATTGTTATAATAAATATTATAACAGCAATCTGTACCTCTACAGCCCTAGCACAGCAGGATTCTAAATTTTACCTACCTAACCAATTATTTATCCAATTATGAAAAATTCATATAAAGTAATTTTTGCAAGGAAACATAAATCTTTAGATTTCATTTTTTAAAGTGTATATTATATGGTACATATTTCTTCTGGCTGTGACCTAATATTTAAAAGAGTACACTGATAATAATATTGCCTAAAGTTTAAGCACCGGAGTGTTAATCATTCCTGTTTTTTAAGCTGTATTCTTTACTCAATATTGGAGTTTTACTATTTCAACTTTTTCTGGGGGGGAGGAGGATTTATTAATGTGTAAACCTAGTCAGAAATATTATTGCTTTTTATGTTTAATATACTTTTCTTAATATATTTCGACTCTGTATTCTCGGTAAGATCTTCATTTTTATATTTTGAGGAGGTTATGTAAGTTGAATTTCTGTTATTTTTCTACATTTCTTTCTTTACCAGATTTCTTATTTAAAAAAATTATATTCCCAGAACCCATCTTCAATTTGCCATTTGTCTTGCATTTTAGTGTGCTCTTTTGTGTTAATTAGATTTTTTGCATCATATTTTTAATAACAACTCTAATAAACAATGATCTCAGTTGTTTCCATTATTGTTTGATCTTGTTTTTAACTTAGGGTAAAGTAGTTTATGCTGCAGGGGCAAATGCCAAAATCCCAATTGCTTAAAATAACAAATTTTATTTCTTGTCACTGTCCATGACTGGACCTTTTTGGGTTGGCAGTGGGGTCTCCTTATTATAGTCACCCAGGACTCAGAGAGATGAATCTGCCAACATTGCAAACATGACCATCCCTGTGCAAAGGGAAAATGTGAGCTTCAGAGGCCTGGCTTTGTCAGTTAAATAATGCATGTCATTCTGAGCAGAATTCACTGACCCAGCCTAGTGACATGTCTCCTCCTGACTACAAAGAAGTGAATACACAGTCCCACACATGCACAAGAAGATGGGGAACTGAAAACATTGGGCAAACAGCATGAGCTATTGCTACATCTCTCATCCTGCATTCTTTAGAGCGCTAAGTTAAACTCTATGTTCTAAAAGTTCCTTTATACATAAAAAGGGTTCTTAGGATATAGCTTTTTTTCTACCATTTCCCTTGTTCTTTTTGCTTTGTAATTTTTGTTGAAATTGGGTGGGTTTGTTGTGGGCTTTTTTTTTTTTTTTTTTTGTAAATAACTTTATACTTCCTGTTTGTTGATACATCCATGTGATTAATTTGTTAACCTTTCAAAAGTAGAGCAGCTGGAGAATTGCTTTAAAGCACTGTCCTAGAAATCTATGTTCCAGCTGAGTGAGCTTCTTTGAACTTGAGTTGGAAATTAAGCTTCTTTCTTTATTTTTTTTTAAGTGAGGCTGTTCATACCTTAGAGTTTATTTAATAATGCAGTGTCAGAATAAGTTTTGATGAAGAGTTTAAATGTACGGAAATTTGTGCTTCAACTCAAGCAGCTTATTTTACAGGCTCATCTCCTTCCTGGATCTAAAGTTAAGAAACAGCTCACATGGAGAGTTTATTTCTATCTTAGCTTATGCAAGGGTCAAGTTGTGGGCATACACAAAACAAGCATGTGACTCAGGAACTAGTCAAGTACAGAGTCTCAAATGATTTCAGAGAGAATTATTTGAATTCTGAATAGAAAACTTGAAAATTATAATCATTTCAAACACTAAGGTTAGCTATAGGAATTCCTTTTAATATCTGTAAAATGTCTATGTTATGATTACTTCCAACAATGATTTTATTTAGGCAATTCAAATTCACTCTCTTAATATTTAGAGAGTGAAGTTTTCCTTTTATTCATATCAAATATAAAATTAAAAAAATTATTATTATGCCTTGAGTAGCATGCATGCTTATCATATCTTGCATTAAACAGTGACTCATAATGTATAGTGCAAAATGTTGGGTTTGTGTCCTGCAAATGTGGACTCAAGTCAACTCAATTACTAATTAGCTGTATGACGTTGTAAGCAACCTGACTGATCTTCAATTCTTGTTTTTACTCATCTGGAAGAAGAGAATGATAATAGTACCTAAGGATTGTTAGCATTTAATTTTCAAACATATATCATAGATGTAGACATTGAATTGGTCTTGAAAAAATGGCCACTTTTGAGCTTAGAGCAAAAATCACCTGAATAGGAACCTCCCTGGTGGCACAAGGGGTTAAGTCTCAGCACTATATCAAGCTACTGAAGCCACAGTAGGACAAGTTCAATCTCCGACCAGGGAACTAACCCACATGGTGCAGTAAACCTCAACTGTCCCACCTGCTGCTCCCCTCAGCAGTGTATTTCCGTCAGTCCTCCTGTTCTGCTCCCCACACTGTCTCTGGTGAATCCTCTAACCTCACCCCACCCCAGCCCTGCACCTCTGGCCTACACCCAGCTCTTGTACACTAAATAACTAAGATAAATCTTAAAAAAAAAAAAAAAAAAACATGAAAAAGACAGTAAGATGGGAAAACACAGCATGGACTCCAGTTTGCAGTCCATGACACACAACTGTGTTCACTGCACAGGGATAACAGTCTAAAGTGGCGAGCCCGCCTGAAAGCAAGCCCATATTCTGCTTGCACAATCATGCTCCCTGCCCAGAGGAAGGAAATTTTTTTCTGTGCATAATATTATGAGCTGTGGTTGACCCTGAGTAAATACGAATCATAAGCAATTTGATTAAAATGTGACCCTGATCCTAAACAGGGAGAAGAAGCATTCCAAAGGAGTGCAGTCACCATTCTATACACATGAATCAGCTCTTGTCCTTAAGCAGAGGGCTCCGAAGTAATTTTTCATGTGTTGGATTTTTAAAAACTCAAAGCAGCAATACCTATTTGTCATCTGGCATATTAAACAGGCCATGCCACTTAAGCCATTTTTCTTTTTTTCCATTAAAGTTTCAGTCTTTCCTCTGAGCCATCAGTACAGTGTGTGGGAGGTAGGGTGCCTCCAAATTGCCCCTTCACCCTAATTGTGCTACATTTGCTTTTCCTGGCATGATGACCTCCAAGACTGAAAGGTTTTGATCTTGATGGTGCAGCTGTGAATCACTGGTTGCATGGCTGGGTGTCTCAAATCACAGCCTCTCCCCTTTCCAGCCTAGCTCGTCTCTTAAAGGAGTAGAGTGGTGGCAAAGTAGGAAGAAATAGTTGTGAGAAGGACTATAGTTGTGTGATAAGACATTTTCCCTCTAGAAAGTTCCCTAGATGATCTAAAATCTATACACATCATTTCAGGACTTTTTCTATTTGCTGTCTCACTAAGCTGAAGTTTTCTCAAGAGCAAAAACATAAAACTTTTGCACTTTCTTGGTAATATGTAACACAAGCAGAGAGTTACCAAACCAAGGTTTGTAGCAACAGGAGGAATGGGGTATCTATTTCATTTTTGCTTCATCTAGTTCTCCTCTCTTCAATTTTCCAATTTCTATTTTTTTATAATAATTTATTTTTACATATTTTTGTGCATTTTCCCAATATAATTTCTTTTTTAACTGGGGAAATAGGAAAGAGAAAATCATATGTATTTGGCAATAAAGAGTTCTAATAAGTATACATTTGATTGGCCCATAAAATAAAACCAAGATTATCTCATCTATCTTCTTCATAGAATGACTATTTTTATTAAATCTCGAATATGTTCCAGATGCTTTCCATACATTATCTTTAATCCTTATAACAACATTGTATGGTAGCTATTTTTATCTTTGTTCTATAGATAAGAAAACATTATTGAGAAAAGTTAATTAACTTACTTCAAATATATTCAAGTTAATAAGAAATAGGGTTAGGATAAGTCCCAGTGCTATCTAACTAACTCTGTAATCTCTGGCTTTTCTTTCTTCATTAGTATCACAAAAACCATTTTCTTTTAGTGACAATATAATGCAGGCTTATATTTTTATGGAGCATAACTGACAGAATACAATGTATTATATAGTACTTGTGGAAATCAACTTTACCTCACTTCTCCCATGTAGACATGTAATTAAAACAATTTCCCCAATGGAGTTTTCTTTTCATACATTTACATATTTATACATTTGTATATGTATACACACATATATATATACTTCATATATATTTCAAAGCACTTATGTTTTGTTCTATAATCTATTTCTTAGAGTAATGTTTTTATTAATAATCGTTTAATACCAGTACATTCAGAATTTATACACATATACCCATTTGCATAGTAATTCAATGTTATTTAAACATATATCTGCCATTTTGTTCTACTTCTGTTTGGCTGACTATGGTGTTTTTTCTCACAATGTGAATTTTTCCCAAATATCTTCATTTCATTGGCTATTTGATGTTTAGGCCCATCCCTCATTTTACCTCTACAGTACAACACTGTGTTCATTTTACAGCTGAGGAAACAAAGAACCAGAAAGAATAAATGACAAGCCAAAGGCACAGAGCTATAGAGTGCTGAAAATGGTAATAAATTCCATTCATCTACTGACTCTAGCCCAGTACCCAGTCTGCAACATAACAAATTATTAATGGGAAATCTTAGGTAGGTGCTTTAGCTTACTTGTAAGTCTGTGCTTTCTTTTCACATTTCATATCCAATTTCCAGTCATATTTGTTTAGCTGAAAAAACTTGACATGTTATGTGTTTTGGGCAGAGAATTTTGAAAAAAGACCACTTATCCTTGTATTTTACTTGGAATGTCCTATTCTGGAAGAATCTAATACTTGGATGTGTTCAATAAATTCCAGTAAATGAAAAGTTAAACTATTATAGGACATTAGAGAAAATCTATCCCAACTCTTTATTTTATAAATTAATAAAAAGTTGGAACATTATATAGAACCTTCAGAAATAAAATCTAACCTATTTTATAAATTAATCTAACAACATGTATAGTGTACACATGTGCAAAATATTCTAAGCTAAAGTATATTTGAGTACAACATGAGGAAACTAAAGCTGAAAATAGCAAATTCACTTGAAAAAAAACTCACCTAAATGATTATATCAGGATTGGAGCTCAAGTTGCCTGATGAAAGTTCAGTGCTAAATACATATATGACTTGTCAGTACAGCCAGTAAAATATAAGCTAGACCGACCTACTTAGAAAATGTTCTAAGCTGCATTCATTCTTTTTGTGGCTTACAGAAAAAGACAATAATAATAGCAGTGAAATGTACAGGGCATTTATACCTTTTCAAGTGTAATTTGTCTTTGCAGTGAGCAATATTTATGTAGCTCCATTGCCCTAACAAAATAAGTAATATCAATTGTGAGTATGTTTGAAAAGAGGTAGCAGGGTCAGAGGAAGTCAGATGCCAGAAATGGGCCCATCAAAAATAGAAGCAGTAGCATGTTATTTAGGGGAAAATGGTACAAGATTTTATTTTGTTTGCTTTCAGATTTCTAATCACAGTTAATACCCACATTTTGGGGTAACATCAGTGGCCTTGATTGATTGATTTACAGTTCTTTCTTGTTCTCTCATTCTCCACCCCCTTCCTCCCCTATCCCATCTCTCAGGTTGTCTCATTTTTTTCTCTTACACACAGAAATAATTCTTAAAGTCTCATTATATGTTCCTAAAACAAACTTTTTAATTCAAGTTCAGTAAATCATACTGCCAGCAAGTCGTAACCATTCCTGATGAATTTTCTTGAGTGCTAGATGTCGCCTTATCATCTTTTACGTGTAAATATGTTTTAAGGTAGGTTGCTGGAGAACATTATCGCCCTGGATCAAAAGGGCAGAGTATTTTTATTCCATTACCAATATCTTGATCAGTTCTGGATCAGGGGCAGCAATACCGATCATGCATCTTCATCAACACAGAAGACAAGTCAATATAAATAAAAAAAGTACTGGATTTGCCAACAGATGTCTAGCTTTGAACACCCTACTATTCTTGGCTTTTCCTAATCTTAGTTTACAGATCTTTAAAATAAGGCAATAATAACATATACCTAAAAATGAGCTGTTTAAACATTTAATGGGAGAAATACAAGTGAAAGTGCCCTGTGCATATAAGGCGCTGCGGGGGACCTTGACCAGCAAGGCTGGAGATTGGGGCCCCAGGTCCGGCGAACAAAAGAATCAGTCACGCATGCGCAGCAGCAGAAAAAAGAAAAAACTTTTATTGGGTTTTTTACCTCAGCTTATATACAGGAGGAGGGGGATGCAGAAGTCAGGAAGGGAGAAGGCCAATAGAAATGCAGCACGTTTTGGTGACAGTTGATCTCGCGAGGGGCGAAAATGGGCGAGAAAAGAAAGAGGAAAAGGAAAAGGTGGGGGCAGGGAGCTCTTTCCACCTATCTTTTGCAACCCGGCTGTTTTTCTCTATCCGGATTCCATTTCACCTTTTTATGGCGCAAGATGCTGACAGACGCAAGATGTGGGCCTCGGTCCCCAACAAGGCGCTTAATAAAACTAATTTCTTTCAGTTTGCTTAATGTGTGCTACTTCCAAACCCAGTCTTTCCCTACCATGTAATAACTGGCTTTGACTGGTAACAGAGCCTGCACTGCACCCATGTTTTTTCTCTGAAGATCAACTTTCTCCATTAGTAACTGAGCCTGGCAAATGAAAATCGTCTCTAAAATCTGTAAGTGACTCTGAAAGTCCCTGGGTACCTTCATCTGGACCACTTGAGCATACTTTCCACTTTTGATTAAACCATTATTCCTGGAAACAAAACCAAAATACTCAAGAAGATATGGCTGAGAGAAACCATTGCTTTTTCAATAGTGTGGCATGTGAATAATTTTAAAGTATCTTTCAAAGCCATACATTATTTTAATTGGTTTCTGAATCCATTCCTTTCAGAAGGGACTTTTATTTTCCTCATCTGCCTCTGCCTTTGCCACTTCTCTTTGAGGATATGTTATCCTTTAAAAAGGAACTAGATGGGAATTAACTTGCTTCTGACCATATCCATTTATCCACTTGAAGATCACTATGGCAAACTATGAAAAATGTGCTAGTTTTGAAAAATGACAAAGCTCTCAGGATCGAAAAGGTACTTATCCTCTCACAGGAATCTATTTGTTCTGTTATTCTTGGCAAGTAGGGTTGGGTTCTTCAAAGGGAGATGCAGATTCTACTTTTCTTTATCTTTTTTGCCCTGAAATCTTGTCTTACTTTTGCTTGGGAAAGGTTTTTGCATTCCAAGTCATTTCTTATTTGTAGTGCAAATAAAAGAAAAAAAAATACAACCCCATTGTAAGTTGCATTAGTATCTTTTTGACAATCTCAACTGGAGGAGGAACAATATGCTGACTGTTATGTGTATGTTTTAAGGACTGTGCACAGGTGTGTTTATAAGGAGACAGTGTTTGATCTCCTTTTCTGTTCCTTAGTCCTTCCGTAAGCATTATTGACATGTAGAAAATGGAATCTGTCTAATCTGTTCCATTTGAATTAAATCCATCAAATGTATTTTACTTTGAATTCCAATTGGATCAAAACCTTTGTCTAGTAATAGAGAATTAGTAATTTATCTTTTCCTTCCTTTTATGTTTATTTCCTTCATGGTCCAGGATGAGGCTTTTGTTTCACTTTGGATAAATATGTCAAATGTAGCTACTCTTCAAATCCATGGCTCCCCAAACTCGAGAAGACATGGGACAATGTTCCCCATGAATGTTTTCATCATGTTCCATTCCATAGTGACACTTAGTGCATGGAACCTTCTGTCCCACATAATGAGATGGGGAGCAATGAGAAAATGAACAGAAAATGTTATAACATCTACACTACACAGTCAGTTCTACTATAAGAAGGATGTGTTATTTTTTAAAAGATTTATTTATTTGTGCATACAGAACTGGGGTACAGACCAAAGGTGTGGGGGGTAGGGTTGAGAGGATTCACCAGAGACACAGTGAGGAGCAAAACAGGTAGATCAATGAAGTACACTGCTGAGGGGAGCAGTGGGCAGGTCAGGAGAGGTCTGCTGTGCCATGTAGGTCAGCTCCCAGGCTGGGAATGGAACTTATGCTGCAGTGACTTCTGAGAGCTTCATACTGTGGAGCTTTAACCCATTGTGCCACTAAGGAGAGCCCAGAAGGTGTTTTTATTTGTATGATTTCATGTACTTGGACTGGAGTAGATAATGTGCTCCTGTTGGGTTTTGATCACCTCTTAGCATGACCTATAGTGGTGATCTATCTACTCTCATGAATGTGAGGATTTTATGCTCTATTGCTATCAACTTTAAGATCTTAAATGACTAGAAAAATTTCCATTTACATTTTACACCCATGTATGACATTGACAGAAGAAAAATAAAATACCTAAATTTTAAGGAACAAAACTTTTTCAGAGTAAAAAAAACAAAGAATGTGGGATTTGGTAAAGATTTCCATTTCCATTCTGAGTCTGACTCTAGGGTATTTTTCCTTTTTGCTCTGATTAAAAGTGCAATTTCACATGAAATAGTGTGATATTTCATCTCCAGTTTCCAGGGAGGCTCTGTTGAGACAGTCGTTAAACAGTGTGGTCAGGCAAACCAGCAGCTTCCCTGATTAGTTTCTCCTACTGTGCAATATAGACAAAACCTCAATCACAGGACATTCCAGAGAGCTTGAGTGTCCATGCTCCAACTGTGCTACCTAGAGAACTGTCAAGTGTCTGCAAATATTTTGCAGTTCCTTAGGAAAGAGTGTTAGCTTTCTGAAAAACAGCAGAAAGAGGCTGTTCCTGAATCAAGCCCTGGTTCTTGGTGCTTTGGTTTGCTTTACTTGCTTATTTTCAGTCATTCTATCTCACTGATTAATTCCATATTTGTATCTCCTTCTTATCTCTTAGGGTGGTTTATGCAAAAGAGTATTTTTCTTTTGACACATTATCTTCCTTCTAGAATGTGAAGAAAGTCACTGATTATCCTTGATTGATTCATTCATGACCTTTGTTGGAACTAAAAAAATCAGACCACTGAACAGAAAAAAAATAAGCCTGAATACACAGTGAGGACGGGGGAGGGATTCCATCTGTTTCTTCCACAGTTTTCAGAATTGATCACCCTTATTTCACATCACTTACCCCCAACCTTTCTCATTGCTATAGTGAAAAAGATACTTGGTCATCATAACACTCATTCCCAGTCCTTTCTGATCATCTTGTCAGTTTCATGTTTTGTCCTATTTTTCTCCCCCAGATGGTGAATTTGTGTCCCCTGAAAAGAATGACTAGCAACTTCAGAGCCTTAAAATGTGCAGCCACCAAACAAAGCTATCTGTAAACACATTGTTTGTTTTGAACAAACCTTCTGTTCTGGTTCTATTTGATTAACAAGAATAATCAAACATCTAAATAAAAATCATTGTCTGTTACCACTGGAGAGTGTCCAATGAGTCACAGACAGCTTGGAAGGCTGGCAAAAGGCAAGACACAGTGTGCTGGGGGCCATCCAGGCCTGATGGGGGTGGGGAGGAAACCTGTGTGCCATCTGCCCCCACCCCTTCTGCTTGGATACCAGTCCAGTCATTTTCATCTTATTAGAATAAGATTCTTATAAAATTGAGAGATTGGGATGTAGCTGGAGCTTCCAATTTTCAGAAATATTTTCGCAACAAGAAAACCAGCTTCTTGAAGCGCCTCTTTGCCCTCCTGCTCTAGGGCAGAGACATACCTCCCACACTGCCTATTCCATAAAGGTTTGAATGTGTTTTCTTGTTTTTTTTTTTTTTCTTTTCCACACTGTGAGAGAAGTGGAAACCTTTCAAGTGATAGTGTGTATATTTCCAAAGCACAGTGCTGGAAGATATTATGTGCTAATTGTTGGTTGCTTTAGAGCAAAGCAGGCCCACGGAGCAGTGTCCCTTTTATGATGTTTGCAGAACCACATTTACTGAGAATCAAAGTTCAGCAGCAAAAAAAAAAAAAAAAAAAAGATCTGAAACCCTTACTGCACAAAAGAAGAAACATTTCTGACACCCTATTTAATGACAACATTCAGCTGGTTCTTTTCCATCTTTATTTCTCCTCTAAGATTCAGCTTATTGGCTCATTATGTGCCTGGAACATGAAGGATGACAGGAGATGGAATTCTGGCTCAGCAGTTTCAGAGCCCAACCCCCACCGGCTCAGCCTCCCCTCCTCCTCTCTCCCTCCCTCTCCTTCCCCCCTGAGCTCCCGCCTCCTGCTGCAGATCTCTTTCTGCTGCCTGGCAACCGCTCCACAGGCAATGTCACACAGGATTGCTTATTACAGCTTCAGAGAAATAAACAGGAGGGGGAAAAATCTTGCTGCTACATTGGAACTGTTATGTACAAATGTACTAAAGCCAGGTAATTCAGGAGTGATATTATAGGCAAATTTTCTACCAAGGTGCCTAGGTCTTCCCTTATTTGACAGAGAAGGGTGAGGGAAAAATGAAAAAGGGAGTTTTCAAATGGATTTTAGTCAGCAATGTATTAAATATAGCCATTCTGTTGGCATAGACTTCAAATATAACTATTTCTAGGCTTTACGAACTTTAGCAAGAAATTTTATAGTTATCGTTTCAAATTGCAATGTGCATATAAAGAATACACTTCTATGCCTCTCCTTATACTCTCGAGTCTTATAATGATTGTGTAGACGGTTTTAACAAGACTCAAAGATAACTCATCTACGATCTGAAAAGAAGCCAGGACCCATCTTTTCTTCAGTTTGTCTATTTGCTGACGTGAAGGTCTTTTGTTCTTCACACATTCCCTTCTGCATTGCTTCCAGCAACTGACAGTGAGTGAGCAGTCTCTGTATAGGTCTCTAGATTCAGTGGTGCCCAGGACAGACTTCTCAGGGACCACACTTTCACAGGGAAGATGAACAAACAATTCACTACCATAAATTCTGTTAAGGGTAGGTAGGGGGTACATGAAAAATTGGAAAAACCCACTCAGGGGCTGATGCGTCTTGGCAACAGGAATATTTCTGTCAGGATTTCCTTTTGTGTCCTATCTTTTTGGAAAGGCAATAGAAGGAAACAGATTTCTTCCTTACTCCCTTTCCTGTACATGATATCCAAAGAACCTAAGTGCTATTTGAAGCATATCTGTTCCAGAAATCTGAATTCACCTTTAACTTGAATGTAAAATCCTTTCATGTTTCGGGTCCTTACCCTTGTTGGCTTTTATCTTTGAAAGAAATGAGAATCGGCCCATTTGCTCAAGCTAGTGAACTGTAAGTCCCTTAAGATTCCATTCTTGACCATCCTTCATGCCCACAAATCAGTATTAAAAATGGATGTCCCCAAAACAAATCACAATTTTTGAGGGTGTTTGGGAACATTCAGCAGAGTGACATGGGGTCCTACCTTGATAGATGAAAAAAAGGGATGTGTTAGGGTTTCTAGAAGGTTTAATTAATGACAACCATTCATCTCCAAGGCACAAGTGAGCAAACCCAGTACAAAATCAATGGTATGATATTGACATCATGACTATCATCAGGGAGATTATTATCAAGTACTAACTAAAGCATCAAACAAACAAAGTTCTATAACTAGAGTTTTGGGTTTGGCCAGATTCTTGGGGAAGGGGGCAAGGAATAGAGAAAGAAGACACAGTCAAATTTCAGGTAAATAGATTGATCCAACACTAATGGGACAGAGGAAGACCTCAGCCAGTTTCTCATATCATCAACTTCATCAGAATATTCTTCTTCAGGTCCAAGAAACACCATTTCAGCACCTCTGGACATCCATGTAGAGCTGTTGTTGACTAGACAAGACTTCTGAAGACTATATGGCTTCTGGCACCCCAGCTTGTGGTGTGGGATACATTGGATAAATGTAGAGAGGGGAAGCAAGCTCTCATCATTAACACAGAGTCCATGCAGCCCCTCCGTGCAGAGGCTCTGACAGGACAGACCTAGCTTTGAAGCAGTTTTGATATACAATGATTATATGACCTTGGGAAAATTATTTAAGTTCCCTGAGTCTCCTTTTCCTTATTTGAAACTTTTAATGAATGTCTATAAAAAATGATTCATTAGAATTACTATTATCCTTCAAAAGGATCAAAAACAAATGCTCAGGAAATATTTTTGCCATTAATATGAAAACAAAAATAATAATTAGGGGCCTCCCAGTGGCACAGGGGATAAAGACACAGTACTATCAAGCTATCAACAGCCACTTCCAACCAGGGAGCTAAGCCACATGGCACAGTAGACCTCTCCTGTCTTGCCCACTGCTCCCCTCAGCAGTGTATTTCAGTGGTTTCACCTGTTCTGTTCCCCAGTCTGTCTGGTGAATTCTCTCACCACTACCTCTGGCCTATACCCCAGTTCTTATATGCATAGTAAATAAATGATTTAAAAATAAGAACAATTAAATTGTTCCACCTAAATTTTTGGAATTGGAAAATGATGATTGGTGGTATTAATAACCCTAAGATGAAATTACCAAGAACTGAAACTTCAAAATATATGGCAAACTCTAGAAATTTTCTTCATTGTTTCTTAACTCCTAGTTTTATCACATCACATTAAGTGCACCTTCTGCAAATATCTGTGACCTGCCCCTTATGTATAGCCTGGAAACTGAAAAGTAGAGGGAGGCTTGCTGATTATAACTGAGGTCTCTGCCATAAAGTGTTAGAAGCTATTTTTCGTGCACTATTTTCTAGTAACGAAATCTGTGTGCCCTCCCTATTCCCAACTGGGTAAGTTTAATCTGCCCTGGTGCTTTTAAAAGAGACTGACCCCAGCAGTTTCTGAAGAACCCTAGTTCCATTTAAGAAATTGTTGCTTCCCTCCTAAGTGTCTCTTGTTCCCACTTACTGTGTTCCTAGACTCTGGCTTATTTGACTGTGTCCCTGCTTCCTTGTCTATGCTTTCTACTTAGTCTTGACATAGAATGTCAAGAAGTTTTCACTTTCAATTTAAACTCTTCCCCTGGGCTTCTTCATGGCTGACACATATGTCACATGACTGACACATATGTCACATGGCTGAGCTATACAGCTTTTTGAACTCAGCATCGGGCAGCTAAGTGATAAAATCTGGGTCTTCATTAGATATAAACCAGACAGGTACCTGTTTTTTCTCAAAGTTATGAAAGGGATTATAAAACCAACATCCCAATAATTCTTGAAGCAGTGCAAGGAGCAGCTACATCAAGTCACTTGAGGACTTAGTAACAAATCAGGATTTAGAACAAAATATGAGATTTACCAGCTATTTCCCCTAGGTGGTGTTCACAGACATTAAATTTTAGGTCCATCACCAAAATGTTTTTAAGATTTGAACAAAAGAAAAACTTACAGATGAGTAAGTGATAACATAAATACAATTTCCAGCAATAACTTTTTTTTTAGAAAAAAAAAAGTTTTTAGTAAGGCTTTCCTTCAGTAAAGAAATAGGTATATGTGTGTGGGTATACATATGTGTGTGTGTACATATATATTTCTTTATAGTTACATCAGTGGTATGGGTGTATGTGTGTGTGTGTGTGTGTGTGTATAGATATATATACATATATATATGTATATATATCTATATATACACACACATGATTCACTAAGAATATGATTCATGAGGAGCGACAAAGCAGCATCCATAACAGATTAAATAATCCTATTTACCCAGGACTCCTGATTCATATACTTAACAAAAATATTATTGACTATGTTAATTCAGGTTTTCTTCCAAATGTTGGAGACATGGATATATTTCAACATAACAAACAAAGGTACTGATCTCTCTGGGCTTCCATTCTCACGGAGGTCAGCCATGGACAACTTAAAAATCAATAAAATAGGCCTTTCCCTGGTGGCACAATGGGTTAAAGCACTGCACTATGAAGCTCTCAGAAGCTACTGCAGCATGAGTTCAATCCCCAGCCAAGGAGCTGACCCACATGGTGTGGCAGACCTCTCCTGACCCACCCACTGCTCTCCCTTCAGCAGTGTATTTCAGTAGAACTGCCTGTTCTGCTCCCTACTTTGTCTCTGGTGAGTCCTCTCAATCCCTACACCTCTGGCCTGTACCCCAGTTGAGTAAGCATAAATAAATAAATCTTTTAAAAATCAATAAAATAGTTGTAAACAGTAATAAATTCATGAAAAAAGAGTAAAGCAGCATGTGGAATTTGAGATGAGAGGGGAAGAGCTATTTTATAAGGAAAGAAGCAGGAAAGTTTCCTGAGAGGACATGTCAGTAAGATCTCAAGTGATGTGAAGAAAGGAACAGGCAGAAGACAGAAGAGAACAGAGTATGGTATCATGCGCAGGCATATTCTTGACATGCTCGTAGAAGAGCAAATAGGCCTGAGTGACTGGAGCAGGGTAAGTGAGGGAGAAGGACCAAGAGATTGCATTCTCCTCAACTCCTACCAGGCAGGTATTTTAGAATTTTGAGCAGGAAAGTTAGTTAATATATACATTTAGCTTAAAAATCCCTGTGTGAATAGTGACCGTGGAGTGGAACGTCTAGAAACTAGACACTAGCCTGGATGTTATTACTTCCGCAGTTTGGGTTAAAGGTAGATCAGTGGAAACAGCAGGACCAACATTAAGATAAAATGCATGAGGTGCCCAAAACTTTATTATAAAATAGACTTTGTGGTGGATGGTTTTGTCTAAGCCATAGGCTACTGTAAGTTCTTGAGCACATTGAGTAGTTTAGATGTATTCAATGTACTTTTGAATTCTGATATTTTCAACTGATGCTGGGTTCATCAACGTTACCCCTCACAAGTTGAAAAAAGCCATATATGGAAAACATGGCAAATAAAAAGGCTAAGGATGGCCCATGTGATTTTAGATTGACCAATTGCCTGATGGAAGTGCATTTTATTAAAGTGGAAAGTCTAGAGGAAAAATATTTTTGAAGAAAATTTCAAGATTTCTTTTGTCAAGATAAGTTTACAAAACCTTACTGATATCTGAGTCAAGATGATGGCTAAGCAGCTGGACATAATAATTTAGAGCTCAGAGATGCAAACCGGAGATAAAAATGTGAGAATCATCTGTGTTTAGATATAGGATGTCATAGGAATAGAGGAACTCTTCCAAGAATTGATGTCCTAAAGACGAGAAGAGAGAGAACTGAAAGCTAAGCCACTCTGATATTTAGAAGACAGAGACAGGAGCCAAGAGGAAGGTCTTAAAGGAAATGTCAATGAGGTGGGAGGGAAATGAGTGTGGCATTTTGGAAGGCACATGAATATTTGGGCATAAGATAGATCATGGTATGTGGTGGCAGACACAGCTGTTCAGTAGTATGGAAGGAGGCTTGGTGCCAAAAGTAATATATATTTGGAAATTAATACATTTTCATCATTTTTAAGTTAATAAGTGAAAGACATGAAAGGCACAAGTGAATTCTCCCAAAGGACTTCCAAAATGGGGAATACCCCAACAAGCACTGATATAAAGTGCCGTTTTCCCAAAGGGACTGAGACAGATTTAAAACCTGGTGGAGTGTTGTTGTTGTTATTATTATTATTATTATTATTTTACTTCTAGAACAGCAAACCAACAACATCAAACAGTTTATTGAAAAGGGCAAAATGAAATATTCTAATTAGATCTGCTAGAACTTCGTGGCATTTGGGAGAGGAAAGGTTAAAGTTTAATAACTGGGAACTAAGAACGAACATTCTTGGATTTCCAGAAGGTTACACAGCAGTTTAAGCTACACAAGAAAGAGGAAGTGGGAGAGAAAAAGGCCTATTTCAAGTGGAGTGGACTGTGCTTTACTATGTGCTCACTAACTCAGAGACTTTACAGACTTCACAGAAATAATGACACCCTGACTAGACAGGAAAGAAAATCACTGCTCTATTTAGTATTTATTGAGTGCTGCAAACGAGAAGTCCTTAGGACATTTACAAATTGGGTGACTGGAAAGACAGGGGACTGATTCCACATTTTATTTGTGGTCAATCCTGGTGTGATTTCCTGTCCATATGTTTAGTTTATAAGGCATTTAAAAATATATGTTTCACACAGAGTTTTTATTTCTATAAGAACAAATCTTTCTCACATATAGTATTAATCACTCTCATGATTAATTTTGACATTTTGTTGACATTTAATTTAGTTAATTCCACAAAGGAGGACAACTGCCCACCAGGCATTTATTCATATTCTTTTTTAACCCATTTTTAACCCATCAATTTTTTTGGAAATAGTTTCTCTGAGTGTGAGTATATCATTTTAAGTTAGCAGACTATTAATTTATAGAATCAATGATAAAAATATCACTTCCTTGGCCCTCCCTGGTGGTGCAGCGGGTTAAAGCACAGCACTGAGAAGCTAATGCCACTTTTGCATGAGTTCGATTCCTGCCTGCCCCGGAGGTTACCACATGGCGTGGCAGACCTCTCTTGACCCGCCTGCTGCTCCCCTCAGCAGTGTACTTCATGGATCTGCCTGTTCTGCTCCCCACTCTGTCTCTGGTGAAGCCTCTCACCGCCCCTGCACTTCTGGCCTGTACCCCAGTTCTGTATGCATAAACAAATAAATCTTTTTTAAAAAAAAATCACTTCCTAGGAAATGAATGCATGAAACTCAGGAACTATCTACAGTGGCAAACTGAAAGAACTGATGAACAGATGGAACCAAACCTTTTAGCTATGATGGGATCAAATGAATAGCAAAGTTGATTTTTTTTTCCTTTCTATGATTTATCCTCTACGATTCAGTCTCTTTTATAATGATAAGCCCTTGATGGATCCATCTGTGTGCACTCTGAATTGACAGAAGTTGTGCAATTATCTTCACTAAGCAGAGGAATAAAAATACTAGCAGTCCAGAATGGTTGTGACCCCCTTGAACCATGCCCAGTTGGCTTTAGGATGTGTTTTGTACTTAAGACACGGGTGTGTCTGATTTTCTGGGAATTTGCTTCAAAGAGCATAATGGGCTGGGAAACACTCCAGTTTTCCTATCCTAACACTGTCCATTCAGGAAACAGAAATGACCTTGCACAAAATTCACTCTGAATGAAAAAACTGCACTAATCGTTTGTAATGCAAAGGGCTTCCTCAAAGATAGGAGTTCCTTTAAGGTCATGGTAATAATTAAGCAGAGTGTTTGAGAATGATTCTGTTGGGATGATACAGCAGATAAAAAACAACTTGCTTGTACATGGGGTTGAGGAGGACCTGACAAGAGAGCAGATGAATTCCCCTCACACAGCCAGCATTTTCTGGCAAAATGCTAGAGTATATGTGATGGGGTCTGTGGCTCAAGTTTAGATGATAAATGGATGGATAGATAATAGGTAGATTGATTGATCAATCAATTGATTGGTTAATAGATTTCTCATATTAACTCTGAAATCTTTAGCAAAATACTTAATTTACCTGGCCCCTTCCCTGTAAAATGGTACCCATAAGCTGTTGTGAAGATTACATGAGCTAATACTCAGTGCTTGGCTCATACCAGGTAAATAATGGATGATCAAAATGGCATTAAGTATTATTAGGGCTTATGGTCTCAATTTAAAAAATACTTCTACAAAAATGTCTTCTTGTTTTACAAATATATTAAGCTACATTGTGTGCAGCAAAATGTACACTAAAACCCTCACTAAACTCATGTTTTTAGCAAAGAAATGTTAAACAACTACCATACAATGGGCATTATTATTCACTCATTCATGTTTCTCACTATGTGTTTTCTAATCAAATGGTCTTGAATGAAAAACAACCATTATATAAAAGCCCATACAATTTATGACACTCTTAGTTGTCTTGAGTAACAACTAAATGTAATTCAAGAAACATAATCAGATCTTAAGTAGGACAGAGAGGAAGGGAATTATAAAATTCAATTTGGGGACAAATGGGGGCTTTAAATATGACCTGAATAAGAGATACTATTGGGTCATTGTTACTTTTTGTAGTTATGTCAGAGAATGTTCTTAAGAGATTCATGCTGATATACTTAAGAGCAATGTTGTGAAGTCTGAAAATTACTTTTCAATGCTTCATAAATATAAAGAGAATCTAGGAAAAAAAATTTTGTTCATTTATGTGGGGGTATAAAACCAGTCATTTCACTTTTCTTTTATGTCTTTGTAAGTGAAGATTGTCTTCATAAGATCTGGAAGATAGATGGAAATATAAACATGTTCCACAAACATTTTTGAAGAATTTGTCTATATGGACGTGCAATAATCTACTCGTCTTTTCAGCTGGGAGGAGACAACTGGGACCTGGTTAAGCAATTTACCCTAGAACATCAGGACCTAATCACTGAGATCGTGGCAGTGGTTAACTGTCTACACTGCTCCTTTACCCTGGTCAACATTTCAGAAATGGTGCCTTCAATCATAGGGGAGACAAAGTAAGAGAGTGCAAATGGATCAATATGAATCCATTCACTCTAATGGAGAATCAAATAAGAATCCTCCGGTGACAGGAAGGCAATAGTGCCATCTTCTTAGTATAAAGGCCAGTTGAATTTTCTTTACCAGAAAGGAAGATAGTAGCTATTGAGTGCCAAAAGCCAGTGAATTTCAAAAGGAAATTCTTCCAAACATTCCAACATGATATCACCACTAAAAGCAATGTAATATTTAGCTTTTATGGTCATCATTTAGCAAAATATCCAACTAGTAAAGTCATGGTCAAAAAATAAGGTCATGTGGTTAAAACCTAAATGAATATTATTATTATTACAAATTTTTTTTTTCTAGAAGGTATACAGGGAATTGCAAAGCAGTGGTGGAGAATGTTATAAACATTTTATAGCTATAATTATAAAAGAGCATCAATTGTCTATAATTCAACCAGAAAGAACTTTCAGTAAACCACATGAGGATAATGACCACATTGGAATTTTAAGCTGGAAAGGTAGATTATAATTCTAATATTTAGTAAAAGCAAGCATGAAACCATGAGGTTTACATGCATGTTGTGTAATCTTCTAAAACCTTAAGTCTAGAGATCAGTATTTTTCAGGGACCCAGACAATTTTACAACAATGCATATTTTTTCCCCTACTTAGCACAACAGTTGCAGTTTGGCCTGTTTTCCACATTTCCCACTTCCAGGGGATGTTGTATAGTTTGAGAAGAGAAAAATAGATCTCAGATACTGGACACAGTTATTACCTTGCAGAAATTCTAGTGCCAAAATCACCAAGGATTCAGAGATAGTCTCTATATTGTATGCAATAAAGCATCAGAGAAAAAACAATATGCTGTGTCTCACCACGTACAAGGAAACTGCATACACACATGCTAGTCATGGGCTTTGCTTCGTTGCTCACAGAAAGGTCAATGAAATTCTCACTAACAATCTGGTGCCTTACAAATTCAATTAATCAAAACACACCATCTCCTCCCTGAACTGGAGAATTCATTTACCTGAAATTCTAGTATGTCATCTTTAAGAAGTGGATTTGCACAAATACATATAAACACACATATACAGACAACTATTCATACACAAATATGCACAGACATACAGATTTCCAGCATGTCAGAATGCACATTCATTTTTGCCTCTATGTGGCAACACTAAAGAAAGGTCTACCTATTTGCTGTTATAAATTATGTCTACATTGCCATAAAAATCATGCAATTGACCTCTTGTTAAAGGCAGACTTCTGGATTTGTGTTGTTTTGAATGTGGGTGAATTTGAAAATATCACCGAGACTCTGGCTCAAAATGAAATCCTTCTTTGATTCTAGTCTTTATTGATTAATCAGTGGCATTTTGATGAGAATGTTTTGTTGTTACTGCTGGAGGGCTTTAATTTTACCTGATGTATATTTGTATCCTATACATTTCACCTAAGAATAAAAAGGAACTCTCTTACTTTTTGTGTCAGATTGGTTACTATTTCAAGATAATGTACATCAAAGAAATAAAAGACAGGCTTTCAAACACAGTTCATGAAAAACGTGACTACAGATGATGTGATTAAAATTAAATACATCATACACAATTTCCCATTTGTTGAACAAAATGAGAATGCCTTCCATTTTTAATCATCCACTATAGAATATTTTATATAACTATGTGGGAGCAGTGGCATGCTTTCTGCAAAGAGCTCTGAACTGAACGTGGGTATTTTGGCTAGCAGTACAATCCTGCATAATACAGCATTCTGCAATGTGTCAGCAGTTCAAAGCAATACTCTATTCTTTAGATCACTTATCCATTATTACTTCAGACAATGAGTATCTGATACAAAATAAAAGTGATGGATGCCGAGTGAACTGGTGAGTGTGTTCTGAGTAAGAACAAACAGGAAAGACACCATGGTTCATTGCCTGATGAAATTACTTTTGAGTATTTAAATACATCTTACATTTTGTTATGCATGGACTGTTGATGTGAAATCCAGAAATTGGCCCTGGAAAATTAACTGTTTCCATGCCACAAAAGTATTATTTAAATCTTCTAAATTGCATATTGGAAGCAATTATTAATAAATTCCTTATATTTGTGTTTGGGGCATCAACATTTTAGAGTATTTTAAGTTTAAGTGCATCTGGCACTCTCTTTTTCTCTCACCCTCTTTTTCTTTTCTTTCTCTCTTTTTTTTAGTAAACAGGGCAAAGAGAACAGGATGGAAAGAATAATGTGTCTTCCAAGATACTGTATAATAAAATTTCCTGTTTGAACTTAAAGTACTAAATTTAGGATAGGAAAATGATTCATCATTTCTTGGAAAATCAATTTTTTTTGTAGACCTATGCTCTTCTTGGCATTTGGTCACATAGAGTAATCTGTCTCCTACAGTTAATGCCAAGCAGCTGACTGCCTTGGCACAGCCTTTATGTCCATGACCCCATATTATCAAGTTTGTGACGTCCACTGTAATCTTCTCACAATCTGTCCAAAGTCAAGCTTGATAATTTCACTCCTCTACTAAAAACTGCTGTGTCCATCTCCCACATAAACCATTATAACAGATTGAAGAACCAACTCTAATTTCGTAACCAAGAACATAATGGAGATTTTTATGAAGATCTAGCTCAACTCTTGTTGTAGAAATCAGAACCATACTCCAGCAGAGTTATTAAATTATTGTAAGAATAAAAAAATACAATTTTGCAAACAATCGATAAATGAGAAGCTGGCTGATAGGAGACCATTTGGTATTATCTATACAAATTTCAGGTTTTTCAAAAAAAAAACCTCTATATTTTTAAAAGATCAGAGATGTGTACAAGGACAATCTAGATTATACCTCAAGCCATAAAATGCAGAGTAGACTCCCTCTGAATTATGTCCTACTAAGTTGTTGGGGCTCATTCTTTCATGGAGGTATGAATAATCTTTGAAGCTTATTTCAACATAAGATTTCAGATGATCAGTTATAAAATCTACAGACAAACACATATTTCAATAAGTCTGTGGTGTTTTAGATATCAGTTCTTTAAATTTATTCTGAAAGAGCAAATAAATTCTTAAACCTATTTTTTTAAACAAAAAGGTAAATATCCATCTTCCATTCACTCCATGAATTTTCTAAAGTGAGAAATTTACTAAAATTCTCAACAAAAATATTAATAATGATAATCATAATGAATCACTTTTAGAATGACTCATTAAAGCACTAAGAAGCAACTTTAATTTTGGAATTAATCTGACAAGAGAATCAATATGTGATGAATATACTTCTACCTTCCAATTCAAAATAAATTTCCTCAAATAGATTGAAATTCCCAAGTGTCAGATTTGTTAAGTACATTTGTCTCAAGAGTTAAATTAGAATTAAACTACTACTAAATGTCCAGCTTGCCTGATTTTCTACTTAAAATGAGGTAGTTTCCCTCAAGAAGAAAAGTCTAAAGAAATTCTGATAAATTGTGTTTCAAAGATTTAAATGTATTGCAGTTGAATTACACAGAAACCATCTATCAAGATCCAGGATTCATATTTCTTAAGAATGGGAAGTGAAGACCTGGTGTTAAATAGAAATTATTTTGGCCTGGGGGTCTGAACTTGCAAAGGGATAGACACCAATGTGTTGGGAGAGAAAAAATTCTCCTGGTGAATAACCTCACAGAGGGGATCTGTGTGTATATATTTGGGATGGGGAGAAGATGAGGTGGATGAGTTATAGAGATACTTCAAGTGACTTGTACATTAATCCTTCTCTAATAGCTCAACTACTTAGTAACAATTTTATTCCATCTGTTTGTATTAATGGAAGATGGTGTAGATAACATGTAGAGCTACATTGTTAATGAGAAAAACCTCGTATAATCTTTTGCTCAACTTTGTTTGTTTTTTTTTAATTTAATAATGCAAACAAGAATGTCTGTAATGTAATGTATTGTTTCTGTGAAATTCTGAAGCTCACAAAGGATTTCAAGTTATAAAGTCGAATAGAGCTAGATACCGAGGAAAACATTTATATAGATATTTCTTTTTTAAAAAAATGTGTTTTTTTGAGCTAACATTGATTTACAATACTTTATGATTTAGGCAAATAGGTTCACACTTGTAAAGATGTATGTTAGTATACTGCACCCACCACCAAAGTACCAATTACCCTCCTCCCAGCCCCTTGGGCCCCTGCACTCGCTCATTCCTTCCCGACCTCCTACCCCAACGAGTAGCCTCCATTCTGCAATCATATTTCTAGGGCTTGTTTACATTTACTTCCTTCTCTTTGCCTTGTTTCTTTAAACTCCACATGAGAGTGAAACCATCCAGTATTTGTCTTTCTCCTTCTGATTTATTTCACTTATCATAATTCTCTCCAGTTCCATCCACATTGTTGCAAATGGCAAAATAATTATCAATCTCTTTTACGTGACCAAAGGTTATTTGTGTTTAGGAAATCTGCACATTATCTTACTTCTATGTATTTTATTTCTATACCTATAGCCCTTTGTCTTGTTCCTAGTCTGAATAAAGTACTCAATAACTATTAATTGAACTATATATACATTATATATATATATAATATATATATATTATATTGTGTGTATGTGTGGCATCTGTAGGCTGTTCTTTTTTTTTTTTTTTTTTTTTTTGCTGATGGGAGGTTCCTACCATAGACATCAAGGAATGCTATTATGTAGCAAATTTAAATGGTGTCAGCTAAAATATGCAGTGAATATATCTTTCCTGGCTCCAATTTCCTGTCAGCTTTTCAAAACAGACAGATCGTCTTTCTCATTCAAGGAAAGTAGGAAGAGGAGGGGAACAGACTTCACCCTGTCTGAACTGTTCACCTTGTTGGACATTTGAGAACCAGTGAATGACTCTAAGGGTACCACAAGAAATAGCGTTGCTTCTTTGTAGTTGCTATAAAAGAAAAAATCTGAGCTTTCTTACCAACTGTTAGGTTTAACATCTCACACCTGCTAACCTGTAAAAGGATAACAAAAAGTGTCTGGGGCATTGCAGACCCACAGATGAAGATAATTTGTGGACCCAATTTCTAATAATATGAGAAGAAATGCCTCATCTGAATCACTGATGTGATCAAATAAAAATGGGTGAATATTCACCGATTCCTAAAGCAATTTATCTCTCCAAATGTATTCAAAATGATAATTTTATCAGAGTACAAGCTGCTAAAATGTAGCTAGTAGATCATTAAATTTCAATAGGGAATAGACTTCACATTTAACATAAACAGTCAAGTCATTTGGGCTGCCTGCATCTTGTGCCACATTTAGAAAGCCTTCTGCGTAACCATAGGAACGGTTTTGCTTAAGCACTGTTGCTTGTGTAAATCCAATTCATTTTGAATTAGCTAAAAAAGGGGGAGGGTGCGTGACTTGTTTTTGTCCATCGCTTCCCAAGTTGCCTCTTAGAAAATGTGAAGAGAAAATTAAAAATAAGGATTTTTGTCTTTCATCTTTTTGGAGGGTGTGGCAGGGATGAAATTGGGAGGCAATTTTTTTTTTTTTTTTCCTGACGCCACTGGCATGATGGAGAATAAAAAATGATGAAGTGTTTTTTCTGACTCAGAATATTTGCTGCTTAGTTAGCATTTTACCATTTGAACTATTTCCTATGCTTATCATTCTTTTAGTTTAGTGTAATCTTCTTTCATACAAGTGACAGGAACATATTTTCCTGGATATAATTTTACACATGGCATAAAATTCTAGCAGCAATTTATTCATGTTGAGAAACTCTTCTTTTTGTTCTAGGAGATTTTCAGAGCTATCAGTCACACATACCTTATAGTACGGTAGGAAAAAATGTATTACTTTCCTTTGAACACCAAGATTAAAGCAGTTAATTGAAAGGATACTGACAGTAGATGATACTTTCCCACATGGCACAGTAAGGGGAAGCCAGAGATAGAGTTTAAGGCAGAAAGAGGGAAGTTGGGAGATACTGATTATCCAGGGAATCAAGAGAATTGGTCTCTTCTTCCTTTCTGGAAAATTCTTTCATAATTATGACTCTATAGATTTTTTTTTAATCTTTAAGACCCAATTCAAATTTCACTGCCTCCAAGAAACTATTCTATCATCCTTTCAATAATGAATTATAGCTTCCTTTATTATCTTATTTACATTACAGATACTGTATGCAAATAATATATTTTCTTCCTTATATTACACATGGCTATTTAACTATATATCTCCAACCCCAAAAGGTAGGCTACTTGTGGATAGGGAATGTTTCTCCTTTAGCCTTAATCCCCAAAAGTCTAAGATATTGCCTTTAGTTACTCTGAAATAAATGTTTTTACTAGTTGATTCAAAGAAACTGAAAGACAAAAGGGATGAAAGGGCAGGCACAACTTGTTTTGTAGCTTTATCTAGCTTGAGGATAGATAGTTATAAAGATTTGGAGGAAGAAAAGAAAATAACAAAAGGAAAACGAAGGTTTTTGTATTTACAAAACAAGCCAGGCATATATCAATCCTAAGAGGGCTGACAGTATGCTGAACATTCCCTTTCCTCCAAATGTAGCTACACCTTAATCACTGTGACTTGAAAAGTGGCTTTCTTATTTGGAAATAGGGCCTTTGCAGATTGACTAAATTAGAATTTTAGATAAGCAGATATTTTGGATTATCTGTGTGGACACTAAAGGCAATCATGACTGTCTTTATAAGAGAGGAGAGGGATTTATACAGACAAAAGAAGATAAAGGCAGAGATTAGAGTGATGTGGCACAGTAACTGAATACCAGCAATCACCTCTTTGGCAGAGGACAGGAGCCACTGGACTCATCAAGTAGTCTCCGGAGGTGCTTTTTTTCCTGTCAACACATTGATTTCAGCTAGTGGCACTAGCTTTAGACTTCTGGCTTCTAGAACTATAAAAGAAAAATATTCTGTATTTTGTAAGCCACTCAGTTTGAAGTAACTTGCTAGAGCAGCTAGAGGATACTCATACAACATCTACAGTGCCACCAGTTGCTAAAAATGAGAACACTGAAGTTAAGAATGGGTCAGCAACTTAGCCAAGTTCACATGGATAATTATTGGCAGAATTTGGACTCAAACTGAATCACTTTAGCATACTACCAAAGGATATACTGAAGCCCCAAGCTGTTAGGTGGTATACACACTAGAAGAGGTCCAGCCATCTATTGCACAAAGGCAAGTAAAGCAGACTCAGTGTGACAGATCTTTAAAAAATAGTATGCCCAGAGAGGGAAGTGAAGAAAGAATATTCATTGTATAATGCCCCAATAAGCCCCCCTACACACACACACATACACACACGCACCCATACAAATTACCAGTTACCAATGCCCCCATGGACAAATGCTCACCAAACATGATTGTCTTGAAGTAGGCTCTGTAGGCCTAAAAGTTTGTCATAAGTCTAAGTTACCTTCTGGCAAGGAAACATAAGGAAATGTTAGGCAGGTCCCACAAAGTTGGGACTGAAGGAGAAACTCAAAAATAAAAGTCAAAGTACAAATCAGGCTATCAGTTGTCATTGTACCAAGAGCACCATGTCCCTCATTCGTGTGTTTTTACCAAATACTACTTCCAAGTGTCTTAATATGTCTGTCCTCCACTTACTTCCTTCAAATCTCCTTCAAAGTACTATCAGCATACAAATCAGGTCATAGAAGCAAAAGAGTTGACCCATCTGCTTCTGTATTATATATATCCACCTGACCACTCAGCTCTGAACTTAGTTCCAAGTATCTCCCCTTCTCAGGGAGTAGAATTAATGTTATATCGGGACTTAAAATCCTGCACATAAGTGGGGGTGGGTAAAGTGGTACCTTCCCTGCACTAAATCTTTAAAGCCTGACCAATCTCAAAGCTGTGTCAATAGCTTTTGGCATCCAGTATGTGGGGGGACAAAACTCCCTCACTCCCTCCAACTCCAATTCTGATTTATTTAATCTATGTTGGCCCTATTCTGTGGTCTAATACAATATAAGTGCTTTCTGTCCATCAGCAAAATAGAAATAGAGCTGTTGATGAGTTGACTGACTCTTTTTGGTAGACCTACAGGTTTCTCTCATGATTATAACTCTCAGTAGGAAACTACATGAATAACCCTTTTTATAAATTTAATTGTAGCTATCCTACCAGGCCTTGTCTATTCTACTCCCTTCATTGTATATTCTTTATAAATATCAGTGAAGAATAGTAGGGTTCTTTCAGCTTCTGTTGAAAAGTGATTTGCTCATCCAAAAAGTATTACTCAGTAAGTATCTATTAAGACCACACTTTGTGCCAGGACCTGTTTTATGTATTTAAACATATTACATTACCATGAACTAGAGATTACACTTTGAGCTTTACATTTTAGTAAGAAATAAAAAAAGATAAGACAAAGTAAACACAAGCCAAGATAAATATATTTAGTGTAAGATTTTGAAAAGTACTGAAGAGAAAAATAAGAAATGACAGGAGTCATATAAAATGGGTGGAAGGAAGTCATATAAAATGGTCAAGGAATGGCTCCCAGAGAGGCATAACTGACCAAGGACCTAAAGGAGATAAGAAAACAAGCCAAGGGGAAAAGCTGTGAAGGCATATGGATGAAAGAATTTGAAGATATTAACTAGGACAGAAGGAGATCATTTGGACATAAGATACAAACTGCATTTAAAGTCATTTAAAGGACCTTGGATTTTATCATGAATAAGATGGAAAACCACTGTAGTGCTTTGGGTTGACATGACCTGTATTACATTGCAGAAGATCACTCAGGGATCTTACCAGAGCAAGTAGGCCATTTGGAAGGTCATAATAGTATGTGGTTATAGGAAAAAAGGCAAATTAACTGAACTACTCTTTATTTTAATTTGTCTCACTGTTGAGTTGCTCAGAGATACTGATAATTCCATGTACAACACTCTATTTCACTTTTGCCCTTTTTGATTTTCATAATGAAATTCAAAACATGAGTGACCTACATGGTTAAATGTCTTACTGCAATACCATATCTTTATCAGAAGAGAAGGAAAACAGAGAAAATTATTTTTTTAAAAGCTGGCCTTTGCCCAGTGTTCCCAATTGCCTAGAGACTAAAACAACAAAGCCAGCTTTGACTTTACTATATTGTTCTGGAAATCCTCTAAAAGTATTTATAGTATTGTTCACTCTGCCTTTCTGTTCCTCTAAGGAACTTATACTGAATAAATTTGGAATTCACAATTTCTTTTGCATATATAGATAAATCTAGAATTTAATTAAATATTAGTACTATGTTAATGCATAGCACAAACTCTCCACAATTAGGAGGTGATAGGGAACAAATAAGAGCAGAAAAAAAATCCAAGAGCGTTAAGGACAGGGGAAATAGGCAAAGGGGTAAGAAGTCCACTCAAGATTCCAAAATTGATAAGTTATATAATTTATATGACTTTAGAAGAGTCTAAGTATATGCTTTAAATTCCATAAACCCACATTGTCTCTACCTGGCATAACTCCATCTGTTGTAGACATAGGCACCTTGCAATTTCTAAACCTTTCAAATATGTAACATGCACAATTTATCCAATTTTAGTGACAGTAACATCTCAAGAGTTTTGCAAATCTAGTTTGAAGACAGATGACTTAAAAATGACAACTTGAAAATATCTTAGGACTCTAAGATCTTACTATGTAGTTTGCATATTGGTACTTGAAAATTGTTCCAACTAGATCTTATTTCATTTTCTTGTTCTCATTAAGGCAAAATACCAAGGGTACCATTCTTCAAACAGTTCTCACTTAAAGAGAGAACATGAGAAGTTACTTTATGAGTAGATAAACTATTAGGAATGCTTCAAACTCAGTTTAACAGCTTCCCTCTAACCCAGTCTGATTTCCCAACTGAGAAGGAGCTGCTGACTCATCTGTGTCAGATTATGCAACTTTAGAAATGCTTTTTGAAATAAAGATTCCAAAATTCTTTTACCAAAAAAAAAAAAAAAAAGGTGCAAGGTGTTATTTTTTTACTGAAAGCATAAATTTTCAAATACTTCAGTTTGTTTATATTTTAAGATCCCATTTTTCCTTCCTGTGTTTACAACAAAATATTTATTGTGCTGAGAATTTTCTAGCTTCGTCATTTTTCTTTCATTTTTCTCTGACAGCATTGCTAGCATTGCTTTTAGCCAGCACTATCTTCATTTTTCATGAATACTTGCTGTGTTTATCCAACAAAGGCAGGGAACAAAGTTGAAAGTACAAATGTTAAAAAAGAAAGAATTGACTCCAGTAAGCAGTCCTGAATTCTGAAACTGGCTAATGACAATGTCTCTGGGAATCCCTTGTGGATTCTTGTGTTTTCTTGCATAAAAGACATAAGGATTTGGTTTGCAGGTAAAAAAAGGTCAAAATATAAATATGAAGAGTTTAACTTGTGAGACAGTCTTCAAAATTCCAACTCCAACTTAATACTTTTGACTCTAAAATTGCACTTTCGGGTACAGGTGAGTTTTGATTTGAATAAAACATCCAACTAACAAAACCTGAAAAAAGGACTGTGTGGAAAGAGACTTTCATTCCTACACTAGTTGAAATACCTTGGGATAACAGTGAGAAAATAGCAAAATGTTCAGTATTTTACTAAACATCTGGCATACTGTATGTAGATAACAACATTCTCACAAAACTAACAGCACTATGTCCAGCAACTTAAATCTTAGCATCCCAACTGACTAACATTCTGATTTTGAACAAAACATTTAATCTGGCAAAGTTTATAAAATGGTGATGATAATAATACCTACCCAAGGAGATATTTAGACAATTACATAAGTTATGTATGAGGTAGTTAGATGAATAAAGATCTGCAAAAAGCTGTAAGCAATGCTTAGGCACAAAATTGGCACTCTTTAAATATGAACTAATGGCTGAGTTCTTAGGAAACATTGCTAATTTTGTATCTTTTCCTGACATTAAAAGTTATGACCTTACAAATTTACAAAGTTATTCGATGGAGAAAAGATAATCTTTCCTACAAATGGTACTAGAATAATTGGATATCCATAGACAAAATAAGGTTTCTCGCTAAAGCTTCACACTTATACAAACTCAAAGTGAATCACAGAACTCAATGCAACAACCTTAAGCTAAAACTTTTATGAAAGAACATATGAGA
Organism: Condylura cristata; assembly: GCF_000260355.1. NCBI lineage: Eukaryota > Metazoa > Chordata > Mammalia > Eulipotyphla > Talpidae > Condylura > Condylura cristata. Next base: position 15,357,383 of record NW_004567104.1, on the reverse strand, counting down.
AGATCTTTAGGATTTAGAGCTAAGCAAGGAATTCAATGACTTGAACCATAACAAGAAAAATTGATCATTTGAATCTTAGCAAAATCTAAAACCATTTGAATTTAAAAAGAATCTGTTAAGGGGAAGGATGTCCTAAAGGAATTCTGCAGAGTCCTGTGGACCCCATCCCCTACTCCAGTGATTGGAAACTACATCTCCCAGCAGGACCAGGGAGAGAACTGTGAGGACCCAAGGGCAGAGCTAGCAGGAATTCTAGGACATTTGGGGGATAAATAGGGTGCAATTGCATCTCTCACTCTCACGCTTGGGAAGCAGATCTCTGGACCACGTGACTTGGTGTGTTCAGTCAGCCTAGCTGTAAGGTATTCCAGTTACTTTGTATCCTGCTCTTTCCCTGGACTGTTTCCAATTCCTTTCCCCTTTTGTAAATAAACCCGTTATTGACCCTTTTGTGTGTACCTGGAGTATAACTGAATTGTGAGCTCACGGGTTAGATCCCACAGACAGGCAGCCCAGTCCACTCTGGGCTACCCTGTCACAAATCTACTGAGGATGAAAAGACAGGCTACCTGCTAGGGAAATTATTTTTAAACTATCTGATAGAGGGTTAGTAGCTAGAATATATAAAGAACTCTTAAAATGTAAAGTAAGAAACATAATCTAAGCTGTCCAACTAGAAAATGTGCTAATGAGAGCCATCCCTGGTGGCGCAACGGGTTAAAACACAGCACTGTGAAGTATTCTGCAGTCACGCAGCATGAGTTCAATTCCCTGCCAGTGAAGTGACCCATATGGGGCAGCAGACCTCTCCTATCTTGCCTGCTGCTCAACTTAGCATTGTATTTCAGTAGATCACCTGTTTTTCTCCCCAGTCTGTCTGGTGAATCATCACACTGCCCCCACACCTCTGGCCTGTACCCCAGTTCTATATACATAAATAAATATATCTTAAAAAAAAGAAAATGTACTAAAGACAAAGATGACTAGATGCATATGACATATAGGCATATAATACTCATATAAGCTGAAAATATTTTTAGAGAAATGTAGCCTGAAAAACTAATGAGATAGTACAATACATCAACAGAATAACTAAAATAGAAAATTGGTGACAGCAGCGAAAATCTAGTTTATATAAATGTGGAGAAAGAAGATCACACTTACATTGCTGGTAAAAATGTGAAGTAGTATAGTCACACTGGACAGAATTTTGGCAGAATTTTAGTTTCTTATAAAACTAACTGGCAACTGTCA
>NW_004567104.1:15337847-15355109 GCF_000260355.1 Condylura cristata | reverse complement strand
CTCTCCTGACCCGCCCGCTGCTCCCCTCAGCAGTGTACTTCATCGATCTGCCTGTTCTGCTCCCCTCTCTGTCTCTGGTGAATCCTCTCACCCTCCATATCTCTGGCTGTACCCCAGTTCCATATGAATAAATAAATAAATCTTAAAAAAAAAAAATCTTTCAAACCTATCTAGTCAGAAACATAATTGAACCCATTCCAACACAAAAAAAAAAAATTATTTTATTTTTCAAGACTATACGAGAAAAACTGCCAATTATTTAGTATTCTCTCCTTATCAAGAAACACTTTCTTATCCTCATCTAAATACCTCATGCTCTATCAGCTTATCTGCTCTGGACCTAAGGAAAGAAAAGGTCACTTTCCTCAAAATGTAGCATTCCCATATAAGAAATGATGTTTTTAAGTGGAATTATTTTAATCATTGCTTTTCAAATGGTATTTCATGAGCTGAATGTCTGACCCACCATCTGTTTAAATGATGACATTTCATAGTCTTGGAACCTGAAAACCAAAGTCCTAGATACTCACTTGTAGCTGTTATCGTTCCATGAAAGTTGATAAAGTTGATGAACCACTTTTCCTTTACCAATATTCCTGTTTTTCTAGGACTTGGATAGGGAATATTTTGGTGCTGATTGTATTGATATTATGTGTCTCCCTGGGATCTGAATAGTGGTTGTTGAGCAAGAATTTGCCTTAACTTTTTGATTTCCTTCCCAAAACTTTATTTCCAAAGATGGTAAGTCAATTGCCATTTCAAAAGAGAAATGGCAAGATCTGAAGAAATCTCAAAAATTTAAGGTGGGATATGATTGTTTTGACAGTGCTCTCTCAAGGGTGGGTGACCCTGGGGCTCCAACTGCCTGAGGAATTCATCTCTACATCTCTACTTTCTCTACTCCAGGATAACATCATGCTTTCTTCTTGCTCTCATAGGACAGACACTGCTAGTCACACAAAAAAAATACCCTCCCACACCTTTGGACCCTAATAAAATTTAGTTAATTGATCCTTGAAGTTATGTGCTTTGTCTCAGATACAAGCAACTTTTAGCAATTGGAGAGAAATTGATTTGGGGACATTTATAATAGAAAAAAAAATGTGTGTGGACATGCCCTTTGCCTGTAAAAGCTTTTATCTGGTTGTCAAAGTTATTTGCTTCTGCTTTTCTTTTTCAAAAGCAAAGCAAAACAACAACCACAATAAAAAATCCCCTGCCCTGTTTGCTTCACTTTATTGATGACATTGGTACAATTGTGCAGAAATGGCCTGAGGTTCAGCATTGCAAGGCGAAAACAGCATCACAATGAGAAGTTGTGATATAGCATGAAAAAGTTGGTGTGGTTTCAATGGCCATGTTTTTTAAGGTAGGAAATATATTTTCCCTTAGGCTATGAGCTAAAAATGGTAGCAGGACTGATATCATATAAAAATGCCATAAAAACCTAGCCCAGGACATGCTCCTGTAATATCCACAATAAAACACCAGCCTCATCTCTATGACATCAGTGTGATCTTAAATTACCACAAACTTCCATTGCTTCCCTCTAATTTCCAGGAACTGGATGCAAATAATAACAGAGCCTGTTTGCACTTCAGCATCAGCAGGAGGCTGGTTGGGGGCCTATCTTGAAAATAAAATGAAACAATAAATGAGTATGATAGTGCTTTGTAAACTGTCAAGTCTAATACAAATAAAAATTGCTTTCATGATAAGTTAGAACAAAATAAATGCTAAATATAGGTGGGAGTAAATGTCTCTGTGTTTTCGCTAGTCGAAAATGAGCCCTTTGAAATCAGAGGTCATTTTCTTTAAGTTTATCTTTGTAATTGTCCTCTTCTGATGACCTCAATCATCTGCTCCCTAACCCACTTACTGCTAATGTTCATATAATGCTGTTGCTGTTTTATTTTAATTAATGCTTTAATTCTGCAAATAAGCCTTACACCTATGGCACTTCTTCCTATTACAGTGAATTTAATCATCAAAGTGGTCTCACCTGGGACCATGTGACAACTCACCTGTGTAAAGGCACCTACAAGAGGCTCCAGTTTTTTATGCAAATTGGTAAACTGATTTTACCTTTGTTCTTTCCTCTCCAGTCTTGACAAAGTGCAAATAAAAATACATCAAAATATTTGAAATAGAAGCAGAATGTTTTAAATGAGATTCAACTCAGTTACACAATCCCTCTACACCTTGGTATTGTGCTTGGGAAATGAAGCTAAAATAAGAGGGAGATGTCCCGAAGAAATCTGCCTGGAAGTACAGAGGAGGGAACACTTCTTGAAGCTATGTGGGGTAGCATGGAAAAGAATGCTTATACTGAGTTGGCTAGCAAAAGGTTCTGAGAAAGGTTACTCAAGGAAGATGACATCTGACTTGAACCTGAAAATGTAGGGCAAATGTTGGAGCAAGGAGGACTATTTGGTACCCCTGAAGAACATTAATCTCTGCTTTCCTTAATCCTTTTCTATATGGGAAGGAAACAATTCTATAAAGCAAGTTTTAGCTTCACTGAATTCTGGAATAAGCATGTCATATCAACTTACAACATTAAAGAATTGCCCAGGGGCACCCTCATAATGAATTTTAGGTTTCTCTTGTTCCTTTATATTTGGAGGGAAAATCAATCTACTGTTGCAAAAAAAAAAAAAAAAAAAAAATTGGGATTTGACATCAGGCAAGATTTGGGTTCAAATTTCAGCTCTGCTACTTGAGCAAGTTATTTAACCTTTACAAACCTTAGTTTCTTTTTCATTAGTGTGAGGATTATAAAGGTATTTAACTCATTAGAATTTTGTTAGCATAAAAGGCTTAATGCATGAAAAAGGCTTAACCTAATGCCTTGCTCACAGAAAGTACCTAATAAACATAAGCTATTGTCATTACAAGGAATTTCACCCTAGGCTACTATATTTCTCATCCCTGTACCTTGCACTGTGAGAGAAAACACAAACTATCTATGCTAAGGCAAAATGTTGAATTTTGAAGCATCAATTTGGCTATGAATGTTAATGAGGAAAAGGTTATTTGAATATACCCCACTCCTCCATGAATGGAATCATGCTGTCAACTAAATTGGGGATACAGTGCCTCCCTCATTGTCACAGAGGAAACCATACATGGCTGCTTCTCTTTGTTCCCAGCAGCAGATCCAGCCAGGGTTGGTTTACTGTGGCTCACATAGCACTGGCCATCTGGGATTACTGAGGAAATTATCAGGTTGAGAGGGTCACTGTTTAGACTTGAACCATCTGTATAAGTTTGGACTCTCCACCAAAAATGTGGCTCATTATGCTCCTAGACTATTAACTATCAACTTTCGTTTTGAAATATAAATTCTGCTCTCTTGGCTGCCCCACTGATCTGGTTATAATGTGCTGCGTGTAATGGAAAAGTACAAAGGGAAAAAATGGAAATTTAAAGACTTACTACAATCACAATAGCAGTTGATAACTATGCTGATTTCTGCATAGTAAATTAATTCCCTTTGCCAAACATCCATGTTACAGCTTAACCCCTTACCCCAATTTTAAGTAGAATGTTAATTAGCTTCTGCTTTTATCCATCTGACTTTTTTTCCTGTCCAGAAATGTATGCTTATTTTGGGTTTCTAATGTCTTTTCATTTGTTACTGTAATTTATTTTCCTTTTCCTTTCCTTTATATTTACCCTATTATAATTTTTTGGGGGAGAAGGGGGAGGAGCACAAGAATGTTTTAGAAGAGATTACAGTGAGATTTCAGCTTAGCATGAACAAGAAGACATTCTGCTCATACATCCTCAAGCATTCGCATGGAAAAGCCATTGCCAAGGAAAACAAAACAAACAACATGCCCTGTAATGCAGGAGTTCCCCAAAACAGTCAGGGAGGGTGTCTTGATAGGGCGGTCCCTACTATGAATACCTGCCCAGGCCCCTCCTGAGAAAGCATTCTGGAGCTGTCCCTAGTTCTTTAATTTTCATGGACATTACTGACTTTTTTCCCCCCAGTGTCCAGAGCTTGCCAAAGAGGACTAATGTGTTAACCAGTTATTGTTGATTCACCTCACAGACAACTAGCGATTAAATATGAGGAATAATATGAGATTTAAATGATAGCAGGTAGTATGTCTATACTGAATGAAATCTCCCATTTATCTAATAGCACTTTCATACTCTAATAGAAGCTATGGCTTAGCCATAGCTTTTATTGTCAATTTTCCTTATAAGCAATGGACTTTTCTGTAGCCTTAGTTGTCTGTGCTGTTCTTAGCTTGGCTTCCCTTTTTACCTCTCCAAGACCTGATTAATCTCTCTTTTGTAGACTCTATAACTTTGCTTGAACCATTTTTCACTCCAAAAAGTCTCCATCTTAAAACATTGTAACACAGTGACACCTAAATATAGATGGATACCCCAGAGTCATCTCACCCCTGTTTGAAAAGATATTTTCCTATTTCTCAGAGGCCCCATTGCAACCATAATCCTAAACAATACTCTCTCAAAGTTCAAAGAACTCTTTGCCTCTGATTTTAAAAAAATGCCAGTAACTCTTGGAGAAACTCTACTTTTGCAAAATTACTTGGTATATAAATTTTATAAAGTCTTTTAGGTTTATCTGTGAATCTCAGTCCAACAGCTCTGTATCTTTTGAATGCTACCCAAGCTTATCTACTTTTGTTTTTAAATTCACCAAGTAGATAAGTCTAAGATCTTTCTAAACAAACCAACTCTAACAAAAAGCCAACTTTATTTTTGTTATTACTTCTTACCAATTTGTTGACATATAACTGACATGTCATTATATAAAATGTATAGTATGGTTTGACTTATAGGTTTTGTGAAATAATTGCTGCAATAACTTTAGTTAGCCTTTTTCATATCATATCCTATACAATAAGAAGCAAAATATTTTTAAAATTCTCCTTGTAATGAGAAATCAGGATTATTTCTTAACTTTCATATATATTTTATAGTAGTATTGACTATAGTCCTCATGTTTGTATGTTATTTCCCTAGTACTTATCTAGCTAATAACGGGAAGTCTGTATCTCTTCATAGCCCCCAGCTTCTGTATTCTGTCCTATGACTTCTGTAATGCAATATTCTCATTATTTGCTACCACATTACCTGTAAAATAGCTTCCAAAAATGCCTCCATAGAGGCTTGTGAATCAAATTGGATTTAAATAGAGAACAAACCTTGGTAGTATCTTATTTTCTTCCAGATAGAAGCTAGATACTCAAAAGAAATTATTTCCATAATTTGTGAAAAAGTCTAGTCCTGAAAGAAATGACACATTATCAACAAATGTCTAACTAGCCTTAAAATCACAAGTCAAATTTTCAAAATCTTCCCCCCCAAAAGGTAATTTCAAGATGGTTCAATGTCAAACACCCCCACTGACTGAGGTCTCCTATCTGATGGAACTCTCCTATTGAACATAAAAGCCTTTTAGATAGTACTGACTATACAGAGGACATTTAATTCTTTCATAAATATGTACTGCCACCTCTTGCTATTATAGTTCAATTTCCATCTCCAAGTAACAGCCACTCCCAAATAGATTTAGTCTTTCTGAGGGAGACTTTTGTGTAATGTGCTAATTATTCAGTTTCTGTTTCTCAAGCAAGATGGGAAAGTCTAACTGCTATCTTTAAAATTAGACTCCCCCCCACCACCACCCAATTACTTTTCCTTTTTGCACATCAACTTCTGAAAGATTTCTAAGGTATTTTACCCATCTTAAATCTAGTGAATAGAGCAAATGGAATGTTACAGCTCTAGATTGATTATTTACTGCTTCACAAATACAAAATAATAACTAGTGCTAGATTAAGAATGACTTTAAAATTATCAAAACACTATGAGGCATCTGATTTTTGCCATCCCCTTTTTCAGTCCCCCATACATATAAAGAGAGTTTAAACATTAGTGACTTCTGTAATGCTCATTGATTAAAAAGGAGAGGGATCATGCTTAGTGAGATAAGACAGAAAGAAAAAGAAAATCACTGTAAGTTTCGCTCATAGCAGGAGCATAAGAGATGGAGGGAAGAAAGCAATTGTAATAAATTTAAAATGAAAATCAACAAACAGCTATTAATCAGACACATTCTACCAGGGGTGGAGAGGGGAAGAGGATCAAAACTAGGCAACACTAGAGCATGGGACTGTGCTGATGGCGCATGGGTGAACTGATGCTGGAGAGTCCATGGGGATTGCAACCAAAATGAAAAAAATGTACAAAATGAAGAATGATGTAAAAATAATAATACTAAATATATAAAGGGGGGAATAAGTAATTAATTAATTAAGGTATTCTCTTAATTAATAAGTAGTGCACACTATGTCCCACAGTTCATTTATTCCTTTTCCAGAATAGAATGGCATCAGAAAGAACACCTATCAGATAAATCTGAAAGTATTCCATAAAGGCAAGTTCTCTGTATGTTGTCTAAACATATCCCTCCATGGGAAACAAACTACTATTAATTGAGATGAGTAAAGGGACAACAAAGGTAAATACCATTTTTTAATATCATTTTTTCATGAATGATGGTCCTTAGAGTACCAGCATATGAAAAATTTTAGGTGATAACAGAAAATTCACATTCCAAGATACCATCTCAGATCTGATGATTGTGGATTCCGAAGGAGGTCTCCTGATTTTTTGCAGGCTTTTCACTTGAGCCATGAACATTCAGAAGTGGAGAATTACTCTATGGGTGTGGTCAGTGAAAAATACTTTGTTTACTAAAGCAGACAGGGCTTAGCACATAGTTAGTAGTGTGGATAGGAATTAATAGGTAATAGCAATAATTACAAATATCGCTAATGATGGGCATTAAAAGTTTAATAATCATTGGATGGTTAAAGGAGGAAAAGTGATTATGCAAGTTAGCTCTGCTAACTTGACTACATTTAGATCAGCAGGTGATGTCACTGCAGTGAAGGTCCTGAATCAGGAATTCTCCATGTGACCTCAGCTTCTACCTTTCTAACAAATTCCCAGGTGTACTGAAGCTGCTGGTCTTGATCAGAAATTGAACAGCGAAGATTAAAAAGGTTTAAATGAAGGTTTAAAAGAAATTTCCAAAGAACCTTGGAAGAATGGCTACTTAAGCTATAACAAAGTGTAATAATATACTACAAATAACTGTTTGAATAATAAAAATGTATTTTTCTGAGAACACGCTGAAACTTTTCTGGGGAAAATTCAAAAAGTTACTGTTCGGTTTGAAACCCAGGACATATAGTACCTTTGGAATTAGTTTCTTAACCCATTAGAGTTCTATTGATTTTCACCCCAATGTGATATAGGTTGGAAGAACTGTAAGTAAAAAGTGTTTTTTCCTTCCAGAAAGGAAAGCAAACTTGTTCAGGAACATTTTTATAAGTTGAAATATTTTATAAAGGCAAATAAAAAACATACCATGTGAAAAGATCCAAGAAGAAAATGGTTCCAAGAAGACGGAGGGTAATTGGCATCAATAAATTGGTAAACTGATCAATATTCACTAAAATAATTACTGAGGAATTAAAACTTACATGAGATTCATTGGATTAGTAATTGCATAGGGATTTTAAAATTTAATCCTCAGTCTTATGAACAAGTTATTCTTTTCTACACTTTACTGTTAATGAAGTAAGACTCACAGATGTTTTTCTAAGATCATATGGCTGGTTATGGCAAAACAGTACTCCGGTCTCTCTGTCTCTCAAGTCTCTAATATTTTATTATACAAAATTGTCTCTCTCCAAAAAGAAGCAAAACTACACAGCATCCTCAGAGCTGTCCAGCCCTATGCCATTCTCTCCACAGAGTATACATTATCCATTGGCTCTGAGGGTAAAATCTGTTTCCTAGAATGAAGTGGGGGAAAAAAATTTTTTTTGTTATTGCAAGGGTGGCAGGAACATACACAAAAATAGATAAACAATTTATCTGTGGTATTGTAATATAGGAATAGGTGAGGTGATTGCAAGAGGAAAAAATTAAACAAAATAGCTTTTGGTAGGGCAGGGAAATGTAATAAGGAACAGTTGGACTGAGAAACACATCATAGAGAGAGAGTTCACCCCCAGAAGAAATAGTGACTTCTTTCAGCATTGCCACAAATAGTGATGACCTGAGTATTCTAGCATATGGGAGTTATCCATCACCAACCAAGGAAAATGCAACTCACAGGGTGGTAGATGAGTCCATATTGAGACAACCATGTTAGCAATTCATATGGCTGACAAGGCTAATGTGGAATTCTGTTGCCTTCAACAAACAAATTATTTAAAGAAGTAAAGAAAATAAGAAGGAGGGATGGAAAAGGGTAGGGGGGAGCTAGGAGAAAAAGAATGGCAAAATTGCAATCACATCTTTCTTAGACAGTAAATACCCTATATAGTCTGACTGTTGTCTACAGTTGTCATTAGAGTTCATTGAAGTCAAGTATTTACCCAAAACTATACAATAAACCATGTGCTAACTCACCATAAGAAAATAAAAGGGGGCCCTCCCTGGTGGTGCAAAAGTTAAAGTGCAGCACTGCAAGCTGGCTGCAGCTGCCTCAGTGCAAGTTCAATCCCCCGCCCCAGAGGTGACCCACATGACGTGGCAGACTTCTCCTGTCTCGCCCAATGCTCCCCTCAGCACTGTACTTCATTGATCTGCCTGTTCTGCGCCCCCCCCCACTCTGTCTCTGGTGAATCCTCTCATCACCTCTGCACCTCTGGCCTGTACCCCAGTTCTGTATGCATAAATAAACAAATTTTTAAAAAATGAAAAAAAAAAGATTAATTAATATGATAGCTGCTAGTACCAATTGCATGAAACTTCTAAAAATAGCTTAGCTGGATATGAGTTGAAATACTTGAATACAAATTGGAGGAAAGTAAGGGGAATCTTTGGAAGTGAGATTCTGCTTTTTGGAAGAGACGTCTTCTAAGGAAAGAAGGAATCCTAGGATCCACTCACAGTGTCATATTCTACAAGGGGATCATTTTGAGTATAAAATGTACCTGTCTTTCAGTTCTTTCCCCACATCTGGCCCCTCCAGAGAAATAAAAAACTGTGCTTCCTAAATCAGAGTTAAAGACCCTATCGAGGAAGAGAAAGCAAAACTATTTTCTTAAGAAACTGGGCATCTAGGATGAGCTATTTTGGTGCCCATACACAGGATATAACATATGGGTTATGAAGAGGAATTCTTTTAGATTAGCAGAAAATGCAGGCTGATCTTGCTACATCAGGAGAATTGATGCATCAGTGGCCCAGCAATATATTTTTGGCAAAGCAGAACAGCTTCATAACAACACAGTGTTGGCAAAACATTGTTTTGGCAAGCTGCAGTGGAAAACTGTGCATAGTAATGGTTGCAGCAATGACCAGGCACTTTCAAAGGGATTCAAAGCCAACAGACATCATCTAACAAAGAAAAAGCTAGCATAGCAGAAGAGACAACAGTGTAACTGCAAAGATAGAACACAGTGAATGAGGTAACTCCCTGTGGTATATGAAAGTTCTGTTAAAAATTTAAAAAAAGCAAAATATGGGACACAGATACTATAATTATGACATGACCTATGTTACTTTTTTTTTTCCCCCACCCTTAGGTTTATTTCTTCTGTCCATGGGCAAAGTGAATTGAATATTAAATCGAGCTAACTTCCCATCTTCTCTTAAGAGATATTGGGGTAATGTCTTTCTAGTCTGGTCTTCACCTTTCTTCCATCTGCCTTTTAATCATCACAATATTCTGTGTTCCCTGCTTTCTCAGGCAACTCCTCTGAAATGGAGTTGTAATTTCTTGTGCAAAAGAAGTAAAAAGAAAAGGAAGAAAACACTCTCCATTCTCCATTTTTGCCTTTCAAGAGGGAATCTAATCTTTGTTTTGTTGATTGGCATTGGAGAGTCAGTGAGTTTAGGCGGACAGTAAGAGCAGGTAGTGCACTCTGCCTTACATATAAGTAGGCAGGAAGGAAGGAATAACAAAGAAGGAGGGGAAAAGTGGAGGATGGAGCATGAGGAAAGGAGAAAAGAGAAAAAAAACAGCTCACTATTAAACTTCTATAAAAAGCTGCAGTTATTAAATTTCTAGAAGAAAACACTTGAGATACTCATTGAAACCATGAGAAGGCAGAAATGTTACAAAGAGGAAACCAAAACATTCATCATAACAGGAAAAAAAAATGTAAATTGAACTTTAGAATGAAAACTTTCTGTTCTTCAAAAGATTTTGTTAAGAAAATTAAGCACAAGCAACAATAAGGAAGAAATTATTTGCGAGAATATATAATATATATTTAATAAAGAACTCACACAGAGAATATACAAGGCAATGTACAATTTAATACTTACAAGAACAATAACTTATTTTTAGAAAAGAAAAAAATGTGCAACAAATTCTATATAAGGGATTATCTGTCATATTAACGCATAGAGTTAAAACCACAAGGGAGGCCCTTCTGGTAGTGTAGGGGTTAAAGCACAGCACTGAGAAGCTAACGCCACTTCTGCATGAGTTCGATCCCCACCTGCCCCAGAGGAGATCCACATGGCATGGCAGACCTCTCCTAACCCAGCCGCTGCTCCTCTCAGCTTTGTACTTCAATGATCTGCCTGTTCTGCTTCCCAGTCTGTCTTCTGTGAATCTTCTCACCACCCCTGCACCTCTGTACCCCAGTTCTGTATGCACAAATAAATAAATCTTTAAAAAAGAAAAAAAAACATAAGGGACATTATATCATATTTTGCTAAATGTAGTGCTGAGATAATGGTGGGTATTGAACAGGGATGGCAAAACACAAACTATATTTTAAAATCTCACTGGAACTATTGGGGGAAATTTAGAAGTGCTGGGTGAATGCTACAGGACCAAGAGAGAAATAGCAAAAGGGGTTGGGAAGTTACTGACATTATGACAGTGTAAAATACCAGCAGTGGAGCTAGTGAATCAGACAGGCTTAGCATATATATTAGAAGACTTTCTGATGATTGGAGTTGAGCACAAAAGAAAGAAAGAACAAAGTCAGACAAGACCACCAAATTTATTTCTTTACCTGCTAGGAATGACATCTGTGACATCTGTGAAAATCTGTGGCAAATAACAAAGATTTGGTGACATCTGTGGAAATAATAAAGATTTGGGAAAGAGTGGCTAGGGAGAATAAATTAAGTAGTCATTTAGACATAGGTTGAATGAACCTCAGAGAATCAGGACTGGGAATATAAATATAGGTATTATCACCACCCAAGTGGCATTTGAAGCTGTGAGAAGCTCCTTGGAAGAAAGTAGAAGAGGGTTAGTGTCATAGACAGAATAGCGGATCCCCAAAGATGTCCACATTTCAATCCACAGAACCTGTGAATAAGTTATCTTATGCAACAGAAGTGATTTTGCAAATGTGATTAAGTTAAGGACCTTAAAATGGGAAAACTCTTCTTTGATTATGCAGATGTGTCCTTTGTAATCACACACACAAGAACTTTTCTTGGCTGTAGTCTGAGGAAGATGTAATTATGAAAGAAAGTACAGAGAGATTTGACACTCTGGTTTTGAAGATGGGGAAGGAGACAACGAATTGAAAATCAGACAGCCCGTAAAAGTTGGAAACAACAAGAAAATGCTCTCTCTCTGATTCTTCAGAAAGAAAAAGCTATAATAGAAACTTGATTTTAGACCAGTGAGACTTATGTCAGACTTCTGACTCATAGAGCTGTAAAATTATACATTTATGCTGTGTTTCACCACTAAGTATATGATAATTTTTCATAGCAGCAATAAAAATCTAATACAGGACTTGATTCTCAGAAATTTGGGGGCTAACTCAAGAAAAAGTCAACTAAAAAGCCTGGGAAGAAGGAACCAATATGAGAATAAGAAATCCAAGAGAATTTCAAGTCATAAAAAGCAATGAGAGAGATGAATAATTTCATCAAATGTGCTTAAGAGGTAAAATGAGAGAGCAGAAAAGGGCCTACTGGATTTGCTAACATGGAAGTGGCTTTTGAAGCTCGCTGGTGGTTTCAGTTTCAGGGTTCAAAGGACCCTAGTTAGCAAAGAAGAGTTTAGGAAAATGGGTGTGAAGATTGCCAACTACAGTTTTGATATGTTTTCTTGTGAAGATGAGCAGAGGAATGGACCAGTATTTCTAGCTTGTACCTTTAGGGAGACAATCAACTTGGAAGGAACAGTTGTGAGAGAAAGATCATGCATTAAGGTGTGAACATGTTGCTTTTGAAAGGGCTGAGTGTAGCGATTTCCAGTCATTACTCCTACATGTTTATCTGCAGGTTGGAACTATGAATCCAAGGAAAGATTTTTGAATCACAGACATGTAAATCTTATTTTAAACGTTGAATGAGTTTGTAAGGTCCATCAGAGAGGTTTAAGATGAGAAGGGAAGTAGCATTATATGTAAACACAGGATTAATCTAGATAGAATTTTACAAATTACAAAGTGAAGTACATAACCTAAGCAAAATTTGGAGGAAAAAAAAAAGATACTGATTCTGTTGCAGAGGCTCACTTCAGAGAGGTGAGATAAAAAAGTAAATTATCAAATAAATAACAAAACTGCTATGGTGGCAAGATAAAGTAGTTTCAGCTATCAATATAGATGCTGGAAACCTTATTTTGCTAAAGGTGGATCATCAAAAAATTCTTGGCATGTCTGCTGATAATCTCATTGCTCAAAAGGCATAGGATAATAAAGGCATAAAGAGAGGAAATGCTGTTGGCACCTAATTCTGATCAACAATGAGAACTGATGAAGGCAGTAGAAGTGATGGTAGCCTGGGGAGAAAATGATGATGTGATCTTGGGTTATAACATTGTAAGAAGAAATATTGTGCATTTATGAAGACCAACTGGAGACCAATTTCCTATGTTCAATATCTACCTCTAACAACATCTGGATAGCCTTGGACATGTTTCTTCATCACTCTAAGCCTTGGTTTCCTCTTGGGTAAATAAGATTGATTAAAAATACTTTGCTGTGCTGCTGTGACAAATGTTACTATTTGCAAAGCATTTAAGGCAGTGATTAGCACAATAAAAATATTCAGTAAATGGGGCCTCCCCTAGTGGTGCAAAGGTGTAAGTCTCAGACTATGAAGCTTTCAGAGCCACTGCAGCACCATTTTGATACCCAGCCAGGGAGAAGACCATATGGCACAGCAGACCTCACCTGTCTTATTCACTGCTCCCTGCAGCAGTGTATTTCAGTAGATCTACCTATTCTGCTCCCCACTCTGTCTCTGGTGTATCCTCTTACTTCCCAACATCTCTGCCCTATACTCCAGCTCTTGTACGAATAGATATTTAAGATGATGACAATGATGATAATAATCATCATCTTTACTTAGGTTTCGGAATAGTTATGTTTGAAAAATGTGTGGAAGGTGCATGCTATAATGTATAGAGGATGATGTTTTCAGGACATGATCCCCCTTTACTGAATGTTAGAGAATATTCCCTTATGATACCCCTAGGTCATCCAGCACCAGAAATAGGATCGGAGCATACTAATCTGCAGTAATCAATAGAAGAAGCATCAGGAGATTAATCAAAATTGTGTCCTTTAAAAGTACCAGAAGAGAAAAAGAAGAAACTAGATTCAGTCAAGACTGAGATACGATGTTAGGATGCAGACATGGAACGAAGCTAGAGCACAAAGACTGAGTGGCTACTAGAGCAGAAGGTGTGGTGACCGGGGGAGAGGGAGCTTATAATCCTCAACATCTGGCTTTTATGAGCATATTTTATTGCCTTAGTTATGTGGTTGACTCAGGATCATATGGATTTTGATCATCAATAAAACCAAATTCTTATCACAAGATTCCCAGTTGAACCAAGAACACTGTAGAGAAAAGCATAATACTTTATCTTTTGCTTCACACATGTATGCAATCATACACAGACATAGGCATGTAACCCTCCAAGCAAGCACACACAGGTACACCTGGTAAACTGGAAGACTAAGTTTTTGTAGGTACTAAGTTACTTTTTTTTTTTAAAGATTTATATCTTCATACAGAACTGGGGTACAGGCCAGCGGCACAGAGGTGGTGAGAAGATTCACCAGAGACAGAGTGGAGAGCAGAACAAGCAAATTGATGAAGTATACTGCTGAGGGGAGCAGCTGGTGAGGCAGGAGAGGTCTGCTGTGTCATGTGAGTCACCTCAGGGGTCGGGATTGAACTCACACTGAAGCATCTGTGGCTCCCTTGCAGTGATGCACTTTAACCCGCTGCACCATCAGGGAGAGCCAACTAAGTAAGTTACCTTCTAAGGAAGTTGAAATTAAAATGCCAATCCTGGGTGCTGATAGAATGGGGGAAATAAACTCATGGTAGGTGTGATGGTGAATTTTGTTTCAACCTGACTTGCTCTGGGGTTAAAAACATTGCTTTTGAGTGCACCTGTGAGAGTGGTTCCAGGTGAGATTACCATTTGATTGGTAGATTCAGAGGGAATCATCTAATCCATTGAAGGCCTAATGGGAACTACAGGCAGAGGAAGGAGAAACATTGCCCCTGTTTCCTCCTCATGGCTTAGCTCAGACTTCTCAGCTCATCTTCTCCTATCCTATGGACTTGGAATAGATTATAACCCTGATTTTTCTGGTCTCTAGCTTTGAGTCTGTGTGTATATTATTGATTCAGTTTTTCTAGTGAACCCAGAGAAGTAAGTGTAGGTACAAAATAAAGAATGAAAATTGAAGGACTCACACTGCAAAGTTTTGTTCATTGTTATTCATATGGGAGATTGACTTGAACACAAATTTTTATTAACATAATACACTAAAATTCTGTAGCACTCTCTAATACACACAACATACATTTTTATTTTTAGTATCTTAAAAATCATAACTTTTCCAAAGTGGGCCATCAGCTTTGCACAGCGGTCATGTAGCATCACAATTGCTCTCTCTAGGTTGTCCTGAACTCTCCAGTTCCCACCTTTTACCAGCATGGTGACTGTAGGATTTGAGTTTGTGAACCACTGTAAGTACTGAGAATCAAGGGAAATGAGTGTAATATCCCAAAGCTGTTGGCAAAAAGGAAAAGGTAACCCAGAGAGAAGTAATTAGCAGCTGGGGTTTGCATGCATAAACCAAAGGGTGTGTGATGTGCTGAGACAAAATCCTCTGGGGTTGAAAAGGATACTATTTGAGGGGCTCAGAATTACGATGCTTAAAAGGGGATTCAAGGAGGATGAAGGGATATTAACTATGATTAAATCAGGAGATTCCTTTGCATCTCTGAGATGGAGGTTGAACATTACAAGTGAGTTCAAGTTTGCAAAAAGTTTCTGAAGGCAAAATGATGACCAGTTTCCTTTTAGCTGAGCTCATAGCAAGAAGGAAGACTGTCTTTAGAAGGAAGACTTTGGCAATGCTTACTGATGGCAAAAAGGAAACAAGACTAATCAGCTAACTCCATTTAACGTTCATCTTCTCCAACCAGGAGTATGACCTCCAAAGTGGCCAAAGAAGAGCAAACATGGTTAGAAGGAAATTGAAAACCAAGATAGGTGAGGAAATAGTGTGAAAATATAAAGCCTTTTAATCCTCTGATCTCAGAAAAATTACGTCTCAGGGGAGTGAAAGAGATTCTTTCAGAGATTCAATTACAAAACTGCCACAATCTTAAGGAACACCAAAAGAATGGAAGAAATTGGAAGTGGAAGAAAAACAATTTTTCTTTCTTTTTAATTATTGATATTTTATTCTCTTTCATGTATTATTAAATAATACATGTTGGAAATAGGACATTTAGAACATACAGAAAGGTCTTGGGAAGCAGAAAAAAGGACATCTATAATTTTACCTTTCAGAGCCAAGCATGATTACTACTTTGAGATATATTCTTTCTGAAAGTTTATATGCATTTTTATGTAGTTTTGATGACACTGAATGCTCAATTATTCATCAGATTTTCTTGACTTTAGCATTTAATCATAAGTATTTTTCAATTCAATGCTAACTTTTCAAAGACATCCTTTAATATACATAATGCCCCATTCTATATATAATTTATTTTTATTCTGTAATATTTGTTTTCAGTTTTCATTATTACAAATAAAGTGTGATGAACATCAGTACATATAAATGTTTTTTTATTTTTCAGATATTGCCTTACATCCATTTCCTAGTTAGAATTTGGGACAAAATTACTATATAAAATTTCTCCACGTGCATTATTTAATTACTGTCCACAGTTTGAGTCAATATACATATATGAGAATGCTTTCCGATAAAATCCTCAAATAAGTTGGCTTTCACAATTCCTTAAACTTTTAAAATCTAAGGGCAAAAAAAATCTTGTTATTTTGTTTTGTTTTCCTTGAATTTCAGTAAGGAAGATGAGTTTTGATATATCATTAGTCATGCATTTCCTCTCTTATCACTTTCTATTAATCTGTTTTTTTTAGTGTCTTTATTTAAATCTTGGAATTTATACCGACTCATGGTAATTAGTAGTTGAATTTCTTCTTTTCATTTCTGATTTTCTAGTGTATCCTTGTTTGATCTACTCATAGCTATCTTTTCATATGCTGTTCTAAACAGCACAGAGAGCATGTTTGTAAGCATTAATGAAATGTAAAATGACTGGTCTCAAATCTTTTGTTTATTTTTTTCCCACATAGTCTATTTTGATGTGCTTGCATACACTTGATTTTATTTTTGCTAGAATCTACTTTTTGTTTTATTCTATAATTGTTCAGGAAATCACTTACTTTTCTTAATGTTACTAGTGAAATAATTCATCACATATTTCTAAACCTGTACCTCTCTTTTTTCCTAAGACAAAAGAAAAAAGTTACTTTTGATTTAGTTTTGTTGAAGAAGTTTGTCAGTCCTGAGTTATTCTTTCCTACCCACTTTTTAGTTTTTGTTTCACTGCATTATAAAAATTAAATTAGCATGTAAATATGAAAAATGAGATTAAAAATATGATGAGAAATAAATTAAACTTAAAAGGTGTCATAGAAAGCTTGTTTTGTTCTACTATATATAATACCATTTTTCAGTGATTAACCTTATTACTTGCGTTCAATTGAATTATTATATATCCATAGTTATTTTCAGTTTATCAAATTAGTTTGCTTTAAATCTCATGGTCTATTCACATTATCAGATTACTGTTCTTAGTTTCTTAAAATGACTAAACGGGCCCTCCCTGGTGACGCAGTGGGTTAAAGCACAGCACTAAGAAGCTTAAGCCACTTCCGCATGAGTTCGATCCCTGCCTGTCCTGGAGGTGACCACATGG
>NW_004567104.1:15308345-15337747 GCF_000260355.1 Condylura cristata | reverse complement strand
ATTCCCTTTATGGTGAAGCTACAAATGAATGGCATCAAATATATTTCAGAGAGCCATGGGACTTGTGGGCAGCCATAATATGGGAAGATCTTGAGAGAAATAAGGTTTACAAATGCTGGTGTTTTGTCTTTCCACCCACATTTTCACCATAACAATTTCACTTTTCTATGTTGTATAAATTATGATACCATATAAAACTGTATTTGAAATACAGAATTCTATTGCCTAAAAAAGAAGCAATCAGAAGATCTTCCAATTAATGAAGCTTTCTTTTTTTCCAAGAATAGATTTAATAGTCTCATAATATTGAGGATCTGATCCTAAAGTGTGGCTTGAAAAAAGTACAGTTGATTTACCTAACTAGCTATTCCTACTATGTCAAGCTGGGGAGTGATATAGCCATGTTTGTGACCAATTCAATATTTTGGTTACCAACTTTAAATTTGCATATAATTAAAAACGATTTTATTGGGCCCTCCCTGGTGGCGCAGCGGGTTAAAGCGCAGCACAAAGAAGCTTCCACATGAGTTTGATCCCCGCCTGCCCCGGAGGTGACCACATGGCCAGCAGACCTTTCTTGGCCTGCCCGCTGCTCCCCTCAGCAGTGTACTTCGTTGATCTGCCTGTTCTGCTCCCCAGTCTGTCTCTGGTGAATCCTCTCACCCTTCGCATCTCTGGCCTGTACCCCAGTTCTGTATGAATAAAAAATCTTTGAAAAAAAAAAAATGACTGAACGGTCACTTTTCCTGAAATTACATGTAGGTCTTTTGTTCAGTAGAGTTTTTAATACTTAAGAATTTTGTTCTGTTGTCTGTAATTTTAATGACATCTAGACAAGTATTTGCATTTTGAGTCCTGTCACTTAATTTCAATATTACACTTTTCTCTTTCTCAAATTATTTATTTAAGTATATCATCAACTGCTAGGGAAAGAAAATAAATTTATATTCAAAGCACTTATACATGCAGCTATTCCTTGCTTTCAAACTAGATTGACCGAAGTGCTATACATTTAATTCCTGGCTTACATTTTTTCCCTTCTAGAAAGGTCTACAAGCATTGTTGGTTATAGTTTATTATCACATAAATATGAGGCTAGCATAATTTTCCCTATTAAATTCATTTATTTTTAATGAAGTACCTTTTTTCTTATATCCTTGTTCATTTTTTGACATGTTAGGGTTAGGGTTTCTCCCCTCAAGTGTGCCCACCATAGCTGTCCTACCACCAAAGCACCCCTAGATTATTATAAACCCTACATCAGGCTGTTTATTACCACCTCACTTTTTCAACCTTTAGGTTTCTATATTGATGCTTTTATTTTTCTCTTTCAGAATATATGGTATAAGTATTACTCACTCCCAGACATTAGCTTATTGTTTAATGGTGAATTCTTGCATTTTGATCTGGATTTGTCCAAGGTAATGTGTCTGTTATTGGGAACTTAGTTTAGCCTTTGTTATACTGATAAATAGATGGACAGATAAGTAAATAGATCATGTTTTTTCCAAATAAGAAACTAACTCTAATCTATTTCACTCTGATAAAGAGTCAGATAATACAACAGTTCTTTGCAAACAAGGGATGTAACCTAAAACAGCATCAACTGGTGGCCCTGCTAAATGGGCCTCCTTTTTGCTTGTCCAGCTGGTGCTTACAAGAATTTTTCTGAAGTAACTGCACAGTACAGGATATAATTCAATGTTTGCTCCTTTCTCTGATCTTGATCATTGATGTATTCTGGGCATTGTAACTTCTGAATGAAATTTTAAAAAGAATCTTGTGGCAAAGTGGAGGCAGATGCAAGATACTTATACATGAAAGATTATTCCCATAGAATGTCAAAGACTTAACCTAGTCTACATTAATACCATTTTCAATTTTAATGTAATGCCAAAAAAGTGAAGGCTGTAAAAATTAAATTAGCATGTAAATATGAGAAATGAGATTAAAATATGATGAGAAATAAATGAAACTGTGTCATAGAAAAATATGTCATAGAAAGCTTGCTTTAATAACAAAAATTAATCACTTAAATCAACTGAAGACTAGATCACATATATTTTGTATTTTACATAAAAAGGGGGGAACCAAATATCTAGTTCCATATACTAGGTTTCTATGTATCACATAGTGTTGCTATAAAATCTGCCTATATTTTCTACCATGATGTGTCAGTACAAATTTATAGTCAATTATTACAATGGTATAATTTTATAGGCAGTTTATTGTTAAAAAGATTTTCATTATTTTGCTCTTTTACTTGTTTTGGTTTTAGAATTTTGAATAAATTGTCTCGTTTGGAGGTTCTTATGCATCAGAGTTTGATTGCTGGTATCTTATGATTAATGTAATACTTACGTCAAAAAATAAGGAAGGGGCATTAGATGAATCTCCATTCCAGTACAGTGAGAGGACTGTATCTATCCTGGAATGCAGGTAGAAAATAACTGCATTTGAAAATTGTACTTATAGAAGTATGTGGTCTTATTTTAAATTTCTGTGCCAATGCAATTTTACTTCCTAATAGATTTTTGTACTATATTTTGAAAGTTGTAAGAAGATATAACAGACATCAGGATCTGACTTCTGCATTAATTACAATTTCTCTATTACCAAAGGAAAATACAAAGACAGATAAACTTGAAAGTATTTCTCTAGGCATTCTATTATTGAACAAAATTACTGTACTGATAATAAGGAGCACTTCAGGTTGTAGGATGGACCCCAAAGCATGAGACCTAATGAAGTCTTATTCCCTTTATGGTGAAGCTACAAATGAATGGCATCAAATATATTTCAGAGAGCCATGGGACTTGTGGGCAGCCATAATATGGGAAGATCTTGAGAGAAATAAGGTTTACAAATGCTGGTGTTTTGTCTTTCCACCCACATTTTCACCATAACAATTTCACTTTTCTATGTTGTATAAATTATGATACCATATAAAACTGTATTTGAAATACAGAATTCTATTGCCTAAAAAAGAAGCAATCAGAAGATCTTCCAATTAATGAAGCTTTCTTTTTTTCCAAGAATAGATTTAATAGTCTCATAATATTGAGGATCTGATCCTAAAGTGTGGCTTGAAAAAAGTACAGTTGATTTACCTAACTAGCTATTCCTACTATGTCAAGCTGGGGAGTGATATAGCCATGTTTGTGACCAATTCAATATTTTGGTTACCAACTTTAAATTTGCATATAATTAAAAACGATTTTATTGGGCCCTCCCTGGTGGCGCAGCGGGTTAAAGCGCAGCACAAAGAAGCTTCCACATGAGTTTGATCCCCGCCTGCCCCGGAGGTGACCACATGGCCAGCAGACCTTTCTTGGCCTGCCCGCTGCTCCCCTCAGCAGTGTACTTCGCTGATCTGCCTGTTCTGCTCCCCAGTCTGTCTCTGGTGAATCCTCTCACCCTCCGCATCTCTGGCCTGTACCCCAGTTCTGTACGAATAAATAAATAAATCTAAAAAAAAATTAAAAAAACGATTTTACCAGGTAACATATTGAGTAGCAACCAATATTCAAATTTATCTCAATGAGCTAACTGCCATAATTCATAGCTAAGGAACTGTATTTATCAGGAAGAACAAAGTATTTATAATGTAATTTTAATACATTCTCAACTATATGATTTCAGTTGAAAAATTAATTATTGATGAATGCATTCTGAGTGTATAAATTATTTCTGACTCTACTTGTTGATTTTTATTTTTATCTTATGGAAAGATGATATATCAACGTCACTCGACATTTTAAGAGTAAGAAGTATTTTCCTCTTTGACACATATTTTTCAATTTCATCTATTTTTGTCTCTTCATGTATTCATAATTTTGTTTTTCACTAATAGATACAGACACTTTACTTGATTACTTATCAAATCTACTTTTTTTTGACGGTATTCACAATATGTCAATAAATGACTAATACTCTTTCCCAAAATGCTTTATAATTTGCTAATTAATCTTTGGGGTGGTGGTATCAGACATAATCTTGAAGGGCTTGATGAATTATAAATTTTTCTGCATTATTTCAAATTTTACCCTTCCAGAAAAAAACCTTCAAATCAAATTGGAAATTCTCAGACCAGATGAAAGAATAACAGGAGTGTCAAAACTATTGCCACTATTATCTTCGACCCTGTGAATTTAGTTGTACTGATAAACTCAGTAGGGTTATAATTTTCAGTATTATATGCATTATGGCAAAATTTTATTCTAATATCATATTCTTGTAGCATATGATATTGGAACTTGATGATCCTTTTTCCTTTGATAAAATTTATAAAATAGTTTGAAGAAAATTATTCTAAAATGATCATCAATCAATTAATACAGGTCAATTTTAAAGGTTTTATTTATTATTCAACATTTTGAAAAACCCTAAGTAATTTCCCCTAGTAAAGTCATTAGCTCTATTCCAAACATTTCCATTCAAAAATTTACTCTTTGGATTGTAAACTGAATTGTAGTTTAAGAAAACAAAATATCATTTTATTGTAGCATCACTCAAATATACTTGCAGTAAATTTATATTAAGCAAGATGAAAACAAATCTTTCCATAACATAAATATGTATATTTTTTATTACAAACAGAAAAGTTAGTGATTAGTGCAAAGGATTTGGAGGAGTGAGATATTTATTTAGTCAATTAGTATTGAATAGGCAATTAGAATGCAAAAATTTTGGTCTGCAATATACACAAAATTAAATAGGAAATGGAAATACAAACTCATTTCATAGAGCAAACGGAAGTTTAATATGACAAAGATATATCAAGTCTAACTAGCATTTCTAATAAACATTATGGTGTAAGACTTTAGGGAACTAGTAACTGAGAAGAATTCAAATCTAACTTCTTACCACAAGCATCAAAATATATTATACAATCCATTATTAGTATCATCAAGGAAGAATAAAGGTTATACAAATATGGAGCTTAATAAAAACACTGCTCAAAGTTACATTTTCCTTTTATGAAAGATTAATTTTGACTGCTGCTATGTGGAAAACAGTATACCTTTTTTCAGCACTCACACATATGTAATATGCTGTTGCAGAGCAACCTTTTAGGACCTTAATATCAGATGGTAGCACCAAATAATTATCACTATTGTGATAATCACCTACTTCTTCCATTTTTTTTTTTTTTTTAAGATTTATTTATTTATTCATACAGAACTGGGGTACAGGCCAGAGGCTCAGGGGCGGTGAGAGGCTTCACCAGAGACAGAGTGGGGAGCAGAACAGGCAGATCGACGAAGTACACTGCTGAGGGGAGCAGCGGGCGGGTCAGGAGAGGTCTGGCTCGCCATGTGGTCTCCTCCGGGGCAGGCGGCAGGCGGGAATCGAACTCATGCGGAAGTGGCCTCAGATTCTCAGTGCTGTGCTTTAACCCGCTGCGCCACCAGGGAGGGCCTTCTTCCATTTTTTAAAAATCTGTATTATATTGGCATGTAGCCCCAAACAAGACAACTCTTTTCTTTAAGTAGAAAGATGAACAACAAGTGACATTGACATTTCTGGAATACCATGAAATATATAATCATGATAAAACAAGACAATTATGCTAACACAATTCTATTGTATTACGCAGAATGTGACCAACTTGCAAAGCTTGATAGTCTTTTTATAACTACATACCAATATTTGATTAGACTCAAGTTAAATTAAGAAGGCCTGCCAGAGAACACCCAGTCTGTCAGCTGATAAAGCATCTAGTGTAGGAAATAGCACTGACCTACATAAGTAAAAGACACTCTTTTGCCCAAATTTGAAGTCAGTCATCCTTTAAACCTTACTAATATCAAGCCATAAATTGTAACTGAGAAGGGAGAAACCACTGCATATTAAAATGGCATTTTTTTTTCCCCACAAAGTATGTCAGCTTAATTTTGCATGCCTTGGTCTCATGTGCACAGAGAATAACCACATACCTTTTAAAATCACCCAAGGGGACTGTACTCATTTATGTCATTTTTCATGGAGACACCCAAATGTTTACACTTATCTTTGCTGACAGATTTTTCCAAATCCCTCCTTTCCCCTTGACAAGTATAGGCCTCCTTAAATCTATAGAATGTGTAGATTATTTTCTAATAACTAGAAGATTGCTAGTGTAGTCCTCATTTTGTAGAACTGGAAAATGCAAAGATGACTTTACGTATAAGAGGATGAATTATCGGATAAAAGAAGGAGGGGCTAAGCAAATAAGCATTTGTAGGAATTAATTCTAGATCGCAGGAAAAGCTATTAAGACCTATTGGAGATATTTTCAGAGTCAGGAAGATTACCATAAAATAGTTGCAATCACAAAAGTAGGGTGAGTGAAGCTCTTAGGTTTTTTTCTTAACAAAGCAGAAATTCCAACTGAAGATGAACTGTTTATTACCCTCCAAAGACAATGATAATGGGGGTCCTTATCAATTATGATGATAAATATCTGTGACATAGTGAAAAACAAAAACCTGAACATTGTAAGTTATAGGAGGCAGTAAAATACTTGGTCCCATAAACTTCTTGATAAAAATTCCCAGGAAAAACAGGAGGGCTTATATTCAAAGAATGAGATCATGAAGCACAGGAATTAAATGTCCTTATAAAAGGGGTAATGTAAGCATTCAGTTCTGGGTACTGCTGATCTCCTTGATCTCCTGTTTTGTTCTATCTGTGGTCAAGCCAGTATAGGACAAGAAATAAATAGTTACTATCCTAATGTGTTGGGCAGATTTTACTTATTTGCTTGGGCATCCAATAATGCAAGATTGGGGTAGGTGTGGGCTCATGTCACCTTCTGAATCCTTGGGTAAGTTGGCTGTGGGTGGTACTAGCCCTTAATACTCTCTCAATATTGCTCAGAGGGTTGGGATCCTCATAGGGGAGATGAAATGTATAATTAACAGCAATTTATTATACCCAAATAAGGCAATCATGAAATTTTTCCTACTTCATAAAATTTGATGTGTTTGTCACCCATGTTCTCCTATAGCACAATTGTAATTGCAAAGCCTTGCAGAGTGTATGGCACCTATGAGAGCTTCAGTCAAAGCAACCTGATAAAAGAGTATCATTCTAGCTCCTAAGTTGTCTTTGGCTCCCTATTGCTTTACAAATAAAATTGATGTGTTTTATGCCAGTGGACTACATTAAGCACTAAATTACCTTTCTAACATTGCCCCTCTAACCTTTAGTCTTTAAACTTTTTTCACATCTCCTGAAACAATGTTATGAAACTGTATATCCCCTTGTACCACTTTAAGTTGACACTGAAGCCAAAATTGAGTTTAAATAGTTGTAAAGTATAATTCTAAATAATTGCTTTAAATAGACATCCTTTATTATATAAATATTATTTATTCTGTGTGTAACAAATGAAATCTAAATAATATAATAATTTGAAGCAACATACTCTGTTTATAACATACTTGAATAGAGCTAGTGAGGATATGGTATGGAGCTTTCTCAAAAAGTTAGAAGTGGGTCTGCATTACAACCCAGCAATTACACTCTTAGGTATCTACCCAAATAATATCATAACACTAGTTCAAAGGGGAACTTAACATTCCCATTGTCATCACAGCACTATGTAAAATAGTCACACTATGGAAACAACCTAAGTACTAAATGAGCTTATCAGAGCAATGCAGTAAATATACAGAATGGAATACTGTTCAGCCATCAAAAAAAGATAAACTCTTGTCATTTACAGGAACATGGATCGAGCAGGAAAGGATTATGCTAAGTAAAATAAATCATAATAGAAAGATAAATACTGGACGGTGTCACATATATGTGGAATGTAGAGAAACCAAAGGATCTGATAAAGCTAAGACAACCCTAGAAAGCTGACTATAGAACCAAACTACATGATGGTGAGGAAGAACAAAGGAATATGTAGATGAACTATGGCTCTCTTTATGGTGGGTGTGATATCCCTAAGGAAGGAAATCTTATACTTCTTATACCCAAGCAATGATGTAAACCAGTTTTACCTCAATAAAAATCCTATAAACAAAATACACTTGAACATGATCTTTCAGAACTTTAAAATCACTTACTTTTTTCATTAAACTCCTATTTCTAAAATTTTATCTTAATGGAGCTTTTTAAAGATGATCTCATTATATACATATAACTGTAACAACAATCTATCTAGTTATATAGTTTTTTCCTAAATATTAAATTGTAAATATCGGGGCCCTCCCTGGTGGTGCAGTGGGTTAAAGCACAGCATTAAGAAGCTAAAGCCACTTCAGCATGAGTTCGATCCCCACCCGGAGGTGATCCACATGGCCCGGCAGACCTCTCCTGACCCACCCACTGTTCCCCTCAGCAGTCCACCTTTGTCAGTCGGCCTGTTCTGCTCCCCACTCTGACTCTGGTGAATCCTCTCACTGCCCCTGCACCTCTGTATGCATAAATAAATAAATCTTAAAAAAAATTTGTAAACATCATACAGGAGCTAACTATTAAATATACAAAAGCTGGGTTATTCTTGCAAAAGTAAATTGCAATACACTCCTATGAGCCTGAATAACTTTCAGTGAAGTGCAAAATATTAATTTGCCTTTACTGTGTCTTCTTTTTTTTCAAATATGTAATAATCTGCTAGAAGCAATGCTTCAGCTTTTTATCCCTTTCTTTGATATCTCAGAAAATATGCCCCTGAAATGCAGACAGAGATCAAAGTATGTGAAAACACTAATCAAACTCTCATGATTGAAACTGAAGAAAGTGCAGAGAGGACACTCTGAAGAGATTGGTATTCACAGCATGCTTTTTGCAAATATTGATTATTCTGGTTCTAAAGTACAGATTTCTATTGAATATTGTCCTAAATTTGTTGCCAGGATGAAAAAAGATGCCACAACCGTCAGTATTTCTTACCAAACAAGACTAATCTTCAAGAGAAATGCATTATTTTACAACATATAGGGGATGGAAGAAACTAAGCAGTTAAACCAAAATGTCCCATCATAAATTCTCTTGACATTTTCCCTAATGTTTCTAAATTACATTCATCTTGCCCAGGCTATAATATCCTCTTTTTAATTCCAAGGATTATCTTAACTCAAATGCCTACATGATGGGGAAAGATAAGACTTACCACAGATTTATAATGACTTGATCAGGGGAAGTTTTACAGACTCCAAGATTAGATAATTTTTGTTTATTTTCTATTTGGTACTTAAAGTACCCCCAAACCCTTGAGGATAAATACCAGAGTAAGAGGATGGGAGAGAGTTGATTTTTCCTTCAAAATGTAAGAGCGATGATTGCAAAATTATGAAGTTGAAATAGGAAAACTAGTATATTTTATAACAATTTTGGGAAAGACATATAGGTTCTTGTTACCTGGAAAATGATTCCTTTGAAACTGTCTGTGACTGTGAATAAATTTAAGGTTTTTTTTTTTTTTTTTTGGTTGTTGTTGCTGTTATGCAACTTAAAACAAACTTAGCAGTTTACAAAAATACCTATTTATTATCTATAAATGCCATGGTTGAGTAGGGGTCAGAGAGCAGGGCTAAAATGGGTTTTCTGCTCAGGGTCTCACAAGCTAAAATTGAGGCGTTGTCTTGAGAATCAACTCAGTTGGAAATCAGGGTCCTTTTTTAAACTTACTTAGTTGTCAAAATTTATTTCCTTGCATTAGATAGATCTTATGGCTTGCTTTTTCAAGTTCAGCATGAGAACTTCTGCATTTCTTTGAGTTTCTGACTGCCAGACTCTCTTGTAATGACCTGATAAGTGGACCCACTCAGCCTAGTCTCCCTTTGGATTACATAAAAGTCAACTAATTAGAAACCTTAATTATATCTGCAAAACTCCCTTCATCCTGTGTGTGTGTATGTGTGATCTAATCTAATCATTGAATGATTGCCACCATATTTCAGGCTCTATCCATGTTTCAAGAGAGAAGATAATATAAAACATGAATCCAGAGTCTAGGAATTCTTAAATCTGTCCTTACTGCACAGAATTACACAGACATAAACAAAACAGGACCAAACCAAAGCAATAAAAAATTGCTGATATTCTGTAGTGTTATTCATTTACAAATAAGCTATACACATATTTATGACTAAAATCTTCTTTTCTATTTGACCCAGCTTTCAGTACCTAGTTCAAATTCCTTTTTCTCTGTAGTACTTGAACTGCATTATCCTTAAGATAATCTTCTTTCAATAAATATTTTATTCCCTTTATAGACAAGTAACCCTTTAAATCATGTCAGTTTTATCTTTACGTAATCCATTGGATCAATTCAATACCTTGAAATAGAAGGCACTGAAATATTTAATTAGTGATCAAGTGAATAAAAATTTTCTAGTTTAAATTTGATCTCTGACTTACCCATTTTAGCTTTGACTATTCAGATGTTCTCTAATCTTATATTTACCTATAACAAGGAGTAGGTTAAAATGTGTAGAGAACAGAGTCCATGCATTTTCTGTCTTGCCTTATACATTTTATGATAAATTTAACTCTAATCCATATGTCTATATTTATGTTTATATCTGTGTGTGTGTGCTCGTGAGTATGTGTATTTATAACCAAGTGGTATTATCTTTCCATTATAAGACCCTAAGAGTAATCAAGAATTTGCCTCTTTATGTTAATTTTTTTCATTGCTTGCATTTATCTTAAAATTCAAGAAATAAGGATTATTCAAGTTTCTGAAGAAGGATTAGTCAGGATTCCAGGTTGCCAATATTTAGATGGTCAAGGCAAATGTGAATGGAAGACACTACTGTAAAATATCACTCACCAAGTAGTTGTGGCTACAAACCTTTCTATGCAACCTTCTCTCCCAACTCTAATGAGATGAACCAAATTATTTGCGAGTCACTATGAAAAATATTTTGCCTTTAGTCTAACCCAGGAGGCAAAAGAGGTCATCTACTGCCTGGTAGGTTTAGGATAGATTCACACTGTAACCTTAACCCTCACCATATTTCCACTCAGATGGCAGTAGGCAAATTCAGGAAGAAAAATATCTAAGGACAGGAAATATTCTCGTGGGCTA
The DNA here is from genome assembly GCF_000260355.1 of Condylura cristata. Lineage (NCBI taxonomy): Eukaryota > Metazoa > Chordata > Mammalia > Eulipotyphla > Talpidae > Condylura > Condylura cristata. The sequence continues at coordinate 15,326,715 of NW_004567104.1, read as the reverse complement.
AGAGAAGAGCTGAACTAACACTTCACTAATTCTTCCCAAGGCAGGCAAATTCTCTCCTGTAGGAAGAACCTCAGACCCATCTACTGCGCAGAAATGGTACTAACGATCAGAAGGAGGGAGTATGCAGAAAGAACCACTGGGGAACAAGTCACACAGAAATAGCACTCTGAAACTCTGTGAAGGTTGGGGGATATCTGCTTCGTTAGAAATTACATGTTAATTTTGCACTTGAATTTTCCCCAAAGCAGTCCTGGTCTACTTAGGTTGAGGGAAATCTAGAAGGCTCCTACTTCCCATAAGACCTGAAGTAAAGGAAATCTTCCTCCCAACTGTGTGGGTGATGTTTCATGAATTGTTTGCTCATTTTGATGATCATCTCCTTCCATTTCCTTTCTTCCTAAGTACCTGTCAGATACACAGGGAAAAAGAGAATAAATTCAACATTAAGGGAAAAAAAAATTTAAACTAAAATCCTTCAAGTTAAATAGGGCACTCTCTGCAATAGAGGAAATTGCATAACAAGTAAAACTCCCTGGGAAAAAAAAAGTATGCATGCAGGATTTAATTGCCAGAGTCTAATTAGTTTTAGACTAGTGCTATAAAACTTAGGGAGAAGCAAAGATAAATATTTCGGCTAATTTCCCTATGTACTGTGAATAAAAGAATGAAAATGATTCTCAAAATTGAATGTTATGAAGTCATTTGCAAAGTATATTAAGTCAGTTCTTCTATGTAATAAAGTGTCCTTTACAGTTTAAGAGACTTTCCAGGAGCTGACATTTCTCTCATAAAGCACATGGCTCTTGTGGCTTCATTATGACTTCTTAAAACAATTTGAACTTTAGGCCTTTTCATCTGCCAGCTGAGGACACAGCTACACACTAACTGGTGTTTAATAGCAGCACAGGGCACTAAAGCTCAAAGTTATTCCAACTGCCATGACCTAAGTCTCTGGCCAGGTGACAACAAGATGAAAGTCCACTTGATAATACCTAGTTTCTTTTCTTTTTCACACTTGCTGAGAGAGTTGCACATTGTGTGGAATTTATTTTTAAAAATCAGATGGTGTGGCCCTCCCTGGTGGCGCAGCGGGTTAAAGCGCAGCACTAAGAAGCTCAAGCCACTTCCGCATGAGTTCGATCACCGCCTGCCCTGGAGGTGACCACATGGTGTGGCAGACCTCTCCTGACACGCCCGCTCCTCCCCTCAGCAGTGTTACTTCCTGGTCTGCCTGTTCTGCTCCCCACTCTGTCCCTAGTGAATTCTCTCACCCTCTGCATCTCTGGCCTGTACCCCAGTTCTGTATGAATAAAATAAATTAATTTAAAAAAAATCAGATGATGTGGGTGAAGGTCACTGAGAAATGAATATCACATAAAACAATTCAATGCTTTGATATGCTTGCTTTCCATCCCAGAGACCTGATCGCTGCCCCCAAAGTGGTCTCTTGTGCATGCTTACCTTGAGGCAATCTAGATGATGCTATATTAGGGAGGTGAGAGAGAGAGCAATATCAAAGTAGAAATTACTATGTATAAGTTTGCAAATGAGTCTATAATGCTCCCTTTGCCACCTCCACAGAGAAGGGAAATATATTGATTTTACTTCGGGTTACACAGATAGTATTGCTTCTACCTTTAGCTTGGTGCCTGGTAAGTCTACACATGTGATTTCATTGTACATAATCATTGTACATGATTTCTTTGGATCTTTTTAGCTTTATTTCTCTATATTTGTATAACAAAAGAGCCTATTTTCTCTTCCGTTTATTTCTCTATATTTGTATAACAAAAGAGCCTATTTTCTCTTCCGTTTCAAAAGAAAATCATGGCATATTTTATACTGAAATGTATTTATTTTATGTACTTATGACATGATATATGAAACATGTTTACTCTATAAGGGAATACTGGCTTCATTATGTATTTATGCTTTTATAATTTGTTCATCCTGTCTTTTTTTCTAAAGCACAATTCATGCCTTGTATCTGGAGAAGAAGACAGAAGAAACCACTATTGAGTTGCAAGTTCCTTGAGGGGAAAGAAACTAGTTTTGAGCACAGAATCCAGGAAATAGCAAAATCTTACTGAATTGTTTGTTAAATAACTAAACAAATTAGTATAATGTCAATATTTAGGATAATATTTATGAATACATGCAAAAATTTACAAAATGGATTTCCTATATGTAAACTAAGTATTGATAGCAACTGAAGCAAAATTATGCCCTTATATTTTGGAAATAGAATATGCCAATTTGGTGAATCAGCAAAAATGTTCTAAGCTTCTTAAATAACTATGAAATCAGAATATTTGTTTGACAATTTATAAATATGAAATCCATGTTATTTTTAATGTTACCCAGAGAAATCTGAGGATTATACCTGTTATTATTTCATTGCTTAGGGAAATCACTGGCCAGAATGATGTGCTGGTCCATGGGAAGAACACCAATCCAAGACAGAGACCTGTCAGGACTTTGCACTAACTCTGTGACTGCACTTTTCGCCACCTTTTCCTCTTGACTTCTTTGCGCCTCGACTTTCAAACATGTAGAAAAATGGATTGACACAGATTCATTGTTGTCAATACTTTTTATATTGATAGAGTACTGATAATTAAAAATTAGTGTTAACTAAATAAGCCAATTTACAGATTCCCAGAATCAGAAGCATAAATTATTTATAGGGCTTGAACGTGGAAACAGAGCCCTGAAGAATGGGCTTATTCTCCCCCTCACACTTAAAATAGCACAGTCATGCAACTGGGTCATGAAATCTCAAGTCCTGGTACCAGAACCTTGTTCTGGAAGGCAATCTAACCTTTGTCTCTTTGACAATAATTACTCTGCAAAGGATATGAGCAGCTTCAAACCCCAGGCATTCCCATCTTCACAGAAATGTAACCAACTCTGTCAAAAAATGCATATTTTAGACGGCATCACTTATTTTCCCCCTGCATATAAAATGATGTATTAGAAATTCATGAGAAATAAAAGTAGGTAGCACAAAATAGAGCTCATTTTCCCAGAAGGTAAATGTTAAATTTTGCTTTTTTTAAGTGGGTCAGGTAAGTCCCTTCATGATAGATATGTGCTTTCACAAAAGTCTTTAATTTTTTTGAGTTCTGACTTTCCTGGTTGAAAAACAGCAAATAAAATTAAAGTAGCAAAGCTCAGTTTCAATAAAGAGTGGAGATTTCTGGGTTAATTTGTTGCCAGACTACCTGGCTTGTGGCCTGTCCTGATTCCCTGTAGGTACACACTGACACACAGAGTCTGCAAACACCCATGGCAACCATGGGGACATGAAGAGAGTCTTTGATGGCAGGTGAAAGAGTCATGTATGTGCATCTGTGTGAGCCTCTCATCACTGTAGAGAGAATAACAACAGAAAAAGAAAAAAGACTCAGATTCTATTGATCATCTGCTGGAGATGTGAGTAATAGATTCAACTAGTAGCCAGCTTACTAATATGAAGACTCCCAAGAAATCCAGAGATCTCGTCTTATCAAAATGTGACTTTGGATAGATGCTTCCCTACTTCCTAAAAGACGAAAGGCGAGAGGGTATATTATAAGAGGGAGAAAAGGGAGCATCCTAAAAACTGAGTCAAAGAAGATATATATATATAGTCTTTTTATTTTATTTTTTAATATAGTATTCTTTTAACATCATTTTGTGCTTTTTTCCAACTTAGTTGTAATCCTGTGGGTTTCCCATCACCAAATCATCCGTGTGCCATCACCACAGTCTAGATTCTTCCCCCCCTTTCTGTTTTTTATCCTATTCCCCACTCCACACCCATACAATGCAAAGAACACATTTTTAAAAAAAAAATACACTATAGAAACTGTAGAACATTTTGGAATGATATTTTGCATACTTCCTGGGACATGTATAATTTTCTTTACAGATATCTTAGTGCAGCAAAATTTAAAGGGTCAGAGATGACTGGTAATGAATCAGTAGGAAATAAAGACAAGAGCAAAGATGAAAATTATCTCAATGTGGAAATGAAAATTTGCACTTAAACTGACAAGAGAGGGAAAAAAGTGAAAATGAGACATTGTCTAGTAAAGTTGACATTCAGAATCTAATGAATTCTGTAAATAATTTGTAGAACTCTCAAAATGCAAAAACAAATTAAAAGAGAAGAGATTACAACATAATTCAAGAATATGAGGACAGTAATGACCAATCAAACATGGTAAGTATAGAGCTAAAATTCCTCCCCTCAAGGCAAGGGGAGGTTCCAGACAGGATGAAGAGGGGCAGAAGGTGAAGCTAGACAAGATTGGAAAGAGGAAAAAGAAGCAGAAACTTGGAAGACAAGAGGAAGAAAGAAAAGACAGGGAGAAGATCTAGAGGAGGTGTATGGAGCAAAAACATCTAAAGAAGCCACACTTACTTCTTAGTTGTGGGCTTTTATCAGGGACTTGGGGGAAGGGGGGGGGCATGGAAGGAGACACTTGAAAGAGACAGACAGAGTGAGAGACAGGAAGAGAGGAGCTGACAAAGTCAGCCTTTATCTTTTTCTTTTTCAAGATTATTTATGCATACAGAACTGGGGTACAGGCCAGAGGTGCTGGGGCAGTGAGATGATTCACCAGAGATACAGTGGGGAACAGAACAGGCAGATTGACTAAATACAGTGCTGAGGGGAACAGAGGGCAAGACAGGAGAGGTCTGCTGCACCATGTGGATCACCTCCGGGCTGGAGATAAAACTGCACTGAAGCGGCTGTGGCTAGCTTGCAGTGCTGCGTCCTAAACTTTTGTGCCACCAGGGAAGGTCAGCAGCCTTTTTCTAATTTTGATTTTGCTCTTTTCCTTCCAGACACACCTGGCCCCTTCTACCCCTTTCCCTCTAATTCCCCGCCAAACGGTGCCTTGGGCTTGTGGCAAGCTTTTGGGCCTCAGCCGCTCTGCTTTGGGTCAACCCTATTTGACTGGGTATTTACCCATTAGGGAATGGGTAATGAGGAGTACTTAATTTAGAAACTAGTTTAACTATATTATTTCTCTCCTATTGCTTGCTAATTGTATTAAAGTTTCTTTCTACAGTAACTCTTACATACTTGAATACATTTGTCTTGATGTGGTAGATAACAGAATCCATTTAAAGCATGCAGTTTGGGGGTCTTGGGGTGTCCTTCATTCTGCCCTCTCATAAAATGACAATAATCATGGAGAAAAAAAATGCAGCTGTGAATCATGGCTTCTTGCAGGATAGAAGTTTGAAAAATTGAGGCATAAGTAGAAAGAACAATTCAGAGTTGAAAATATATTTATTCATTTTGTTATTTTTAAGGAAACTACTTGGAATACTACTTAGTTATCAAAAAAGATAAACTTGTCATTTGAAACAACATGGATGAACTGGAAGGGATTATGCTAGATAACATAATTCAGAAGTAGAAGAACAAATATATAAAACAAAGAGTCACTAAAACTAAACTAACAATGGACCTTAGAAATCAGACTGTAAAAAGGAGAAGGCAGGGAAAATGCACAGAATACTGTAGCACTGTAAACCAATGTTATAGCAAGATAATTGATAAATTAAAGTGCATGTGCACTTTACTATTAAACAGATAAGAAAACTACCTTAGATTTAGTCCTAGCAAAATTTATGAAAAAGCAATTCAAAAAGATACATTCAAGAACAAAAAAATAAGTACGACAATAAAAATTTTTAAATTATGGAAGCAATATGCTTAGTCTTTATGATCTAGAGGAGTCAGTAAACCTGGATCTTCAAAATGCAAGCATACTTTCTCTGAATTAACTACACCATCCTATAAGCCAAAACACTAGCACAGACCCCATGAGAGAGTTCAGAGAGAATTGAGAAGATTGAAGATCCCCTAGGTAATTTGGGAGAGAATGCCAGGAGAAACACAAGTTCGCTCAGCCATGCAATTATTAATCCAACAAATTGTTGTTAAATTCAGTCTATATGTCAGAAAAATAATAAACGTATTACGCAGACATTTGAGAGAAAAAGCGTGTTTGTCCATTTTGCTTCTCAACTCCCCAGCTTTACTGGGGAGGGAAAAATAAGATCCTAGCTTGTACTAGGTCACTCAATACACACTGGTAAAATGGATGAATAAGAAAAGTATAATTTAAAAGCTGTGTTACATTGAAAAAAAATACTTCAACTAATCTTTAGCAAAATAATTGAGGAAGAAAATATAGATATATGTACTTTCATTTGATGGGAACTATCTCTTGGCAAGGAATTTCACATGCAGTTAAGTTTATATTCATAGGTGAATATTATAGAAACAATTTTAGACAGAAAGACTCAGGAACCAATCACATATCAACACTCATTAAACAAAAGAATTCCTGAAGTTGTATTCTAATTTATCGAAAAATGATCAACATAAGAATTCAAGATCGTGACTATGTGCAAGATCATGATTATGAGACCATTCAAACATCGTAAACATAGAGATAAAACTAATTATAGGTCTTAATATATAGTGATAAAATAAATATCAAGGAATTTCTTAAAATAAAAGATGGGTAATATAAGAGTGATGAATTACTAATAATTATTCAAATCCCAATTACATAAACAGATGCCATAAAGTGAAGAAGTAGACATAGTAGAGAAATGTAAGATTATAAGATTAATTAAAGTATAAAATTTATATTTAATTTTACTAATGAACTTTTTTAATATATAACTTAATCTTTAAGTTTGATTATTATGAAAATATAGTTGTAATACCAAAGTTGCATATATAAACTATCATAGAGTTTACAGTTGACATCACAAAGTAAAAGTAAACAAAATATAAAATAAATAAAAAGAAGAGTGAAAAGATACATAGCATTTGAAAAGATGAGCAAATTAAGACCAAAATATCAGATATAATAATAATTGTGAGTAGGCTGAACCACCTCCATAAGAGACAGAATTTTCACAGTGGGTAAAAGCAAACTCAAGCCATATGCCTCTTACAAAATAATGCATAAGAATTAAAGTGAGAAAAGAAAAGAAAGGTTAAAATACTTGTCAACAAAACATACATTAAAAAGAAAAAAAAAAGTGGCCTTGGTGACTTAGGGAGTAAGTCTCAGACTATCACTGCCCCTGCCCTGCCTGAGTCTATCCCCTGCCAGGGAGGTGACCACATGGCCCAGCAGACCTCTCCTGTCTCACCTGCTGCTCCCCTCAGCAGTGTATTTCAGTCTATCTGCCTGCTCTGCTCCACATTTTGTCTCTGGTGAAGCCTTTTACATATACCTCACCCTGTGCCTTTGGCCTACACCTCAGTTCTTCCGTGCATAAATAAGTGTTTTTAAAAATTTTAAAAAGACAAAGAAAATTAAGGATGAATATTGATTCATAAACATGTAATTCAAGGCAAAAATGTCTTAAAATTGGAATTATTGATAAAAGTATGTAACCACTATTTTTTTTTTTAAAGATTTATTTATTTACAGAACTGGGGTACAGGCCAGAGGCTCAAGGGCAGTGAGAGGCTTCAGCAGAGACAGAGTGGGGAGCAGAACAGGAAGATTGACGAAGTACACTGCTGAGGGGAGCAGCGGCCGGGTCAGGAGAGGTCTGCCACACCATGGAATCGAATTCATGCGGAAGTGGCTTTAGCTTCTCAGTGCTATGCTTTAACCCGCTGTGTCACCAGGGAGGGCCAACCACTAATATTTTAATGGTAAAATCACAGAAAAAAAAATTATAATTTAGAAACTCAAGAACATGCTGACAAGAAACATTGTCAAGAAAATTAAGCTAAAAATAAAGTAAAAAAACTTGTTAACTTTGCTACTACAAATTAGACTCTGACCCATGAAAAATTTGATGCCTGATGACCTGGTTGCAAAAACAAATCTTCCACTCTGGTGAATGAATGATACAGAAATATGCTATTATAGCCACAACAAACTTTGAAGGTCTGTCACTTAGAACCTTCTTTAACGAATATTCATTTCAAACAAGGCTAATGAGCTGCCCTCTGAATCACAGGCTCCGCACCCCAGACCTGGTCTCTTTTCCTCAGACAAGGTTTGGCTACCTTAGGTCTTTTCTAGTAGCCTAAGAACAGAGCACAAATCCCCCAGTATGTTCAAGTCTCAGTTTGCTTCCGTTATGTTCCAGATACAAAAGTTCCAGGGTTCAAGATTTCTGAAAATCAGATTTTAAAGATTTATTTTTTTATTCATACAGAATTGGGGTACAAGCCAGATATGTGGAGGGTGATAAGATTCACCAAAGACAGAGTGGGGAGCAGAACAAGCAGATCGGCGGAGTACACTGCTGAGGGGAGCAGCGGCCGGGTCAGGAGAGGTCTGGCTCGCCATGTGGTCACCTACGGGGCAGGCGGGAATCGAACTCATGTGGAAGTGGCTTTAGATTCTCCATGCTGTGCTTTAACCCGCTGCGCCACCAGGGAAGGGCCTGAAAAGCAGATTTTAAAAGATATGAACTGGAATAAATGTAAGTCTAGGGAATAAATGTAAGTCTAGAGAAGCACAATTATGCCAGAAAGAGAGAATGAGTAACAAAAGACTCAGAAATTGTCAAAAACAGTTCCCTTACTGTTAATAAAAATGTATTTTGTATGTAATGTCACAACTCCTAATCTCAAGGAACTTCCAGACAGGAAGCACAGGCATTTCATCTTGTCATCATTTAGTTTAAGTCAACAGCTACTTTTGTGCTCATCTTACAGAGAAGGAAACTGAAGCTACTGGTGGTTCAGTGATTTATGATCATGTGGCTAACTGTCCAATTTAGGAACTAAATGGAGTATATCAGTGGTTCTTTTGCAGAGAAAGGAAAAAAAAAGTCTTCAGCTTTCTAGCTGGGAGTCTATAAATCAGATTATCAAAAGAACAGAAAAAACAAAATCTTAATTAATGTAGAATTGTCCCATTTGATTATCGTGGACTGTGGGTGACTTGGTGGTAGATGTACTATGGTGACAGACAGCAGAAGAGGTGTGACTCTATTCTTTTGAGTCATATAAAATGTGGCAAATAAATGTTTTACAATAAAAATTTTTAAAGAAAACATGTATCCCACATACACATGGAGAATTTAACAATGAGCAACTTAAAGAGGAGCTCTTTTCAGAGAAGTGACAAGACTAAAGAAAAGGACCTTGAACTTTTAAGGGTGAAAAATTGTGGAAAAGCAAATATCTTGGAAAAGAAAGGACAAAAAAAGACTAATTTTAACACATTTTCTCTGGAACCATTTCTGGCTGATTAAGGGTCTCGGATCTTAACTTCTGTTAAATAACAAAAATCCTAGGGAGTTAATTTCAGACATCAAATTAATTTTAGTAAATGATTCATAAATCTGGTAGCATCCCACCTTGGAAGCAGAAGGTCCTTCAAGAAACTGTACAAAATTGGAAAGTTTTAATACTTAAACAGAGGGACTGAGAAGGTCATTAGCAAAAGATAAGATTACTTCAGACCAAGCAAGTTTCCTTTGGTGGAAGAGGGGGTTAATTATGCAGATTACTGTTCTAAAGTTCACCAAGAATCCCCAGACTAATTGGTTTAAATTTCCACTTCAGTTGAGGCTGAAGCAGAAATGAGGTTAGACATGAAGACTTAGTAATAGTGGGCTTTGCAAGAAGAGCTTCATTAGGAGCGATTGTCCCCTCATCCTTCCTTACCCACCTATTAGGACTCTATGACTCCCCTTCTTTCTTTTTGTCCTAATAATAGTGTCTGTTCTGGTAGAAAGGATCAACCAACCCTATCTACTCTTTTCTACCAGCATCACAGTGATATTAACTTCCAGTTCCATTTCTGCTCAATCCCCCACTCCAGTGTCAGCTGAAGCTGGAAGTAGGAAGACTGATGTTTAGTACACACTTGAATTCTTAGTAATTCTCAATTTTTTTATTAGAAATTTTGAATAATTATAATTATTGGTAACTGACTCCCCCCAGTGAGTGCAGTATTTAAGAGTGTGGGAATGACAGATCTCTTGGAGATCTGATTCCCAATTAGGATCAGTCAATTCTCTTAAGCAGTGACTCATTTGTAAATGAGGAAGTGGAAACTGTTTAATTAGGAGATTGAAGTTTTGGAAAGGAGAGAAAGACTTGAAAGAAAAGAGCTCCAGCAAGATTTCTGAACTCAGGCCAATATACTTACTATCAAAGCACCTGCAAGAATCATTAACTGGCTTTAATTCTTATTGCAGCTTGTTAATACTGAATATATCTTAACTAGATAAGGATTTTTAAATTCACATTTTTTTCTCTCTTTTTAAGTATTTTTTAGAAAATAAACTGATCCTGCATTTGAAAGCAATAACTCATCACTACATTCTTTTTTATTGTTGAGTAAAACAAATTACCTAATTATTTTTTGTACATTAAGGTCATGAAAGCAGCTCAGTTGAGCTAATTACATATATCACAAGATCTTCATTTCCAAACTACTGTATTACTATCTAAATAAAGGGCAAATTGATTACTGAATGTGATTTTTTCCCTCACATATATACTAAGTAAATACACATATCCTATTTGTCATAAGATTATAGGTTAGTGAGAGAATATGGCCAAATTTTGTTCATGTGTTTTATTCTCCATTGCTGGACTTAGATTCAGACAAGAGAGCATCTCCCACATGCTATGGAGCACTACAACAGACAATCCACTCCCATAACTAGCACTACCCCATCCTAGGTAAGTACTTTTCTGCATCTCCATCCTGTGACCTCAAAACAAAAAGTAACTGAACTGAATTCCATGAGTAACTGTTGGGCAGCACACAAAAAGACAGGCACGAATTTGAAGCATCAGGAAGAATTAGTAGTTGCAACTATTCAGTAAAAGGAAAGATAAATTCATCCTTCCTCTCAGCAAATGTGTATGCAATGGATTTTTACATAATAAATAATAGTTTCTCTGCGTGAAATGTCTATTTCCCAGCTTTCCTTTGTGTTCTAAAACATGTTTCTGAAATTACTGACAAATCACAAAGGTATTTGCAATAGTTGAACATAGTGGCTTAGAAATATGTTGTAGTAATAGGTAATTTGTTATTCTAAATTTGCATAGAGTGGGCCTCCCTGGTGGCGAAAGGGCTTAAGTCTCAGCATTGTGATACTATCTGCAGTCAACTGCAATAAGGGTTCAGTTCCCATCCAGGGAGCTGACCCACATAACTGACCCACATACAGTGCAGCAGACCTCTCCTGTCTCTCCTGCTGCTCCCCTCAACAATGTATTTCAGTGGATCTGAGTGATCTGCTCCTCATTGTGTATCTGGTGAATCCTCTCACACACCCCCACCGGGCACAGCTGTACCCCGGCTCTTGTATGCATAAATAAATCTTTTTAAAATAAATTTGCATCTATAAATGTATAACTTTGCAATTATGTATGTACTTACATACATAATTGGGGTACTGATTGTGTTTCCAATACAACTCTGTGAAGGGGAGGTGCCATTTTCCCTGCCCCTATTTATGTATAGTGTCTTGGATTATAGGTCCCAGTGTGTCATTAACTGTACTTCCTGAGTGAGGGAGACCACTGGGAACCATGGTGAGAGCTTAGCTGCCTGGTGTAGCTATGTAACAAAGAAGGCAGATGGGCTCTTGGGCTCCTGTTACTCCTGCTTTGACTTGTACCCTAGGACTTGGGAAGACTTGAAGGATATGGGTAGAGGAGAGATATGTAGAACACTCCAAAGAAATACGTGGATTGAATACAAGCAGGAAATCTGTCCTAAGAAAAGAACTATCCTGATTTGGACTTTGACTTTGGTCTTTTTGTCCCAGATAGGCTTTTTCCCGTTTTGTGGTTCTTGGCCAGAGGCACCTCAGATTTGTGACAAACTTTTGTGCTTAGAATTCCTGCTTCAGGCTGACTGTTTAGAAGGGTATTTCTCCACAAGGGTGAGGGTCTGCTAGTCCTAAATGGCCTGTTAGCCCATCTTTTTGTTTTGGTACCCACACTTCTACATTCCTATACAAGGTCAGAACTGCCCTTCCGAAACCAGTTAATCAGTCATAGGAGACAAACCTTACAAAGTACCTTTCAAATCGATCAACAGAACACTTGATTACCCTGGGAATGGTATGCATCAAGAGGTATAACAGGGAATGCCCAGGTGGGTTGATGACAGGTGCATAAACTATTTCCGACTCATATATCATGAGGAATGACTGGCTGCAGGGGAGGGAAAGGGGGAACTTATGTGTAAGGAACCCCAGAAGCTGATCAGTGTATGCCTAGTTGATAAGATTCAAACCCTGACTGGAGAACTAGGGTTGGGTCTTAATACTGAGTCATCAAGCAGATAACAAGTACCTGGAGGTCAGACTCACAACCCCTGATACAATAGATAACAGCATATTTTCTAGTTACATTCTTCCCCTTTTCCTTTTATCCTTCTTCCCCTTACAACTGATACTGTATGATTATTCTATCAATAAAAAAAGACCAGTATCAGGCTCTTCAGAGGCTTCCTGTGGCATGTAGCCATTCCATGACTCCGTTTCTTTATCAGTGTGCTCTTGTCTGACACAACAAAAGGGCATGGATAATTTTGAGGGTTTTATTGGGAAACTATTATTAGGTTTATCCTTTCTTTTCTCTCTGTTCACACTATATCTATTAAAGATCTCCCACAACAAGAGCCTGCTTCCTTTACCCTTGTATGGTGAATGACAGAATCCTTTTAAAGTGTAGAGCCTTTAGTAGTTTTGGGACCTTGGATACTCCTCAGTTGCGAGCTAACAAGTCCTTTATCAGCAAGTAGAATTGAGAATAGTTTTATTTTTATAAAAGTATTTTAAAAGATTAAATTCTCAAATTTACTACATTTCCAAATTCAGCTGTCAAATTGTTTTGACATAAATTTTTATTGCATGTTATATATTATATGATATCTATATAACAAACATATAATATGCATAATGTAAAGATAAATACATGTCATTAAAATATCATTGTACACATCACATGTATTACATATTAAATATCATTTCTATTTTAATGGGATTTTAAATATTTTGAGTAAGTTATTTTGAAAAAAACCTCAAAATTTTCACTTTCTTTCATTTTTTACATTTTGAAAATATAGTCACATTCTACACTTAGAATGAAACTATATTATTACTTTCTAGTCTTTCAGATCAATGTCAAATAACACAGCAAATCATGACTGACATGTATGTTACAGATGAGAAATGAAAAATCCTATAAAGGTGAAATCATAAACTCCAAAGAATTACCATCTTAAATTTTTTAAATTGAAAACAGTGAAAATTGGATGACATCTTGTAAATGTAAGACACATTAATACATGTGGGCAGACATTAAAAAATTCGTATTATTTATTGAAAAAATTATCCATCAAAATAATGACAGTTAGCAAGAAAACTGACTTGGTAAGATCCAAAACTTCAGTGGGTCAAATGATTTCTTCAAGGAATGATTTTAATTGCTTATCAAAATATTGATAATAAAAAAATTACCCTTATCAAATTTCCAACTCAGGAACAAGTACAAATAAAACAAATTATTAGGGCTGATTATTAAAATAAATTAAAATCATGACACCAGAAAACTGGATAAATAAATCTTAGGAATTTTATTGTTTATAAGTATTTACTATTAATTAGAAAACTTCTATCATGTTTTTCTGACAGTAAACATTTTCTGGAAAAGCACAAATTTGATTCAAATCATGTAATTTTGATTTTTCTATTGGATGAACATTGAAACACAATTCCTTCAAATGGACAAAGAGATGGCAAAAATTGCCCTTTCTACAAAAGTTCAAAGATAAAGTAATTTGCTAATACTCGTATATTTTGGCAACTAATCTTCTAGAATTAGTTTTAATTAATGGAATATTTGTGGCTGGAAACCTTTAGGTTGTTGATAACACACACAAACACAAACACAAAAATAAGCACATTACAAAACAAAACATCATTTGCATCCACAAAAATAAACATGCAATTACTAGAACTGAAACTGTTTGAATAAACAGCACACAATGGATAGTTTCAAATAGAGGCAAGTAGTTGCTAATACAGAACACTGCTATTGGTTTAATGACACAACCATTTGTTAATTTGCCAGCACTATACCTAAAATAGTGAAATATTTCTAGGCTTGAGAAGTTATTTCCATCAGTTGTCCTCGGATGGCCAACACTTAAAACATCTTTTAAATGCAATAAATGTCACTACTTAGAGTCAACTATTAGCAAATACTCTTTAATTTAGAATTGACAATGCCTGTTGAAGGAATTGGCCTATTTCCCACTCTAGTATTGGCTTTTGAATTATAAATGTTAAGGTATTTGACTTTAGGATGCATCCTTCAGTCACAAAATAACAAACTGTTGTGATAATTCACTATATAATTGTACTATCAACAGTAACTCTAAAGTGTAAATATTACCTACAGATTAGAAATGAGCAGTTTAAGACCTTACATTTATCATACTGGCAAAACAGAATATTTCAGTTCTTTTTTTAAAAAATATCATTTCACAAAAAAATCAGTAAAATTAATCTTTAATGTATGAATAAATGTTCAACTTTCTCATGAGAAAAGAGAAATGTAAATTTAAACTACAGTCATGTGCACTCACCTATAAAATGGGTAAAAGTTAAAAAAAAATAACAGGGGCCCTCCCTGGTGGCGCAGCGGGTTAAAGCACAGCACTGAGAATCTAAAGCCCCCTCCGCATGAGTTCGATTCCCGCCTGCCCTGGAGGTGACCACATGGCGTGGCAGACCTCTCTTGACCCGCCCCCTGATCCCCTCAGCAGTGTACTTCGTCGATCTGCCTGTTCTGCTCCCTGCTCTGTCTCTGGTGAAGCCTCTCGCCGCCCCTGAGCTTCTGGCCTGTACCCTAGTTCTGTATGTACAAATAAATAAATCTTAAAAAAAAAAAAAAAATAACAGTACTCCTTGGCCATGAAATAGAGACACAGGTTGGCAGTAAAGAAAAATGCTACAAACATTATGGGGTGAAATTTAGCAATATCTAAAATAATTACACATATGTTTACATGTTGACTTAATGTCCACAATCGTAGGAATTATTCTTGAAGATCACACCTCCAATTATAAGATTGTTCATTCTCATTGAAAAATACTGGAAATTTAAGATATTGTTTGAATTAACGTTGGTACATCCACACAGTTTGCATTCTTTTATTAAAATAGAATGAGGTGACTCCCTGGTGGTGCAGACGTTAAAGACACAGAGTTATCAAGCTATTGGTAAGCACTACAGCATGAGTTCAATCCCCTGCCCACCAGGGAGCTGACCCACATGCACCCTCTTCTGTCTCAGGGGCTGCTCCCCCCAGCAGTGTATTTCAGTAGATTTGCCTATTCTGCTCCCCACTCAGTCTCTTGTAAATTCTCTCACCCTCCCTGCACCTCTGACTTACATCCTAGTTTTTGTATGCATACATAAATTAACCTTTAAAAACAATAAAAGTAAAATAGAGTGAGGGTGATATTTATGAACTACCATGGAGAAATTTTCAAGTGTTTGAGAAGCACAGTCTTGTGTCAGACAGTTAATTAATAATGATGTTTGTGATAGTTTAATTCTTTTAAAAAACATAATTTGTTGTGACTATTTTTCCATTCTTAGCATTCTTTTTTAAAACTGATTTTGTCTTCATAGTTATGTTTTCTTTCTCTATAAAAAAGGTACTCTGATTTGTAAAACTCCTGTATAATTACACCTGGATTTTCTTCAGACTTGTAGACTATGACATGTAAATAAACAAGTATCTTCTTTTATTTAGTTTCCTCTTTAACTCTTCTAAAGCATTTCTCAAAAACAGCAATCTCCAAACCCAGCTGAGCATCAGAACTGGATATGGAACGATGAGAAAACAGAGATTTGTGGGTAGAAACACACACACACACACACACACACATATTTTGAATGCAGTAAAGGTGGCTACTGTCATAATGAGGCATTTTGTGCATCATAAATTGAGGTCCTGTTCCCTGTGTTTCCCAACACCTTGAAGTTTCTTTAGTGCATGACCCACCTTTGGGAACTTCCACTGAGGGTGTGTTTACAAAACTGGAAAAGAATAAAATGATTTTTGTTGTGTATTTTTTTATTTAGAATTTGAAGGTAATGATAAATCATCTTAACAGGAGTTAACTCTTTGGCCAAATGGCCCTGAAATAAGGGGATTTTCAGGATAAACTATACAGTAGTGAGGACTGTGTTTGTCTCCTGCCACAGTTTTGTCAACTCAATGTCTGGATGGGAAACTGCTGTCTCCTGCCGCTCACACTCCCACAGCTGCTGAGCTCACAAGGCTCTAATTTCAGTGTCTGGTCTCTCTCCTGTAAAAAGTGTAGTTTGATCTTTTTCACATACGTCTCAGCACCATAATGATACACAATATAAAATATCCTTACAAAGTGTTAAGTACTATATTTCTGAACACAATCTCCTTATGTATTTCAAATCTGTTTAAGTCTCAATTTATTATAATTTAATTTTTTCTATTTAAACTATATCATTGTATAGTAATGTCTATCATCTGTTTACCTATCAATCTACTTATCCATCATTTCATCTATCCCACCCTTCTCCCTGTGAATTAAAACAAAGCATGAACTTAGATTACTGTTTGCCTGACTGAATGCCAGTTTCAGCATCGGGTAACTGACAGAGGATTTGAGGTGGAATCCTGTGATGAACATTTTAAACCAAAGTAAAACAACTCTCCTGAGGATAAACAGGAGTTTCATATTTTTAAAGCACACATGAGTAATTATGTTCCATATGAATCTAATATAAACATTTACATCTGCTAAACATATATCTTTCATAAATTCTGGCAGGACCAAGTAAAATTCACAAACAGTTATTATATAATTGCCTTATTTTCTCATGCATATTGTGTGCTATTATTTCAGAAAACATACCAAGAAAATCATATTTATCTTAGATAAATACATCCTGTATATTTTCAATAAAGTGATAGAAGTCACCACAACAATTTAAAAAAACACATATGGTTGAGAAAAATGCCAAAGGGGGGAAATTAATTTTTATTTTGGTGGCATTCCCTGAGCTTGAACAGAATCCTGAATGCTGGTGGTATTCACACCTCTTCATTACTGCCGTTAACAACATTAGCAATTCTCTGTCTACTTCTGGAGTTTATAAAAGCCTTGTCTATTAGAGAGTCACACGTTATATAACTCCTGAAAAATGACACACTCGTAAATAATATTTAAACCCTTGTGTGAAGTCTGGAGTCCCCATCAATTCACAATAGGCATTTTTCAATTCCTTACTTTTCTTTGCACACTCTCTTGTTAAATATCTTCAAAGTAAAATTAAGACTACTAGAATTCTACAGCATAGTTCAACATAGGAACATGATATACACATACTTAATCATCATAGTCTATATTCTGGCTTTATTGAATAGTGAACTTTGCTATTTTGTAGACTAAGAACAACTATAATAAAAGCATATATCTTGAAACAGTGCACACACTGACCTCTGGGGCAAATACACATATATACAGGAATAAAATTCTGGAAATAATATATCTCATTGTCATTTTTCTTGCTCTATAATTTTCCTTTCATATGTCTTTATAAAATATTAATCACTTAATTGTATTTATTCAATATCCCACCAACATACAGCTGGAAAACTGCCTTGTCATTGGTTGCCAAATCATTTGGTATGCTCAGTTTGCAGCAACATACAAAAATTGGAAAAGTCAGAAAGGATTAACATGGCACTTATATAAAGATGACATACATACTTGTGAAGTCTTCCAAATTAAATAAACCCCTTGCGGCAGTGTCTTTTGATGAATGAACAAAGAAAACATGGTATATACAAAATAATGAAATATGATTCAACCGTTAATAAATAGGAACTTTGGACACATGCTACAACTTGAACGAATCTTGAAAACAGTATGTTAAATGAAAGAAGTCAGACATAAAAGGAAAAATACTGTGAGTCCATTTGTACAAAACAACTAGCATCGTCAGATTCATAGAGACATAAAGTAAAATGGTGATTATGGGGGAAAATTGGGAGCTAGTTTAATGTACGTAGATTTTCAGTATTGCAAGGTGAAAGGCTCTGGAAATGATGGCAAGGGTTGTTTAAAAACATGAATGTATGGCCCTCCCTGGTGGCGTAGCGGGATAAAGCACTACACTAAGAAGCTAAACCACTTCCGCATGAGTTCGATCCCCGCCTGCCTCGGAGGAGGAACCGCATGGCCTGCAGACCTCTCCTGACCCGCCCGCTGCTCCCCTCAGCAGTGTACTTCGTTGATCTGCCTGTTCTGCTCCCCACTCTGTCTCTGGTGAATCCTC
>NW_004567104.1:15209179-15308135 GCF_000260355.1 Condylura cristata | reverse complement strand
TCTTAAAAAAAAAAAAAAAACATGAACGCGGGCCCTCTTTGGTGGCACAGCAGGTTAAAGCACAGCACTAAGAAACTGAAGTCACTTCTGCATGAGTTTAATCCTCGCCAGCCCCGGAGGTGACCCACATGGTGCGGCAGACCTCTCCTGACCCGCCCTCTGCTCCCCTCAGCACTGTTTTTCCTCAGTCTGCCTGTTCTGCTACCCACTCTGTTTCTGGTGAAGCCTCTCACCATCCCTGCACCTCTGGCCTGTACCCCAGTTCTGTATGCACAAATAAATAAATCGTTAAAAAAAAAAAAAGAATGTGCTTAATGACACTGAATTTCACATTTAATAATTGTGAAGATGTTAGGTATTATGTGTATTTCTTAAGATTTACTGAATAAGAGGTGAGACTGTATCTGGGAGTATTTGAGAGCTGCTCAGTGAATTTGGTGCAATGCTTTGGAATTACTGCTGTAGAATATAACTAGGCTTATCTTCCAACATCCAAATTCATGGGTTTTTAGGATTTTTCAAAAAATGAAAGATTTGGGCCCTCTCTGTTGGTGCAACCACAAGACACAGCACTGCAAGCTGGCCACAGCCACTTCAGTGTGAGTTGGATCCCCTGCCGGGTGGAGTGACCCACATGGCGTGACAGACCTCTCCTGACCCGCCCGCTGCTCCCCTCAGCAGTGTATTTGGTTTCTCTGCCTGTTCTACTCCCCACTCTCTCTCTGCCCCCTGCATCTCTGGTCTGTACCCCAGTTCTGTGTGCATAAAATAAATAAATAAATAAACACTTGAAAAAATTAAAGATTTGTAATTTTAGTTTGTTTTGTAGAATTCATCTCTTCTAAAACTAGTAGGAAACTAGTATGAGTTTAAGATTATTAATATGAACATTAAATACAGAGAAGAGACAAAAAACACCATTATAAACAAAGCATAATACTGGTTCTCCTCCTACTTTGCAGTATCTTTTTCTAATTGAACAAAAAGTTTATCCTAGTTTGGATGAGCTGCTACAATATATCTGTGGCTGGATAAGGTACAAACATCACACAGTCATTGCTCACCATCCTGGAGGCTGGAGAATCCAAAATTGCAAGCAAATTCAGCCTCATGAGAGTCCCCATTCTAGATCAACCTTTTTCCAGATATCACATGGTGGAAGAGACAGGGATCTTTCTAGAGTATTTTATTAAGGGCACTAATTCCATTCATAAGGACTCAGCCTTCATGACCTCACTTACCAAAGACCTCCTTTAGATGCTATAACCTTGGGCTTTAAGCATATGAATTTTTGCAGGACACAACATTCAGACCATAGCAGCAATCTCTACGTCTTTGCCTCTTATATACCAAGTTCTCTATATATGTTCATCTAGCATTGCAAAGCACTGTTGACGATTAACATTTTTTTCTAAATTGATGAGTTTCAGGGATGTAAATACTTTTCCCAAAGTCACAGTGCCCATACTCAACAGATTTCAATGTATGCTGGTGCCAAAACCTTTAGTCTCTTCATCACTGCCCTGCTTCTCTGCACAGATTCATTCTGTTCTGGGCAGCACAGTGGAATTAACCTCATTATTGTCATTTTAAAAAATAAGAAAAGAACCTCAGGAGACAACTTTATGAAAGTCACACAGGCACTGTTCCACGTTCTGATTTGATTTCCATCCATAAAATAGCGCTATTTCACCTCTGAGAAATACACTGAAGAAACCAAATAAAATTGAATGTCATAAAAATAATGCAAAATGTAAAATCTTGATTAATAAGAAAGTGCTAGGCAGCTTTGGTTAATTGAAGGTTAACTAGAGGGTTTTTGTTTGTTTGTTTTTACTTGTAATGCTGTAAATCCTTTCAAAATAGATTGAGCCACATCCTGGTTTATGTAAGTTTAGTGTAATGAACACAATTAAATCTTTCTTTGAGGGATTGTCTTCAATTTATGTGTATTTTTGCAGCGATAGATCATTCAGAAATTGATTTTAATTTTTTGTGGCGTCCAGGAAGAAAACTAAATGTGACTCTAACCAAACCCACAGTAAGATGTTATATGGTCTCTTTCTTTAAAACAAAGCATCAAAACAGATCCAGATCTGGTTTTTTTCTTTTCCTGTTTGCTATTTGAGATGGGCTCAAGGAAGCTGGCTTAGCACAATTGAACAGTGCACTCTCCCTTCCCCCCATGTGGATTTTAGCTAGTACCATGCTTTGTAATGTAGGATATCCCTTTATATCAAGGAAAAGATATATTTATGATTGAGAAATAATAAACATAACTGAATGTCCTCATTTAGGAAAAATATGAAAGGTGCATCTTTATCACAGAAAATCAGGGAAATCTCTACTCTCAACAGCTGATCTCAATCTCCCTTTGCCCACACTGATACCCATCAATCTTCCCTCAGGTACCATCTATCACCTTCAGTATTTTCACTGACTGACGATTGTTGAAGTAGAGAGGTGAACAATTTTGAAAGGGTAGTGAGTGGAGGTAGAATCAGAAGAAGGCCTACAAGCAATGGCTATGACTAGTGCTTTAGATGTCTTTATTGACCAGTCAAGAATATCAGCTCCATGTATTAGGCTATAAATGCATTAGAAATAGATTTCATTGTTGAAATTAGTGATGTTTTAAATAGACACTAAAATAATTTAGAAATCTTTACTCTATGACAAGCTGTTAAATTAAAAATCTAACCAGATATGTACTTCTAAAAATGGCACCCTAGATTTGATACCTACAGAAAACTGTCTGAACCATAGATTAGGAGAGTACTGTTAACCCAATTCTGACTAATGTGTCAGCTGAATTAGACTGATACCATATTTTCATTCATTTTGAGTTAACCTTTTATCCTAGGTTGTCTCAGCATTCAAAGAAAAAATCATAACACTAATAATTAGTAGAGTTTACAGGACTATATAGTATATGCTTTATTCTAAATTTCCTTATTTGGAGAAAAAAATATTTTTAATTACTTAGAAAATTTCCCTTTCGGGGGACCTTCCTGGTGGTACAAGGGTTTAAGTCTAAGCACTATGACGTTATCAGCACTACAGCAATGGTTTAAGTCTAAGCAATGTAAAGTTATCAGCACTACTGTCAGGGAGTTGAACCTATGGCACAGCAGACCTCTCCTATTTCACCAACTGCTTACCTCAGCAGTGTATTTCAGTCAGTCCTCCTGATCTGCTCCCCACTCTGTTTCTAGTGAATCCTCTCACCTCTCCCTTGTGCCTCTGGCCTTCATCCCAGCTCTTATATGCAGAAATAAAATGAAATAAAATATAAAATAAAATACATCTTTGGAAAAAAAAGAATTTTTCCTTTTTTTACTTGGAAATATGGCATAAGAGCAGCATTTAGCCATTCTATAACTGTTGCCTATTGATTTCTACTCACAAGAGCATAAATATTGTATTGAAGACGCTTTAGGTCAATTTATAGCAAGAAATTTCAAAATTGAGATTTTTATAAGCACTCCTAAATAGCTAGTACACAGAATATGTGATCAATAAATTTCCTTCCATGCTAAATACACAGACCTCCTCTTAAAAATCTACATTAAGAACATTCCTAGAAAAAGGAATCACTTTCCGGAAACATTTTCATGTCTAGAAATGACGTTACCAAAAGACATTTCCTACACCCATATTCTTGAGCTGATGGTTCACTGTTAGTAATTATTTTGAAATAACCCAGGCAGATGTTATTCTCTTACGTGAGAATAAAGAATTTGGTATGATTGCCCAGACCCAAAAATTCATGCATGAGGGACTCTAAGCTGATAATGCACTTGATGGGGCCATGATAGAAATGGTAATGTATACCTGAAAAGAAACTAAGGAGCGTCCCCAATCTGATCCTGAGGTTCTGATGCAGACAATCTTCTCAGAGAGCTTTTTCCTCTTTTCTCCTCTGCATTGCCCCCTTGGGTTTTCTGCTATTATTCAAGATTTCTGCTTTCAGGCTGAACTTAGAGTAGAACTGCATCTCTTATTGCAATATTCAAAAATTATGAGTGAGGTTCCAATTGATTCAGCAGGAAAATCCACAATCAAAAACCTAATTCTAAGTTTTGGAAAACATAAAATTCTCAATTCTTTTTCCAGGACCGTAAGATGACTTCCAAATATAACTACAGAGTTAACATAACCATGTAAAATCCAAATCTTACATTTTCTAGGAGAAAATCTAGCTCCATGGTTGGAAGTGTTATTAATGTTACAAAGAGGCTAAATGTCTATTACCTCTAGCACCACATTTATGGAGCTGGGTGTCCGACATTTTGTTCTTCAAAGCTGTCATAGTTTGTGGTTGGAGATGTATTTTACCTTTCTCTAACACTTGCCAAGAAGATGACACTAGAGAGAGTTCCCTGATGTGATGAAACCTCCTATACTAAATTTTCCTACCTCTTTTATGTGATTTTGAGTTAGCATCTATGCTTCCTGATTTCTCCCACCTGTTTTTTCACATTTGCTTAATTTGTCATTTGATTGATACTCTGGTTAACTACTATACTGTTCAAAAGAGTAATATTTTATCATTATATTTTAATAGATTAAATAATTATAAATTCTATAGGTTAAATAATTATAAATCCATAGCCAATGCCAGGGCATAGACTCTTACCTTATATTTGACACTCACTATCTGAGTTTTCCTAACTCTGTCAAGATATTGTAAAAGTAGAGCATAAATTTGATAAGTAAGGCTGGAAGAGGGCTAGGAAGCTAGTGAAAACATGGTTTCAAAAGTTTATGATGTATCATCTCTGCAACTGACATTGACTTAAATTACTTTTCCTTGAAGTAGAAATGCTCCTTCTCTAACCTTTCAAAATCCATATATTCCTCAAGTTTTAATTTTAAAAATTATTGTAATTTTTCTTTTGCCCATAAGTGAGCTGAGGTCATAAGACAAACATTAAGGTGAATTCTAGATGAGAATAAGACTCTTCTAACGAGGCAAGATATACAAATTTACTCACTTATGGCAGAGGATGGGACATACAACAAATGAGTAGCTAAAAATCTATCAGCATAGTTTACAAATTAGTTTAAGAAAGTCTTAAATACCAAGTGTGGTCCAACACTTCATTTTAGCATAGCTGGTAGAACCAGACACTGGGGACATGTGCCCTCATTCAGATTCTCCATTCCGTGGGTTCCATCAGGTGCTTAACTGTATGCAGGGAAAATGACATTGGTACAGGCACCAAAGAGGTGGTCAGGCTAATTCTCTGAACTGTTTGCTCCTGCAAAACAAAAGTCTAATCTATGTAAGAACCACGATAAATTGTCTACCAGAGCACAGTAAAGATGCACTGGTGTAGGAGTTGCAGCAAAATCTGCCTGCCTCTGGTAAGGGGTAAGGAAGCCTTCCCTCCAGGAAACACAGATAGATATTCATAGCAACCTACACCTAACAAAAACAAATCTGCTCCTACTGGAGCAAAGGTAGGCAATATCTACCTAAGACCAGCCAGAATTTGACTGACAGAAAAAGCAGGAGTAGAGAAAAAGTCTCACTGCCCTTGAGGCCCAGACACACAAATCCTGCCTCAACTGACCCGAAAAACAAAAAGAGGGTCTCCTTGGTGGTGCAAGGGTTAAATCTCAGCACTGTCAAGCTAGCTGCATCCACTGCAGCATGAGTTCAATCCCCAGCCAGGAAGGTGACCCACATGACATGGCAGACCTCTCCTGTCTTGCCTGCTGCTCCCCTCAGCAGTGTATTTCACTCTATGTGCCTGTTCTGCTCCCCATTTTGTCTCTGGTGCTCCTCTGCACCTCTGACCTACACCCCCTGCTCTTATATGCATAAGTAAAATAAATATTTATTTTTAATGCCCTACCACTATTACAAATGGAGCACTGAATAGTGAGCTCAATGCTTCACCATACAAGAGCTGATAGAGGGAGTTTTCTTTATGGCGCAGCTGGCAAAGAAGCCAAAGTGTGGAACTGAAACACCTCCAGCTTCCCCAGCACCATATTAATCACAAACCAATAGAACAAATGCTGAAGGACCTAAAGCCTATGCTATATACCAGAAATATCTCTCTAGAGAAAATTGCCCAAGACAGTTGAGCTATGAGTTACATAAAATTTACTCTTCAAACTAAGAACTTCACTAAAGAAGAGGCAAGTTCTTTTCCAGAATGTATGCTATTTATCTTAGAAGATATAAGTAATTTTCACAAAATGTCTATCATTCAGTAAAAAAAAAAAATGGCAATGAATAATAATGAAGCAACAACAAAAAAAATTGCTAAAGCATCACAAAAGCAGAGGAATCACCCAGATGTTGGGATATTCCCCTGACTTTAAATACTCTTGACCAATATCCAAAGCATCTACTAGAAAAGGTGATCACATTCAGGAACAAATAAGAATTAAAGGAAAGAGAAAAACACTATTTTTTTTATTACAAAAGTTTATTTTTACATCATTTTGTACATTTTTTTTTTCCATCTTGATTGTAATCCCCGCGGGTTTCCGATCACCAAATCACCCGTGTGCCATCACCATAATCCCGTTCATTTCTCTCCCCCTGCCCCGTTTTTGATCCCATTCCCCACTCCAAAATGTCTCTGGTATATGGTTGTTCATTATTTTTGTTATTTTCTCGCCTGGTCCATTATACTCCTGCTATGAGTGAAACCATCCGGTATTTTTCTTTCTCTTTCTGGCTTATTTCACTAAGCGTGATCTTTTCCAGCTCCATCCAAGTTGCTGCAAAAGACATGTGTTTCTCTTTTTTGGTTGCTGAGTAATATTCCATTGTATATATGTACCACATCTTTTTTATTCAGTCATCTACTTTTGGGCATTTGGGCTGCTTCCATGTTTTTCCAAATGTAAATAAAGCAACAATAAACATGGGGGTACAGGTATCTTTTTCAATAGTGTTTTTGTGTCTGAGAAAAACACTATTTTTAAACTTCAAGTTAACAACATGCTAATAAAAATCGAAAAATAACTATAAAAAATAAAGATGCCTTTAACTGAATATACTAGTATACCAGTTGCTACAGGAAAATTACCTGTGACCTAGAGGTAGGTAAGAAAAAATATTTAACATGCAGAATGAGGTAAAAGACATATCTAAAGATGCAATGATTGAAATTTTTTCAAAATTAAAGAAAACAAGGCATACCTAAGAAATTCAGAGGACTCACATGTTGTGTGTGTGTGTGTGTATCTTTAATATATATTATTCAAACCACTGAAAACTAAAGAAAAACATATGAAGGCAAACAGAGGAAGATAAATGTTACATGCAAAGAATCAAAGAATACAACAAACCAGGAGGCAAGTGTGTCATCTTTAAAATGCTGAAAGAAATAGAAATTGTCAATCCAGAAATGCATATCCAATAAAACTATTTGAAAAGTGAATAGAAAACACGAACTTTTCTTTTCATAAAAAAAAAAAAAGTACAGAGAAAATTCTTTTCCAACACATCTGTGCTAAAAGAAGTGTTACAGGAAGTTCTTAGAGTAGAATATTTGGTACTAGATCAAAAGCTAGATTTATACAAAATAAAGAGGAATATCAAAAATAGTGAAGAGGAGCATAAATATAAAATATTTGTCTTATTTTACTCACTTCAGAAAATAGTTGACTATCATGGGATTTTTAGCATACATAGAAATGAAAGAAGGAATTAAATTTATATAGTCATGTGGTTTTTATTTTACTAAAAATAATTCTATTACAAGATTTTTATATTTACATGAAGCTGTATGATGTAGATTTACATATAGATTTAAGATAAAAAATAGAAACTGTGCAACCTCCCTGGTGGCAAAATGGGTTAAGATGCAGCACTGCAAGTTAACTGTAGCCGCTTTGGTGCGAATTCTATGCCTGGCCCCGGAGGTGATCTACAGGCCATGGCAGACCACTCCTGACCTGCCTGCTGCTCCACTTAGCCCACTTAGCAGTGTACTTCACCAATCAACCTGTTCTGCTCCCTATTCTGTCTCTGGTGTATCCTCTCACTGTTCCTGCATCTCTGGCTTGTACCCCAGTTCTGTATGCATAAATAAATAAATCTTAAAAAAAAAAAAGAAGAAGAAGCTTAAGCCTTGTAAGTGAAGGTAAAATGGGATAAAAATTCTCAAATCAAAATATTACAGAAAACAAAAGAAAATAAAAACTAAAAAGAACTACAGAAAACTGTTATCCAAATGGTAGCTTTAAATCCACCAATATCAATAAGTATATTAAATTAAAATTTCTGAAAAATATATTTTTTACCATATAGTACTTCATACCAATGACAATGTGGTATAAAAAGTTCCTATAATATGAAAAATTCATCTATGAAACACATTGTAATAGAAAATGAGCAATCTTCCCCTCCTATAGTCTTTCTTAAACTAAGTTGATTTAGTAACCCTTCTCCAGCTACAAAAAAAACTTGCAGATTTAAATTATAAAACTCAAGGTAGAGGTATATATCAATGTATAATATGAAAACCAAATGTTAATGTTGAGTACTACCATGTTAACAGTATTTTAAAAGTATACAATTAAAGAGTAATATTATCAAGTTAATTACAAAAGTAATTCTAATCTATATGATCTCCCCTTTGCTATAAGTACAAATATGTTAAAGATAAAGACATAATGTAAAGTTTTGATAAAACCAATACTGAAGTGACTGTTAATACTGGAAAATATACTTTAGAACTAGAAATATTAGAAGAGATAAAGATATTTAAGATATGAAGATAAATATTATTACATTACATAACATTCTTTACATAATAAAGAATCAAAAATTCACCAAGGAGATATGACAATTTTACATTTAGATGTGTCCCACAGCAGCATGTAAATTCGTAAAACTAAAACAATAGTACAGAAAGGAAAAACAGGAAAATCCATAACTATGTTGGTGACCTTGATACTTCTCTCTCAAAAATCAGTGTAACAAATGGATAGAAAATCAATAAGGATATAAAAGACTTGAACAACACTACCAACCAATTTGGACTAATTGATAATATAGATTCATGGAACAGTAGATTTCAAAATCTTCTCAAGTATACATGCAAAGACTGACTGTATATTGTGTCATTAAACAAATACCAAGATATTCAAAGTAATAAGTATGCACAAGATGCTATCTTATAATAATAGCTTTAACCTAATTAATTAAAGATTGATACATGGAAAATATCCAAGTATTTGTAAATTAATAACATGATCACATAGGTCATAAAGAAAGTGACAAAGCAATTTAATTTGTGTGTGTGTGTGTGTGTGTGTGTGTGTGTAGAAGAACTGGGATCCAGGTTAGGGGTGCAGGGAGTGAGAGGATTCACCAGAGACAGAGCGGGAAGCAGACTAGATGGTTTACTAAAATACACTGCTAATGGGAGCATTTGGAGAGCCTGGCATTCTCTGCTTCAACATATGTTAGTTCCCTGGCTGGGGATAAAATTCAGGCCATAGCAGTGACAGCGCTAAGACTTAACTCGTAGGCCACAGGCAGGGGGCGGGGGAGGGAACCCTTAAAATTATTTTAGTTGAATAAAAATGAAAACCTAACTTGTGAAAATTTGTTAATGCATTTGATGCAGTGCTTAAAAGACAAATCTGTATGTAGTATTAA
The DNA here is from genome assembly GCF_000260355.1 of Condylura cristata. Lineage (NCBI taxonomy): Eukaryota > Metazoa > Chordata > Mammalia > Eulipotyphla > Talpidae > Condylura > Condylura cristata. Next base: position 15,298,498 of record NW_004567104.1, on the reverse strand, counting down.
ATGCTAACACTCAAAAATTACAATTTTTGAACCAAAACTCTGAAAACTAGAAAAACATCAAGCTAAATCCAACACAAATAGGAATAATAATAAAAATAAGAACAGAAATAGATTTGAAAACATCTAAATCAAAGAAACTAAACACTGGGGGCTTCTCTGGTGATGCAAGGGGTTAAAGCACAGCACTCTGAAGCTATCCATAGCCACTGCAGCACAAGCTCGATCCCTGGCCAAGAAGGTGACCCACATGACCAATAGACCTCTCCTGTCTCACCCACTGGACCCCTCAGTACTGTACTTCATCGATCAGCCTGTTCTGCTCCCCACACTGTCTTCTCTCACTGCCCTGCACTTCTGGTCTGTACCCCAGTTATTGTGTGCATAAATAAATAAATCTTAAAAAAAAAAAAACCTAAAAACTTAAATTGAAATCCATCTTTAATTCCTTAAAAGACAAACAAAATTTTAAACTATTTAGTAAGATTTTCAAACAACTGGAAAATTAGAAAAAAACAATCACTATCATGAAATAAATAAAGGACACAAGTACGTATAATAACTAAAAGGATAGTAAGGGACTATTATGAACAACGTCAAGCTTGTAAATTTGAAAACTAAGATAAACTAAAAATTCCTGGAAAAATACATGCACCAAACTTTTCTTAAGAAGAAACAGATATTTAAAAGTTTATATCTGTTAAATAATTTTAATTCAGATTTATAAGTCTACCATAACCTCCAGGTCTAGATCACTTCTTTGGAAAATTCAATCAAACACTTGAAGAAGCAATATTACAAAGTCCTGTTTCCTTTCAGAATATAGAATGGAGGAAATACTTTCAACCTCAAAAAAAAAAATACAATTATGTTTCAGAGAACTGAATAAGCATTTTCCAAAGAAGTCATACAGATGGTCAAAAGGCTAGTGAAAGGGGCTCAGGACCACTAATAAGCAGGAAAGTGTAAATGTAAACCATCATATGCTATTTTGTTACACTCTATTTTCTCTTGGCTAGTGTCAAAAAAGATGTGATAACAAATGTTGCTGAAGATGGAGACCAAAGGAAATCCATTGTCTGTGGGACTGTAAATTGGTATGACCATTAAGAAAACAGCATGGAGTTCCAAAAAAAAACAGACTTATCATAGTGTCTGTAATTCCACTTCTGGGTTTCTATTTATTTCAAGGAAATTAAATCAGGATCTCAAGGAAATATCAACATTTTTATGTTAATTACAGCATTATTCATAATAATTACTATATAGATGCAACCTAAGGGTCTGCTGACAAATAAATGCATGAAGACGCAAGAGAAAGAGTGAAAGAGGGATGACCCATACAATACAGACAGACAGACAGACAGAAAGACAGACACACATACACTGTGTAAGCACGATGGAATATTATTCCATCATGAAAAAGAAGGGAGTCCTTCCTTTGTGACATGATTGGACACTGAGAGCATTATAGTACATAAAATAAATCAGACAAATACAAGTACAGTATCTCACTTATTTGTAGAATATTAAAAAGCTCAGCTCATAAACTCATTGTAAAATAGTGTTTGCCTACCTGGGAATCAACCTAACAAAAGAGGTAAAAGACCTGTACAAAGAAAATTACAAAGCACTGTTAAAAGAATTACAAGAAGACACCATAAAATGGAAAGACATCCCCTGCTCATGGATCAGGAGATTTAACATCATCAAAATGGCCATCCTACCAAAAGCAATATACAGATTTAATGCTATCCCACTAAAAGTCTCTGACATTCTTCAAAGAAATAGAACAAATATTGATGAGATTCATATGGAACCAGAAAAGACCTTGAATAGCCAAAATTCTCATGACTAAAAAGAAAGAGAACAGAGGCATCACAATCCCAAACTTCAAGCTATACCCCAAAGCCATAATAATCAAAACTGCATGGTACTGGAACAAGAACAGACACACAGGCCAGTGGATTCTAATAGAAAACCCAGATATAAACAGGTCTATGGGCAGCTAATCTTTGACAATGGAGCAAAGAAGATACAATGAAACAAAGAAAGTTAGTTCAGCAAATGGTGCTGGGAAAACTGGGACACTACATGCAAAAAAAAAAAAAAAAATGAAACTAGATCACTACCTTGCACCATACACAAAAATCAACTTGAAGTGGATTAAAGACCTATACATAAGAACAGAAGCTATAAAATAATTGGAAGCAAAGATGGGCAACACACTACACATCATACACTTCAGTAACATCTTTGAATATACAGCACCCAGTGCAATGATAATGAAGGCAAGGATAAATAGATGGGACTACATCAAGTTAATGAGCGTCTGTACAGCAAAAGAGACATTACAAAAAAACAAACAGATATCCCACTGATTGGAAAAAGTTTTCTCACACAAAACTAGTGATAAAGGATTGATCACAAATATATACAAAGAACTGATGAAACTCAACAAAAATAAACAACTCTAACAAAAAAATGGACAGAAGAGCTAAAAAGACACTTTTTCAAAGAGGAACGGCAGATGGCCAATAAGCATATGAAAAAATGTTCAACATCACTTGTAATAAGGAAATGCAAATTAAAACCATAATGAGATACCACCTCACACCAGTGAGAATGGCACATCTTCAAACAACTAGCAACGACAAATGTTGGCAAGGATATGGAGAAAAAGAAACACTCCTGCACTGCTGGTGGGAATGCAAACTAGTACAACCACTATGGAAAACTGTTTGGAGGTTTCTCAAACTCCTAAAAATGGAATTTTTAGGTATCTAAAAATACTGATACAAAAAGACACCTGCACCCCCATGTTTATTGCTGCTTTATTTACATTTGGAAAGACATGGAAACAACCCAAATGCCCAGAAGTAGATGATTCAATCCAGTCATCAGATATGTGGGACATATACACTATAGAATATGACTCAACAACCAAAAATAAATAAATAAATAAACACACACCTTTTGCAGCAACATGGATGGAGCTGGAAAAGATCATGCTTAGTGAAATACGCCAGAAAGAAAAGGAAAAATACTGATGCTTTCACTCATAGCAGGAGTATAACAGACCAGGTGAGAAAGTAATAATAATAATAATGAACGACTATATACCAGAGACATTTTACAGGGATGGAAAGGGGAATGGGATCAAAAATGGTGTGGGAGAGAGAAGTGTATTAGAATATGGTGATGGCACATGGTTGGTGATTTGGTGATGGGAAGCCCACCGGGATTACAACTGAGATGGAAAAAGGAACAAAATGATGCAAAAATAAATTACTACATTATTTAAAAAAAATGATAACCAAAAAAAAAAAAAAATCATGTTGCCAGAAGTAGGGTATAAGGGAAATGAGGAAATAGTGATTAAAAAATAAATACATGGACCTCCTTGGTGGTGCCGTGGGTTAGAGCACTGTACTGAGAAGCTAAAGCCACTTCCACATGAGTTCGATTCCCGCTTGCCCCGGAGGTGACTACATGGCGTGGCAGACCTCTCCTGACCCGCCTGCTGCTCCCCTCAGCAGTGAACTTTGTCGAAACTTCTGCTTGTTTTGTTCCTCATTCTGTCTCTGGTAAATCCTCTCACTGCCCCTGAGCCTCTGGCCTGTACCCCAGTTCTGTATGTACAAATAAATAAATCTTAAAAAAAAAATTACAAACTTCCAGTTATAGTATGAATGAGATCTGGAGACTTAATGTACAGCTCGGTGGTTATAGTTAACATTCTATTATAGACTTGAAAGTTGCTAAAAATAGACTTTACAATTTCTCACCACAGGGCCATCCTGATGGCACAACAGGTTAAATTGAAGTACTCTGAGGCTATCCACAGCCACTACAGCATAAGTTTGATCCCTGGCCAGGGAGGTGACCCACATGGTGCAGAAGACCTCTCCTGTCTCATCGATGCACTGCTCCCCCCAGCAGTATATTTTAGTCAATCCACCTATTCTGTTCCCCCACTCTGTCTCTATGAATCTTCTCACCTCTTATACCTCTGGCTTATACCCCAGTTATTGTATGAATAAATAAAATCTTATATAAAAAAAAGTTCTCACCACATAAAAGAAATGGTAATCACATGAGCATGTGATGAAGAGGTTAACACTACTGGCAATCATTGCTCAATATAAAGTGTATCGAATCATCATGGTGTGTACCTGATACTTAAACAATGTTATATGTCAATTATACCTCAGTAAAGCAGAAAAAATTAAAAGCTGTTTTTTTTTAAAGTATATGAAATATTGGAAAGACTATAATGTAGTCTTTCAAGAACCTTGGCTATAAAATAAAAGTGATTATTTAGACAGACTATAACAAGAAAATGAATCAATTGTCTTTTTTGAGTTCAAATGAGAAGCAATTTGATTACACTGAAGGCAGCTGGGGACACTACTGATAAGGAGAAATGATTAAATATGGGAGAGAAAATGGGATTGGGCTAGTTTTAGTGGGCAGAAATTAGATTTAGACCCATACTGAAAAATAATTCTAACACTACTAGACAGACTCTCTTGTTTGAAAGCAGAGCAAAAACAGCAAGCCTGACCCTTCACACAGATGCAGTTAGGGGAGTTTTTTAAGATTTATAGGGAAGAATATTTAAGTCATTTCCTGGTGCCTCAACATTTTGTTTTTAAATGTTCCATTGCTTTTATAAAATAAGTTCAGAAAATTTGCTGAGCAATAATTACATAAACATTTAATAGTAAGTGCAAATATAGACATTCCATTTTCCTAAGATAATATCCAAAGGAGATGACTTACCTTGATGATCATTGGACCCCCATCAAAACTAGTACTTAATGATTTACTTGATGGAATCTATTTTTCCAATTAAATTTTTTTCTTGGAAGGAATAAGTGGTGTAACTTACTGAGTGGGTCAATAACAAAATGTTGAAAATTCTATACTTTATACTACGTTTTTGAGCCTGCCTACACAAATAAGATGCTTGTGACTAACATGTATTAAAAATCTCTAGACTCCACTAGGTAGGTAATATGTATCTTTACTACCTTTCTCCAGACAACCTGATTTCTTGCTCAGATTTTTCAAATGAAAGTTTGTTATGACATAATGAGGTAAGACTTCAAAGTATGAGTGGGTGTAAGACAGAAGAATACTGCTGACAAATAAAAAAAAAAAAGTAGGCTAGAGTCCCATATACCATTTTAAAAAACAGCCATGTCTATTGCTCTCAATCACTTATTGCTAAAAATGAAATATCACAGGATATAAAATGTCAGAACAGTAGTCAAGAGACTTCCTTCAGATTTTTCATTGCATAAATTAATTGGCTCAATTGAAGTTGGAGGATTGTCTAGGGGTTTCTGATAAATGCTCTTTAAAAACCTTGTAGCAGTAGGTTTTTGAAGTGTGAGAGAGATCTATTTATTAGTACAAGCTGTTCCATTGGAGGCATTTATAATTTGGTCAAACTAATTCTAGAAATAAATGTTCCCATCAGAGATTGCACACATTGCCAATAAAATATGTGAGACAGAACTAGAGCACAGAGAATGTTGCCCTTAGTGGAAATACAATTATTTTAGGTGATAGCAGAAACTTGAAATGAACCTATTTTTTTCTGGTGCAGGATAAGTCCTCTCATCTTGGTCACAGTTGTTCCATTAAGGGAAAATGCCCTCAGCGGCATATGTCTCCCCTTCTTGTGAGTTGAGGTTGATAGAAACATATTGATCTTCCAGTGTTAGGCCAGTGAGAGTCTGAATACTCCAAGACAAATCATGTGGGTAAGAAATAGTTGGGAGTGTCATGATTACAGCCTCCCACCAACCATTTAGAGTATACTGGATCACAGTATCTACTATACAAAGAGTCCTTTTGAGTCCTACCACACCATGAGGTGCTTGGCTCAGTGACGATTCAATGGCTGTTAAGTTGACCATGATGTTTTTTTGGGACTGGTTTTAATGAAAACCCCTCAATTTCACTCGAAGAGTTGAGAGAAGTGCCCAAGAAAATGTATGTTGGAATAATGTGTAAAATGCAAAGATGTATAAAACTTTAAAGAGTTTTTAGAATTATCGTTATTGACAAAGTCAAAAGTGGGCCAGATAGCAGGATCAACATAAATACCCCCCCCCCAAAAAAATTCCTCCTTGGCTCTATTTTGGGAAATCCTTTCATCATTCAGTAATTATTTATTTAATAACTTTAGTTCTGTATGTTATTTCAGATTGCTTAGCCAAGTGATACAAGCAGATTTGCTGTTTTAATGACTTGGTAGGTTTTAACCACAATGATCAAATATGATTGATCATTATATCTTTGTATGTATTTGTGGGTTAGTGTCATAAAAAAGGCCCATTTAGAGCTCTTCCTGGTGATGCAACTGGCTAAAGCACAGCGCTGGGAAGCTAGCCACAGCCACTGCAGCTTGAGTTCGATTCCTGCCAGGGATGTGACCCACATGGCATGTCAGACCTCTCCTGTCTCGCTCGCTGCTCCCCTCAGCAGTGTATTTCAATCAATCTGTCTTTTCTTCTCCCTGCTCTGTCGCTGGTGAATCCTCTCAAAGCCCCTGTACCTGCACCTCTGGCCTGTACCTCAATTCTGTAAACAAAAATAAAGAAAAATCTTTTTTAAAAGGCCCATTTACTAGGACAAGAGAATTCCATGTCTTGCTTATGAACTGTTGGTTATGGAGAAGAAAACACAATGAGCCAGGCTCGCTGAGAATGAGAGCCAGGAAATAAGAAAGATGCTACTGTGTTTTTCCCAAATAGAAATTAGGCATCTCTTCCCAAACACTAGTCACTTTTATACTTTAGAAAATTTCCTTCCCCCATCCATCCCCAAATTTCCTGTTCTATTTTTCTAGTTACAATATTTCATTATGGCAATTTTTCAAAAATGCTTGTCAATGAATTTTGTTAGATTGTAACAGGAAAAAAAATAAAACCCCACAATTTTCAAGGTCTCTATCTACAAATATATAAGAGGTAATTCCATCATTCTCCTCCTGAGAGGTTATGTGCTGGCTTGTGAATGTGTCCCCTCTAAAAAGACTTAGAGCAATGAAACTGTTAACTGACTTCAAATATGTGCTTCAAACTCCCTCTGAGAGAAAAAATAATGCTGGTGCAAGGGATCAGCATCTGGCATCACAGAAGAGCACTGGAAAAGGACCAGTGTCATAGTTAGAGTATGGAACATGCCAGTATTGCAGATGAGAGTTCAGGGTGGGGGTGGAGGATGATTTCAATTCTGAGCATTCTGTATGGGAGGAATTAGTTCCATTTCAGAAGCTTTTCCATGCGATGACTATGTATCTGCCCTACTCTGGGCACTGAGATCTCACTGCTGAATTGGACACAGTCCCTTCTTTGAAGAAGTGACAGATTTGTAATGTCCTGTGATGTGATGGAAAGACAGATGATGAATTATAGCCTCAGTCTAACCCAAGCTGACACCACTGAGTTGCCTATTGAATGATGAGTAGATATTAGCCGCATCTGGGGCACACTGATAAAAGGAAAGCACTTAGACTGAGAGCACAGCATAACCCAAAGCAGGTCAGTATTGCAGGAACATAAAATATAAGTGGGAAGGATAAGAGATGCAGCTTGGGGAAATTAGAAAACGTCTTGCTGAAGGGGTTATTTGTTTCTGTTAAAGAGTATGGAGCTCGGACTTTATCTTTCAAATATAGTTTCCACCATCTCACTATTAAGTTGAACTGGAAAGATTCTTTTTCTTCATGAAGACAGATTCCTGCTCCACCCCTTACCCTTTAGACAGATATTAACTCGGTTGGAAGCTAAATGATACTTTCCAGATATCATTTTCTAAGAAAAACTGTTTTGAAAAATAATCCTGCTAAGAAGAAAAATTGGAACATGCATTATTAAAGTCAATTAGTAGTCATAGTAAATATGTTTATATTTTGCTTCAAGTAAGTTTTAATTCAAGTAAGTTTTAATTAATATTTGATTTTATTAATAGTTTTTGTGATAAACCTAGAAATGTTCAACAAGTAATAGATGAGAACTTTCTTAACTTAAAGGTTTAGAGTAGTGATCAAATTTGTAGTAATATGCTTGCCTTATTTTAAAACTAGAAACTTTCCTCCTAAGTCAATGACAAAGTTAGGACATTCACTGTCACTATCATTTGAGGACACATCTCACTGGAGTAGCTGACAGGAGGAAGAAGAATAGAAAAAGAAGACAAAAAAAAGAGAAAAATAAACAGAAAGTGAATATTCATGAAAATAAATTATCAACTTAGAAAATCAAAAGGAATCAGTGTACATTACTACAACTAGTTAAAACATTTTCTAGTGTTGCTGAATACAAGATCAATATAAAAGTTAAATTATTTTATATACTAGCAAAAATTTTGAAATTATATTTTAAAAAGAATATGACTTACAAAAGAAAGGAAACTATAAGGTATCTGGAAATCAGTACTTAAAAAGTTGTAAAACCTTTTAGGAGTGTATATTTAAACTCTGAAGCTTATAAGGTAGTCTTGAATAAGTGGAAAATATACAAAATTAGTTGGTGGACAAATTCATTATCAAAGAGACCTCAACTTCCTTACCTATTGATTAAATTATAAGATAACAAAAATTCTTATAGCACACTGTTGTGGAATGTGACAAAATGGTTCTAGAGTTCAAAGAGGAAATTAAAGGTTTTAAAATAATCAAAACAGTTTTGAGGTAAAAAGATGAGATTTGGTGCTTGTCCTTAATAATGAGACATTATAAATCCATGATAATTAAAACAGAGTTATATTAGTATGAGAATCTACAATCTACTTTCTAGGAAAAAGTGTCTAGAAACACATTTACACACAAGATAACTTGGTTTAATACAGAAAAACCTATGGCAGGGGAAGTTGGGAAATTCAAATGAATTACTGATGAACAGTGATGGAGCAATGGACTATCCATATGCCAAAAAGAAACAAATGATTAGACCTTGTCTTACATTTTTACATCATACATGGAAGTTAAAGTAGATAATACATGTCAATGTAAAAGAAAATCCTATGCAATTTCTGTAAGAAAAAAATAATAGAAAATCTCTGTGGTCTTTGCATTAGGCAGAGTTTTGGGGGGTACAAAACCAAAAGCATAGTTCATAATCTATTTTTATAGCTATATGCATAAAATTGATATCAACTTGCTTTGTCAAAATTAAAAACTACAAGAGGCCCTTCTGAGAGAATGAGAAGACAAGCCATGGTGGAAAGACCATTTCTGCCCAATTTCAGACTGCCTGATGGGAATAGTTTGCTGTACATCTCTATACACATGTGACCAAGACTTTGTCCAATGTGTGTCATGAACTGAAGCCTCCCTGCCCAACTGTGTTCCCTATCCCCTTCTCTTTCAGCTGTTTCAGATCCATATCACTATATGAATACTTACCCTGCCCACTATGCTTCCTTCCCTTTATCTTCGAAGATACTCCTACCAATTAACTCTTGCTCTTTTTACTGTTTTATTATCTTCTTTCCAAAGGATATCAGCACGTAACATATCCTTAATCTATCCAAAGGGTATCTGCACTTAATGCTGGAATGGAATGTCATCTTGATCTGAGTGAAAAATGTGGGATCCAAGAATGTTATATATAATGAGTCTATCAAATGTAAGACTAGTAGAAATATATTTATGATAAATAGATCTAGAAAAGCATAACTCCAATAAACTTTTCTTCTAGATTTCTGTTCAACCTTTTCTTCTGTACAACTCACTTATTCTATCACAAATCTTCACTGTTGCTATTTCTATTCTGAAACATTCAGTTCTTAATTGAAGCCACTTTTGCATTTTTGAATTTCCATTTCATTTTTAAAGTGATTGCTGTCACTTTGTCAAAATTCCCTACCTACTCATTTAATTTCTTCAATTAACTTAAAAAAGTCTCAGTTATTTTTCTCAGGGTCTACTTCAACGCTCATTTTAGCAAGGCAATTGTTTCATTCTAAAGTTAACACCTTTATCTTATAACCTCTCTATACTGACTGTCTAATTTCTCTGATGTACATCCTCAAATGACTTTTGCAGAAAAGGTGAATGAACCTGACAATTTATTGATTTTTATGTTTAACAGTCTCTTATGTTCACCTTTGATTAATTCTTCAGATTAGTCTCAAAATTTGTCTTTAAAAGTGTTTTCTGTGTGAATGGCTTTACTTCTTAAGATCCAGTGTTGCCAATAGTATGACACTGATTTTATCTTTGTTCTTTTTCATTTATAGATGAATTAAGGGTATATGATGGGGTAGGGGTGTAAGTGTCCAAAATGACATTGTTAATTAGTTTCATGTTTGAAGTCTCTTTTGTTTGTTGCCATCACCCAGGAAATGAGACCACTTACTTCACTAAAGTTTTGTTATGCATATTGTAAAATATGATTCTATTTTACTTTGCTTTACTTTCAACATGTAACATGTTTTCAATTGTTTCCAAACTTCCAAAGTAATGGCTCACTTATTGTTTTGTGCTTTTAAAAATAAAATTTTATTTATTTCTATATAGTATCAGAGGAATTAAAGGTGAATGCATAGCTTACATTTACTGTCCAAGTCAGAATTATTTCAGTTTTTAAATGAATACATATGCAGGTAAATAAAAGAGCCTTTTATTTTTTACAAGCATTCATTTTAAAACTCAACCATAACATCATCATGGCTTATATCATCACGCTGTTATCATACTTTCATTCTAGTTTATTATGCCACTGTTTTTCATTTTTTGATTTATGCAGAAACAGGTTAAATAAAATGGTTGTGACCTGACACTTTCTATGTCAAGATTTTTTTATAAGTCAGACCAGAAGTTGTGTTTCATGAAGAAGTTAGAAAAAATTGATTAACCAGATAGTCTTGATTTTTTGAATCTCTATGAATTCTTCAATAAAGATGATTTCAATGCACTTTATGATTGGCACACAGTATTGAAAGAACTTCAAAAATCCACTATCATCAATCATGCATGCCAGTTCTTTACTCAGACACATGTTAAAGGGTTTAATGGATTCTTATGATGTGTGCACCTTGAAATTTCTGAGTTTGATTTAAAAGAGCTCACTAGGATATAATTAACTCAGAACTTAGAGCCTGGTGCATAATTTAGAGGCAATTACAGTTGAAGGAAATAATAAGCCAACTTTTCAAATTCAAACAAAAAACAATCTAGAAAAATAGAATTAATCACTGGCAATTACTGAGTTAAAATATCTAACTTATTACCTGAAATACTCCCACATAATCATACATTCAACTTTAACTGAGCCAGTAATTGTAATCATAATTAGGGATGTGCAGGCATTAAAGACTCAAAAGATCATAAAACACATGAAGCTACTATTAAAAAAAAATACTGCTTAAACTTTACACCTACAAAGCTTGTAATGTAGTTTAAAATCCTTAACAGTTCCTTACAAAACTTAAACTTTTGATAATTTGAAATGATTCTTAGACAAAATATAATTTTGTGCAATTTTGGATGATAGGTTTGAGGAATCAATAGTAGGAATCCTGTTTGTTCTTTTAGTTAATTTTAACATTATCCTGAGTTCTTGCTTTGCTTAGGTAGTCATTATAATTTAAAGTAACCAATATGCTATCCATAGACCCTTTACAATGTCTCATTAATAGTCCCTGGAGTTAGCCTGACTGCTAGATTTGAAAACAATAAAAATCACTCCAGACCTTTCATTAAATTCAAACTAGCTTCTACTAACTGATTAGTCCAAATAAATGAAAATTTTAATCTACCTAAAAGTAATTGTAAAGCCATCTCTCAAAAAATATTCAGTAAGACTATAAAATGCTATTTTCGCCTGTAATTCAAAGATAAGAAAATTAAAAGTTTTAAGATAGCTTGTGAAGAGTTATTCATCAAGAAGGAACTTTTATTTCATTTTAAATAAAAGTCAGTTCCAGGGCCCTCTCTGATGGCACAATGGGTTAGGACGAAGCATTGCAAGCTAGCCACAGCCACTTCAGTGTGAGTTCAATCCCCACCACAGACGTGACCCATAAGGCACGGCAGACATCTCCTCACATGTCTGCTGCTTCCCTCAGCAGTGTATTTTGTCAATCTGCCTGCCCTGCTCCCCACACTGTCTCTGGTGAAGCTTCTCACCACCCATGCACCTCTGGCTTGTACCACAGTTCTGTATGCATAAATAAATAAATCTTAAAAAAAAAAGTCAGTTCCAGAACTGCCAACAAATTAAAGAAAGCAACCCCCTTGCTTATCACCTAGTTTCTGTGCAAATAAATCACTAGTTTAGGTAGGTCTAAAATGCTGCCACCAAGTCTGACATCGTTCCTTTTTAATTTTATTATACATATTTACCTTAATTGAAATTTGTAAAATAACTTTTTGCTTAACATAAGAGGTCAATATTAAAAACAATAACTAAGTTTTTCCTATGTAAAAACAATTCAAACTTAAAATGAAAGGCTTACTTAAGGCTGTAAGTTATTTAATATTCTAGTAGTATTTGGTCCATTGCACACATCTTGAATGGCTCCAGGATAAATGTCTTAAAATTTCAACACAAATAATAGTTATTAATTCTTGCTTAAAAGTGGAAGAAAACATAACACTAAAAATACCTTATCTGAAGAACTGTGTCTGACTGGGGAAATTTAGGAAATATCTAAGTCTAATAAAGATAAAGTTACCCCCTTAGGATTTGACTATAGCTATAGTAAATTCAACTGAAGCAATTATCCGAGAAAGAAGACAATATACAAACAAGTGACCTGTATTTTCCAGCAAAAGATATGCTATCACCCAGAGGAAGAGTGGGTCAGAATAGTGGAGAGGGAGGTTATCTATTGGTCACTGTATGCTAGACGGAAGCTAGCTGGCTCACAATTTCATAACTACTGTCATTAATTACCAGGGTCTTCCAATTACTTACTTTGCTATTAGTCTATGCCTAACAAAACCATATCTAATAGTAATTTGGCTTCCACATCAACTTTCCTAAAATGCAGAGGATATACTATCTAAAATACAAATTGTCTTAGATATTGTGTAGTTAAATATCTCATTCTAAGTCAATAACTTTATATTCTTGCTTTTGTAGTCCTGTCTTGTAAATTTAGTTATGGAAAACCAATATCACCAAATGAGCTCAGTCAGAATATTGACAAAATTTGTGTTTCTTGGCCTGCAAGGCTAAGGATTGTGTTTCTTGGCCTGCAAGGCTAAGGATTTATACCTAATGATCATCTTGTAAAACTCAATACAGAAATCAGCAGGATTCTGTCAATATCTCAGATATTTAAATTATTCGTTTAATTGCAGAAGAATAAAATAGTATTCCAATATTTAATTTTTAAAAATCTGTATTTTGGGGGTCCTCTCTGATGGCACAGTGGGTTAAAGCACAACATTAAGAAGAAAAAGCCACTTCAGCATGAGTTCAATCTCCACCCTGGTGGTGATCCACTTGGTGCAGACCTCTCCTGACCCACCCACTGCTCCCCTCAGCAGTGTACTTCATCAGTCAGCCTGTTCTACTCCCCACTCTGCCTCTGTTAAAGCCTCTCACTGCCCCTGCACCTCTGACCTGTACCCCAGTTCTGTGTGCATAAATAAAAAAATCTATTTTTAAAAAGTTTTACTCAACAAATATTTATTGAGGAATTACTCAGTTCTATCAACATCATACAAAGCACTGATATGCCTAATATTAATACATGCTATGAAGGAATCTGCACATTGTACTAGCAGTTCTCATCTATTTTCTTTCTACAATGTCTCAACCACTCTTCTAAGAACTTTTGTTGTTCCACTTAATTACATAACCAGCCAATGAAATACTTCTTATATGAGGAGGCTAGGGTCAGAGTCAGAGACGGAGTACATAGCCTGTATCATGTCCCTAGGTAAAAAGGAGAAAAATTAATTACATAAGATATATGCAAATTTAAATGGTAATTAATCTTTTGAAAGAAAATTTATAATGATATATGAGAATGGTGTGCAATAAGCCCAGGCATGCAGACAAGGAACAAACCATGAAGGATTTTTGTACCATGTTAAAGTACAAAATTAAGAGGTACACTTAAAAAGTTATCGTACAGAAGAGATTGGCTCTTTGACAAATAACTTTGCTTTCAATGTGGAGAACACTTCTTAAATGTAACAAATCATAGCCAATTCTTTCTTCACTTTCTGACCATCAAACCTACATTTTGATTAAACCTTCTTCACAGTCTCAGTAAAGGTCTGGTCTTTACATGAATGCAGGGAATGATCTTTATCAGTCTTGAACACTGTTCCCATTTGTCCATGAATTTTCCCTTTCTTCCTTATTAGATTTTTCTTTAAAAAAAAATCTTCCCTATTAGAATTTTCTTTAAAAAAAATAAACCTTTCTTTTATAGCAATTTTAAGATGACAGTAAAATTGCAAGTCAGGTACAGAGAGTTTCCATACAGCACCTGCTTCCCTATATGCACAATCTCTCCCATTATCTACATTCCCCAGCAGAGTGGCACCTGTGTTACAATTGTTGCAGCTTTATGGCAAATTATAGTCACCTAAAGCTCATAACTTGTATTACAATTAACGCTTGCTGTTTTGATTATTTGAGTTTGAAAAAATGTGTAACTTCTCCATAATAATGGTTTACAGTAGTCTGCACTGTAATAAATCCTCTGTGCCCTCCTATTCATCTCACTCTTCACCCTGGGAACCAGTGATCTTTTAACTCCATTGTTTTGCTCTTTCCCCAAAACTTCATATTATATGATACCAACTAAATGTTATAATAGCTGATTCTTAGAACATTTAGTCTTTTAGATGGCACTTTCTCACTTAGTAAAATGCATTTAAGTTTCTTCCATGTCTTCTCATGATGTGATAGCTCATTTTTTTTTAGTGACAGATACAATTCCATTGTCTGCATCTATCACTTTTCATTTTTCTATTTACATGATATCTTGGTTGCTTTCAAGTTTTGGCAATTATGAATAAAGCTGCTATAAACATATGTGTGCATGTATTTGAGTAAATAGAAGTTATCAAATCCTTTGGGTAAATACTATGGATAGTTACTAGATCATATAGTGCAAGCATATTTAATTTTTTTAGAAAACACAAACTGCCTTCCAAAGCGACTATAACAATTATTTTCAAGAGTCAAGCTACAGAAGCAGCCTAAGTATCCAACAACAGGTGAGTAAATTAAGAAGACATGCGTGTGTTTAGAGACACACACAGTGGAACACAACTCAGCTATTAAGAAAATATAAACTCCTGCTATTTAAAGTTAAAAGTTTAACTTTAAACTGTGTTAAAGTTGAGAGAAAAACAAAGTTCAGATTATTTATTATATGTGTGCATAAAAACCAAGGGAACAAACACAAACAAAAACAAATCCATATAAACCTTTGAAAATTGACAGTAGAACTGTGGTTATTTAAAGGGGAGACTTGACAGGGTGCATGAAAAAGGGGCAAGAGATTAATGGTCTATTGTGGAAGACTTTTAATTTGTGGTAGGCGTGGTATGAGAACGTGCATTTGCTGAAGTGTGAACCTAAACCATTGAAGCATATATTGGTTCATAGTTACCTAAATAAACATAATTTAAAAAATACTGCTGAAGAGAAACAAAGTGGCTGTATCACCCAGTATATTGTTTTACTATTTATATAATCATCTTGAGACTTAATATCACCCAGATCTGGATTGAAGATCCTATTCAATAGCTCTACTCTGGAAATCCTCTCTCTCTTAACCTTATCTTTCTGCAGCATCTCAGATCTCTTCAACCCATCTCATAAAAATTAATTCATTTGTTCTGAATTATTAACTTCCTATACCTGCTAAAATATGTATATTAAGTTTGTATTTGTGTTTCTATTTCTTCATGCCCAGCATAGTTTTGCACATAATCAGGGATATGGATGTCGGTAGAATTATATTGATTAGAAATCCATAGTGAACACTGTAATATCTGGGTAAGTGAACAGATTCATAGTATGAAATATTCTGCTGACTATGAGTTCAAATATATTAAAATCATTACAAAGAAATTGTAATTATAAAAATTATAGTTTGAGAAATTAAAGATATACATTTTTCTAAATGCTGACTCCTCGTGTAATGTTTCCATTGTGAATGCTCTAAATGTTTCCATATCACTGATTAAGTGGCTCAGTTTTATAGTGACTGAGGGAAGCATTGCCAATGCAGAAAATCATGCTTTGATAAGGAATAGAAGAGCTTAATCTTCACTGCAGAGCCATGCCCTATATTTTCCAGTAGCTGCAATGACAGTCTTCATGGCAGCTGTTTTCTGTAGTTTCATCAATGATCTCAACTAGAACTGTTCCTTGGAAATGTAAAAAATAAAATGTAAAAAATAAAATCCCTTGAAAACTAAGAAAATAGGATGAAACATTCATCAAAATGAAAACAATCATTTGTAAGAGTTATATTGTGTGCCTGAACTAGAACTATTACTGGTCACTGAATGAAAGGATCAATTACATTAGTAATTTGTCATTAACCCTGAGGAATTCAGCCCATGTTCTCACAGCTGATTGAAGTGCAATGGAGGCAAATCAGAGAGAGGCTATGAAGTAACGGTTTTGTACAATTTTAGATTATTTGTATCCAGGTTCCTTTGTAAATGAGACTGCTGGACTTTGAAAAGTCAGTGCACCAATGTACATTAATACTGAAACTAAAATAAAGGGGAAATGCCTGAGTGGATATAGAACAAAGGGAATACAAAACATGACCCTTTGATTAGCTCCACCTTCTAATTTAGTGAGAGTGGGCAAGTTCCCTATTTTTGCTGTGCCTCCATTAACTCCTTTAACAAAATGGGAAAAAAAATAGTTCTATCACAGAGTGCTGCTCTGGAGGTCAACACTTACTTTGTTAATATATTAGAGTTCCTATATGTACATAACACCATGTGTTTCTTCTAGAGCATTAGTCATAATGTACAACCATGTTGTTTGAGTTCAAAATAGTGAACTCCTCCAGTGGACTCTGCAGGAACCATCCTGGTTTTATCTATTATGGTGCCTCTATGGATTTAGAATATTATTTGAAATTGTATCCATGTATAAATTTATGCATATAAAAAGTCATAGGATGGAAAACACCTAAGTACCTTGTATTTAGGATTTTACAGACATTACTATTTGGGAAAGTCGCATTGTTACTTCTCTGAGCCTCAGTTTCTTCATTAGTAAAATGGAATCGTATTCCTAACAGACATAATAGAACATCATGAAGTTCACAGCATTGAGACAGGTGCTCAGAAGCCATTTAGGGACTCTCAAATGATCTTCCTGCTGCCACATTCATTTCCCAGTCTATATATGTATCCAATTTTTTTTTTTTCAATCACACTGTCCTTCCATTTGAAACTCCCATTGTCTTCCCCATCTTTATCCAAATCCTTGGAAACACAGGACCCCTTGAGCTGCTTGAACTGTTCTCTTTCTTCTCCTCCATTTCTGCTTCATTAATCTCACCTATTCCCCTTTCTCTCCCACTGTTTCCACTAGCTGCACTGATCCCTTTAATCATCCTCAAGCACATAAGACATACCTTTGACTCAGGTCCTTTTCATTGTCTCTTTCTTCCACTGGGAAAGTTCTTTTCAGAAATCAGAATGATTGGCCTTCTTACTATCGACAGTGACTTTTATTTTAATTGTAATCCTTCTTTGCCCTTAACCCATGCCACCTCCCAAGTCTGCTTTATAATCTTACTTATTCAACAATTAGTAACTCTAAGAGTTACTAATTGATTATGTATGTTGTCTTTCTTGCCCTACTGGAATGTAAACGGTTTCTGAAATTGGACAGTTTTGTCTGTTTTATTAATTGCTATATCTCTAAATCTAGAATAGGACCTGACCATTAATCACAAATATTTTAATTAATAAGTGTAATAATTGTATCAGCATTATTACTATAATTATAATGACATTAAATCTCTCTTCCCAAGGACCCTGCTTATGGATTCCATCCTATTGCCATAATTGAAAAACTGTAGTTATTTGTCATCATGACACTTTCTTGACAATTTGTCCCTTTAAAGAATTAATTTTGGGGCCCTCCCTGGTGGCGCAGCGGGTTAAAGCACTGCACTAAGAAGATTAAGCCACTTCCTCATGAGTTCCATCCTTGCCTGCCCTGGAGGTGGCAGACCTCTCCTGACCCGCCTGCTGCTCCCCTCAGCAGTGTACTTCGTTGATCTGCCTGTTCTGCTCCCCACTCTGTCCCTGGTGAATCCTTTTACCCTCCGCATCTCTGGCCTATACCCCAGCTCTGTATGAATAAATAAATAAATCTTAAAAAAAAAAGAAGAATTAATTTTGGCCAAAATTTTCCTTGCATGGAGAGACAGCTTGGGCTTTTTATTATTTGGTCATTTTTGTTTGAAATGTCCAGTTTTGCAAAATACTTCTTATAGGATTATTTAATTTGGCATTCTAACCAGTATCTATATCTTATTAATGCTAAATATTTGCATTAAGCCACAAGAAAGCACCATGACTGTTCATTCTTCTCTGTCCATCAGTCTCTATTCTCAGGATCCACTACATAATTGCAGAAGTGGTTTCTTTGTGTGTATGGTCCAGTGTGCCTCACTAGATCTTAATTTCCCGATTTTGCTTTACATAATTGCTTCTCAGCAATTTACTATGATTTAACCACTCGGCCTGATTAAGGCTTTGATAGCATCAATATTGGTCTTTAAGCACCCTATTTGATCTAGTATTTCCATTATTATACATTGTTATAATTTTTAATTTAACTTTTGGGATGTCTTGGGATGGAGAT
Organism: Condylura cristata; assembly: GCF_000260355.1. Classification (NCBI taxonomy): domain Eukaryota; kingdom Metazoa; phylum Chordata; class Mammalia; order Eulipotyphla; family Talpidae; genus Condylura; species Condylura cristata. Next base: position 15,279,656 of record NW_004567104.1, on the reverse strand, counting down.
TGGTGGCAAGGGCCATGAAGGGAGTCATGATTACAATGATATAAGTGATAGAAGTATGATATATAGATTAGTTTAGAGGTTAAAATGCCTCAAGTAATCTACTTCTCTGCTGGGATTGTCATGTGGGAAAGTGTGTGTGTGTGTTTGTGTGTATACATACATACATACATTTATATGCATATTTTTCCCAATTCTAGTACTTTGGATTTATTTAGTTAAGTCCATACTCACACAGCACAGAGTCATTATTCTTAAAAATATTCCTGATGATTTCACTGACCTTCTCATCTATGTCCCAGAGAGACTGGTATGCTAGCAGATGAGAAAAGACATCCTAAGGGACTTGGTGCCAGGTTCTTGCTCTGTCATCTCTTACAGCAGCCCCAGAGCCAGAAGCGACAGGAGTCATATTCCTTTCATATTATGTGTCATTAGTTTTAAGACTCTCAATTATTCTTGTCGTTTAGTGTTTCTGACGTGGACAATCACTGCATTTAAGGGCAATTACATTCATTTCAACTCAGATTCCAGGTCTAATATTGGAAAATAAATATGAGACTTTTTTGATTCTGGAAAGAATGAATCAGAAAGATAGTGACTTTAAGAAAGATGTCAACTGTCCCTAGCCTTTCACAGAAAATTCTGAATCAACATGTGCACAATTAATTTTGTTACTGCTCCTCACCTTGTTTCTCCTACAGCATTCCTTTCCTTGGTTAACGGTCCTACAATCCAATCAATATTTTACCTAGAAACCTAAGGCTTGTTCCCATATATTCTATACCATTCACCTCAAATATAGATTATTCTACACCATTTACCTCAAATATAGATTATTCACCTTTGTGAATGCACCTACATGCTAACCAGATCTTAATATTAGTTGGAATTTACTACTCAGAGAACATGGAAAGGGAAAAAAAGGCATAAAAAGTAAGGTGTACCGGGCCCTCCCTGGTGGCGCAGCGGGTTAAAGCACAGCACTGAGAAGCTAAAGCCACTTCCGCATAAGTTCGATCCCAGCCTGCCCTGGAGGTGACCACATGGCGTGGCAGACCTCTCCTGACCCGCCCGCTGCTCCCCTCAGCAGTGTACTTCGTTGATCTGCCTGTTCTGCTCCCCACTCTGTCTCTGGTGAAGCCTCTCGCCACCCCTGAGCCTCTGGCCTGTACCCCAGTTCTGTATGCACAATAAATAAATCTTAAAAAAAAAAAAAAAAAAGTAAGGTGTACCACAGAGCTGTGATAGAGAAGTATATTTCAGAATGAGTATATATGTCTCCATTCTTATTACCTCACTGCCTCCCCTACCTCAGTCTCTTTCTACATGCCATCCTCAACACCACATCACTCTCTTGCTTGAAAAACCTCAATTGACTTCATCTGACTTACAGAATAATGTACAACCAGAAGGCCCTCCATGGTACACAGGGAAGCTATATACTAAGGAAATTAAGAAACACATTTTGGAATCCTGCAGAAATGGGCTGAATTATCATTACTAGCTGTGTGATCTTGGAAAAGAAGTTTTTTCATAGCTCAGTTTCCTCACTTACAAAATAATGTCTTCACAAAGCCCTTGAGAATATTAAATTATACATGGTGTTTATCAACTGTAGTAGAGTAAGTACTAAATAAATGGCAATAGATGTCATTGAGGTTGTTAAGATTTATTTCAGTGACATAATTTGTCTCCAACTTTTCCTTTCAGGACTGTCTTTTCCCCTTTTTCCTGTGTCTCTCCATGTTCCCTTCTGTCTTCTGTACCCCAGTGACAGCAGGGTTCTTGCCATTACTGAAATATAGTTCTCTATCGCAGCTCTGTGATTGGTACATATCACTTTTTCTGCCTTTACTTCCCCTCCCCCCATTCGCTGAGTAGTAAATTCCAACTAACACTAAGACCTGATTCAAATGACACCTCTTCAACGAAGCCCTGTAGATTGTTCCTAACTGCTATAATGGCACTTACACCACACTTCCATTAGAGATAGAGGACAGAGTGTACTACTATCAAGGATGTTCTATTTAATCAACTACTAAACTCTCTAAGTCATAAGGAATGAATGATTTCAAACATAAAAGTCCCCATAGAAATACAATAATCTTTATACAATACAGGAGAGCAAAGACCGCTAAGAAAAATAATGAGCTGGCATAAATATTTTTATTATTTTTATTGAAGCTTTAAAATATATTCTACTCAGTGCAGCATCCTTCATGGATCTTTACTAGCTTGAAATATGATTCACGTATACATAAATACTGTACAAATATTATCTTCAAGATGCTGTTCTGGTCCTCTCTGGTGGACTAAGGGTTAAGTCTCAGTGTTATCACTGCTACAGCCTGAACTCTATCCAAGGCCAGGGAGCTGACCCACATAGGCACAGCACACCTCTTCTGCTGCTCCCCTTAGCAGTATATAATAGTAAATCCACCTGTTCTATTCCCCACTCTGTCTCTGGTGAATCGTCACCTCTTTGCTCCTCTGGCTGATGCCCCAGTTCTACATGCACACATACACACATACACACTTACCAAGACCAAATAAATAGTTAAAAAAAAAAAAAGATACTGTCTCACATTCTATACTGATCATTAAAATTGCTATGCCTGATAAATCATACTAACAGATGGTTTCCCTATAGGAAAGGGGGACTATCAATAGCATTCCTCATAAACACAGATTTTGGATAATAGCATCGTGTCATCATATTCATGAATGACATTCACTTGGTGGTATATCGTAATTAGCATTAGTGGCATAGTTTGGACTTAATAAGCTACTCTGTAGAACTCCTGTTCACAAGTAATTGACAATTTTGGACAAGCATTCTATTTGGTTGTTTGCCATTGGTAGCCATGGTAAATAGAATAAACAGCAATGTATGGTGTTGACTTCAGGAAGACAGCAAAGCTGGCCTTCCCCATAAGGGAAAGCTATGTTTTAGAGCAAGCATTTCCACTGTAGATACTTACCCCTCAAATATCCTAATGAGCGCTTCCTTCCTCTCCTCCATTCTCAAAATCTTCTGTTCTTTCCTCCCTTTTTATTAATACAAAAGAAATACTTAGGGATTTTAAAATTATGTTGAAAATTACAAAAGGCTACTTTCTTATCAATCAGTGGAAAGGGAAGAATATTCCAGGAGGGTTCCATAGCGTTCACTTATATATTTAATAGCCAAGGATTTAGAAACCACTTGAGATGTTTTAAGAATATAGACCAGCAGTTAATTATCGCCTCAAATGCAGGTTTTCTGGATTGTGAGATTTACACAATGTAGTAAAGTGACTGAAAGCTCCTGGTCCACAATCCGTTGTATGAAGAGTCTCCTGCATATGATGGAATAAATATCTATTCCTGCTATTGTATTTATCTAAAAGCTTTGTTTTTAATTTTAGTATCTATATTATGCTAAGGAACTGTATCAGACACCTAACATTGTAATCTTTTTAAAATATTTATAACAACTCTATTGAAACTGAAGCACATTGGCCAAAAAACTGACTTATACAGCTAATAAAGGGTCAAACTGAGTTTAACTCAGTAGTACTAGAATCTAAATACCTTACTTCTCCGCCTGACTTTCTGCCTCCGACAGTAGAGGGAATTTTACCCTATTCTAAAAGGAATTATTTTATTTCATTTTAAAGAGATCTGTTAGTGTGTGGATTGTTGTAGCTGATATTCATTTCTTTCCCCATGGACATATTTCTGACATCAATTTCAAGGAAATAGAGATTAAGGGTAGAATATAAATCAGCTAGCTGTACTTCAATGAATAGAAATTTTTAAAGATCTAGCTTCCCTTTTTTATGGCTTTTGTTATGGGAAAGCAATGACTCATTTAGTTAGTTTAGTTTTTGGGTTTTACATTATGCAATGGACTGGAATTCTAGTAACTTACCCTAACTATGAACAAAGAAATAGTCCCCATAGTCCAGAATTAACAATATTTGTGGATGATGACAATGTTTTAGTGAGAAAGGACATTTTTTTATATTGTATCATTTTAAAATGCCTTGATGTTACCATCTTTTAAAATATCATAGTGATTTTAAAGCATCATTTGTTATACATATATGAAAAATAACTCATTAGTAAAGTAATTGTTCAAGGTCACATAACTATTGAATCTAGGTATGTCTAAGTTCAAAGGTTATCTCTCTATAATTTTAAGTGGTTTGTCCTAATAAAGGAGAAAAGTAATTTCTCAGAAAGTTGTGTCTTCAGTTGAAGATAGTAAACTTATCCATGGTGTCAAGCAAGTAGGAATTTGTTCACATGAACAAGTCCAGAGCTGAGTAGCAGAGCATCAGCATGACTGCTCAAGAAAATCATTAAAGAATAAGGCACCCAATAACTTCCACTCTGTGTAGAAGGTGGCCTCATTTCTCACAAGTGCTAGATGTGACACCCCTTCACTGGTTAACAATTCTTCACTCCCAACAAGCAATGAAAGGTGAAGGCAAAAAGCAGAAGCCAGCTGAATCTACTGTTTTATCAAGAAAATAACAGCTGCCCCAGCAGTCTACCTGGTGACTTATACTTACTCATCAGTTCAGTGTCATATGAGCATCCTTTGCAATAATAGAACCTGTAGGATGGATGTAGATTTTAACACCACACATTGACACCACAAACAAAATTGTGGTTCTGTTAAAAAGGATTTGAGGCTGGCAGACAGCAAATGGCACAAAAAGTTGACATCAGAAAAATAATAATTAGGGCTCTGTAAAAAAAATGAGAAAACTGATACCTAGAAAGAGATGATTCATTATTTCTTTTAGGGGAAAAAAATGTATGTGACAATTAGAGAAAAAGGATCATAAGGTAGCAATTTACTGAATCACTTAAGTACATTTTCTTTTAACCTCACTATTGGTTTAATTATTTGGGTACCAAAGAGCAGTAGCCCACTGATAACTCAATGATCCCATTTATACTGCAAGGAAGCCCCACTTAGTTAGGATACTCAACACAGCTACAGAGTCAACTGAAGAAATGATCTCTTGGCATTCAGGGTGATTTCAATGGTAATCTATGGCTGGATCCATATCCAAGTCATCAGTGAGTAGAGAAAGCAAGACAGTAAATCCTAGACCTTTGAAGTTACAAATCACTGGAATGGTATTTGGGAATCAAACATCTGCTTCTCAGAGCTTAAGAAAAAAAAAATGGGAAAAGAAAATCAATTTCAAATAGCAGAGCACATGTAATCACCTCTTACTAAATTGGACCTTGCTACAGTAATAATTTGTTGACTCATCAAGTTTGAAACAAGATGAACTTTGCTTATTGTTGAAAATAAGTCCCTTTACATTCCTTTCCAGTATAGTTAGGGATTCACTGTATTTATCCTTGCCTGATAATGCACATATATGCAGTGTTTATATACATAAGTATACAACAAGCAGCTGAGAAGATGAAATTAGAATTTCTTCCCACGCCAGGATCAAGAACACAGCAAGCAGGTATTGCAGATATGAGCTAAAATTGGAAGATTTACACAGGTCTGTACATGGATCATTTGCAAATTCATGAAACTCTCCACATTTTTCCAAAATTCCCTTGTGAAATTTTGTCTGACCCTCTGCTCCCATAGCATGGCACACCCCTGTATTAACATCTGCCTCACTGTATTTAATTATCAGTATACATATTTGCTTTCTTCTCAAAGCTATGAGTTTCTTGAAGACAGAAGCAGTAACAGTTACTGTCCATCTTTGTACCTGCATTTTCTGGTATATAGTGGCCTCTCTGGAGCTATTTCCTTCAGTTGTGATTTCTTCTCTTCCTCCTGGTTTTTCTTTAACTGTCCTTCCTCAAAGAGGTCTTCTCTATTTCAGTATTTTCTAACCAGTTACATCACCCCAATATTTCTCTATTCTTTTTTTTAACACTTTCTGCAAATTTCCTATCAGTACAATGCTTGGCACCTAGCACATTTTTCTTGCCCATAAAAAATAACAACTCAGTTTAGAACAGTAGTAAAAATAGAATATAAAATCCATTACTTGATCAAAGCAAATAGTGGCTTGCCAGGCAGGAGAGCTGAGTTGAGGTTCCTATCCACCTTTGGTAGGTCTGGGACTAGAGGACATGCCCTTGAATAAGCCTCAAATTCTTTCTGGTTTTATGACTGTGAGATTCCATGACTACAGAAGAAAGGCAAATGTAAAGGCTGAACAGTCTTAGAATCAATAAAGTATGGGAAAGAAAGGATCGCAGGATGATAATGCTATTATTACAAAAGGCTGTCCTTGGGATATATTATGGGAACTGGATGGATAGTGCTCAGTAAGTCAATCTACTGTACCCTACTGTAGCTATATCCTTATAGAGGAATTGTTCCCATTGTTAGTCCCTACCATTTAGGGGACTCAGAAACACTGGAAGGATTATAATGAGAGTAAAATGAATTCATTTGGGAAAAAATAGAACTAAAATTATTCAGAAACACAAAGGTAAGGCTAGAAACAGCTCTCATAATGTTCTCAGTGCACAGGGGATCTATTGACAAGATAACAACATATGACTAAACCAAGAGAGCTTGGCTAGACCTAAAGACTATACAGGAAATTGAACTTGAAAACAATTTACAAGGAATGTTCTGAATTCGCCCCTAGAATCTTTGAAAGTAGCTGTTTGGGCATAAACATGAGGAGAGGCAGGAAGCTAAACCAGATGACTCTTTCAAGATTTCCAAATCTAAACTATGTTTTAAAATTAATTTCTTCAAAAATAAAACCAGAAAGCATCTATTTGGCTATACAGAATAAAAAGTAATCTCATTTTCTCTCTACAACTTAATTGGCTCTCTTGCCCAAAGCCCATTTCTATTCTGAGTCTAAATAAAGTGACGATAGTAATCATAAAAGATTTAAGAGTATTCATATCTCATTTCATTACTGGAAAACTGCCACCTAAATCCTACCTATTTCTATAGGCTAAAAACAGCTACTACAGAAGCAATATCCACTCTACTAATCATCACTAATAGCTCTTAACAAGATTGAGAATATTGAAACACCATCGTAGCCGTGTTGCTGGATACACGGAGTAATATTAGAGGAATTAAGGAATGTGTTAAATCACACATTTCAGGACATTTTCTTAAACAGATTAGTGCCAACACTGCTCTTACATTGGGAAAAAAAAAAGCCCACATTCCTTCTGAGGGTTATGAATACCGGGGGCTATAAAATGATGCCCCAATAACTTGGAAATGAGAGAATAAGACAGATTTAGAGTCTCAACTGAGCATCAAGCAGAGTTCAACAGAAATATACAAAGTTGCCTCCAAGGGACAGCAACTCTGAGACCTGGCCTGCAGAGTTTGACTGAGGCCAGATTAAATATATGGACATTTCTAAAATGTTTTACTCACAGATGATTTGTCAATTAGAAGCACAGGAGACGGTAGGGGCTAGATGTCCCTAAGGCAGCAGGGATATGGCTTTATAGCCAGGCTGTCCTTCTCTTCCCTAGTTGATTTAGTCAGGTGAGAAATGTCCTCATCAATCAGGGTTTAATTAAGCCCCAGGTGGTTGTTCTCTAGTGTATCTTGGTCTCCTGTCTTTGAAATCAAAGTGAGGACTCTTGGTCTGTCTTGCCAGTTCTCTCTATGGTATTAAATACACTGAATGCTCAGCTTTTTTTTTTTTTTTTTTTCAGTTCAATTAATAGTTCTTAGACTTAACCGAAAAACCAATGAGCTTCTGAGCTCTAGATTCTGAAATAAAAGCCACTATAATTATTAAGAATAAGGACCTCCAGGCCCTTCCTGGTGGCAGCAGGTTAAAGCACAGCACTGAGAAGCTAAAGCCACTTCCACATGAGTTCGATTCCTGCCTGCCCTGGAGGTGACCACATGGCCTGGCAGACCTCTCCTGACCCGCCCGCTGCTCCCCTCAGCAGTGTACTTTGTTGATCTGCCTGTTCTGCTCCCCACTCTGTCTCTGGTGAAGCCTCTCACTGGCCCTTAACCTCTGGCCTGTACCCCAGTTCTGTATGCACAAATAAATAAATCTTTAAAAAAAAAAAAAGAATAAGTAGCCAATAAAATATTGGCTCTAATAATTCAATTTCTGTATTCAGAAGAATTTTCTAACCCAAAGAGAAGCAACTTAAAGGGAAAGGTGCCTATAACAGAGGATTTTTCAGTAAACTTTTCTGTTAGAAGTGTATTTATTTCATTTATTATGGTAACTTTGGTTTACACTGTTTGTATCTTAGAAGTCTAGTGTGGTTGCCACACTGGAGAGAATATTTTTGAGATAACAGGTGGGAGCTGTGTTAGGAGTTTGTTTCCCAATAGTTTTCCTTATGATCTTTACCTTTTTTTTTTTTTTTTTTAAGATTTTATGTGTGCTTACAGAATTGGTGTACCAGCCAGAGGGATGATGGGTGAGAAGATTCACCAGAGACAGAGTGGGGAACAGAACAGGCCAACTCACAAAATACACTGCTGAAAATAGCAGCGGGCAGGTCAGGAGAGGTCTACCACACTATGTGGGTCAGCTCCCTGGCAGGGATCGAACTCATGCTGCAGTGGCTTCCGAGAGCTTCATAAGGTGGTACTTTAGCCTGTTGCGCCACCAGGGAGAGCCCTGATCTTTACCATTCTAAATCAGTTTACTCAGCATCAGTTACTGAAAATTTAAGTTACCTCTGCTTTCTCTCAAGGACCAAGATATCTTTAAGAAAAAAGAAATAAAAATGACAGGTTAACTGTAGCCTTTAGGTTAAGACTTCCACTACCAACTGGTACAAATGGGCAAGAATTCTAGCAATTTTTTAGGAAAAGTTTGGTAAATAAAAACTGTGGATCTATCATTCATAGTGTTTATATTTAATAAGTATTTAAGTATATTTAAATATAAATGAAATACTTTACATTATATTTTTATGTTATAATAAAATTTAGTTTGTAAATCTACTGAATACATTTAAATGTAATAAGTAAATTATTTATATTAAAAAGGTGTAGAAAATATACACATAGAGATGATTCTCAAGGTACATATGTACAAATAATGCAAATGAAAGTCTCTGTGTATAAAAATACAAACAGGGTATGTTGTCAAGTGTTTACAGGTTCAACTATTCTAATAGCTTTAAACTTTTCTGATTTCAGTTATCCATCTTCTAATTTTTTTCACATCTGTAAATATTCTTTCTTTTGAGTTATAAAGTCCAGAATTTGAACACAATTTTTGGTAAGAATTCCTCTAAGCAAGTTTGAAATGGACGAGTAATATTTTATTGTTGTTCTTATATATCATACCTATATCTGAGTTTCCAAATGTCATACTAGTTTATGGTTTGCCTTTCTTTAAAAATACTACCTCTTTCAGGCGCTTCCTGGTGGCACAGCGGGTTAAAACACAGCATTAAGAAGTTAAAGCCACTTCAGCATGAGTTCAAACCCCGCCCATCCAGGAGGTGATCCACACGGTGAGGCAGACTTCTGACCCAACCACTGCTCCCCTCACCAGTGTACTTGTCAGTAGGCTGGTTCTGCTCCCCACTCTGTCTCTGGTGAATCCTCTCCCCACCCCTGCACCTCTGGCCTGTACCCCAGCTCTGTGTGCATAAATAAATCTTAAAAAAAAAAAAATACTACCTCTTTCAGTCTTTATAACTGCACTAAATGTCCATGTTTTATCCCAAATTTTATACAAGATATTTTTCTTTTTGTTACAATTTCTTCAGTTTAAAAGGCTTGTTAATACCCCCTTGAATTTAGTATAACATAATTTATGAATCTTTTTTTTTTTTTATATTTCAGTGTTTTCTTGGTTTTGCTAGCAAACAAATAAAATATAAATAAAAAATTATTTTGTGTTTCTCTATTTTGTTTCTGATCAGTCTTTCTAATAATCAACTTTATTTGCCGTTGCCCAAAAATTCTCTCCTGAAACCACTAATTTTCTCTATTAATTTGCTATTTTCTATTTCATTGACTTCTTTTTCTGACTGTTATGCTAATTTCCTCTGTTTACTTTGGGTTTCATTTGCTGTACTTTTTTTTGTATGAAAGCTAAGATTACTGGTTTGAGTTTTCTTCTTATCTGTATGGTTGTTTTATGCTAAAACATTTACCTTTAAGTATTGCTTTAGTCACAGATACTGATTTACTAAGTTTTCATTTTTGTTTAAATCAAAGTATATTGTTAGGCTTCCAGATATTTATAAATTTTGCAGAATTTTTTATTATTTTGTTAAAGAGTGGTCAGAAAATATACTGCATATGGCATTTTTCCCCAACTTATTGAAACATATTATGACAGAGAATATGATCTTTCTTGCCAGATATTTCAAGTACACTTGAAAAGATATGTTTTCTGCTTGTGTTAAAATGTTCTATAATATGAATTAGGTCAAGCTGATTGATAGTTCTATGCAAGTCTCCATTTATATTAAATTGGTTGATAGTGTTGTAACTTTTCTTTGAATTATATCATTTCTGGAGAAATGGTTATTAAAATCTCTAGCTATAATTATGGATTTATATAATTTTGTTGCCATTCCTTTAGTTTTTCCTTCATATTTTTGATACTCTTTTAAATTTATTAATGTTTTGAATTGCTGTGCACTCCTTTATCAATATGAAATGACTGCTTTTTTCTGAGAGCTTCTTTGACTTGTATTAACACTGGCACATCAGCTTTTTCTTTTTTGATTAGTATTACTGTGACATATTGTTTTCTATGCTTTTACTTTTAATCTACTTGATTGTTTATATTTAAATGGCCTATTTAGTTTTATAGGCAGCATAATGATTAGATGTTTATCATTTACATTGAATAAGGTGTATGATAGACATCTAAATTACTATCTTATTTATTTTTGTATTTATTAATTCTGTTCCTTGTTTATTTCACCTCTTTCACTGTTTTCTTTTGTATTAAATACTTTTATCATCTTATTTCATCCCTTGGTTTGCTTTGACAATAGCTACTTTTATTTTGAACTCATTGCTTTAGGATTATCAGAATACAACTTTGACTTACCACAGTCAACCCTTACTGTCTCTATTAGATTCATTATCCTATATGTAATGTACTTTTGTGAATGCTTTCAATTTTTTATCATTGATATTACTCAGTTTGATTATTATTAGTTTTTTTTTGTTTTTTTGTTTTTTTTCAGATTTCTTTTTCATGGAGTTAGTAGAGCATCTTCTATCTGTTGAGTTTGTAATGTTATTAGCCTTGAAATATTTCAACCATGTTTTCTTTATATTTACTTTCTGATATGTCCATGGGAACAGTTAATGGACACTTACATTATTGCCAATTCTTGGTTATTGGAAATCACACTACAAAAATATATGGGGGTGTACATACTCCTTAAAATTAGTTTCTGTTGCTTAATTTTTTTTTCTTAAATGGTCACATTTTCATGCTATGTGCATGCTTGGTAAATTTAAATTAAATTCTAGATATTGTAAATGTTGTTTTTCCATGTGTTCAAATGTCTTGTTCTTACAAATATTCTTGAGCTTTGTTCTGGTACATGTTTAGTTACTTGGAAACAGTTTGATTAAGTAAGCTCATACATTTAAATTCTTAAGTTAGACCAAAGTGGCATCAGATCCAGGCTTAATTTTTCCACATAACTATAGCAAAGCTTTTCTATGTACCTAGCCTGATGCCCCATGAATAATGAAGTATTCCACTCTTGCTGGCACTAATCCCAGCATTATCTAGGATTGTTCCCTCTAATCTTTCATGGATAAGAGTTCATATTCCCAATATTGGGTAGTTTCCTCAGAAACTCTTGTAATCAGTTTTCAATATTCAAAGGAACTTCTCTGCACATCTGATTTCCTTTACTATGCAGCTGCCTCCTCTCTGATACTCTGCCTGGCGAACTTGAACTTGAACTACCTTTACCTCTTCAAACTCCACTCTCAGGTTTCTCAGCAAAAGGAGATCAGCATTCTTCTCCTATGTCCTCTATCTTGTGAGTATTCTAGAAAACCTCTGCTCACCAGTCAGGGGGGCTAGTGAATTTTCTGTTGTGAAGAGATTAGTGTTTCTCATTGTTTATTGTTCAATATCTCAAGATTAATTATATTTTTTTTGCAATTTTTTTTTGTTTTAGTAATTTCAGGTAGGAGAGTAAATTCTCCTCCAATTATTTCTTGTTGTTAGAAAGTAGAAACCTGAATCAATTTATCTTTTCCATCTTTTAGTATTCATTTTAACTTTTTAATCTATATTAGTCAAGTAATTTCTAGTGATATCACTTATTTGCTAGGCTATATTATATGCACTGTTCAATATGGCAAGATAGAGCAGTTAAGAAAGCAGTCAAACATCACTGCATTTTATGGAGAGATGGCTATCTCAAAGAAATAACTGAAACATTGATCAAAGTTCTGCACCAAATTCTAACATGTGTATGTGGGATTTCTCTATATCTTTCACTGGCTGGTGTCTTAGAATCTACTTCAGTTCTGACACTATTTTTTTTTTTTTAAAGATTTATTTATTTATTTGTGCATACAGAACTGGGGTACAGGCCAGAGGCTCAGGGGCGGTGAGAGGCTTCACCAGAGACAGAGTGGGGAGCAGAACAGGCAGATGGACGAGGTACACTGCTGATGGGAGCAGCGGGCGGGTCAGGAGAGGTCTGGCTCGCCATGTGGTCTCCTCCGGGGCAGGCGGGAATCGAACTCATGCGGAAGTGGCTTCAGATTCTCAGTGCTGTGCTTTAACCCGCTGCGCCACCAGGGAGGGCCCAGTTCTGACACTATTTACCAGGAGATATTATCAGATTCATCAGGTTAAAGACTCAGCTCTGCAAGACAGCTCCCTTCCCACTTGAGATGCCATTTGCATACAATAAATTGTCATTTGTGCTTCTGACCAACCAACTATATAGATCAGAGGTTTTAATGGCCTCTTCCTTGGGTTCAATTAATTTGTTAAAGGGGGTCACAGAGCTCAGATAAGCATTTCAATTACTAGATTATGAGTCAATCATAAAAGCCAGATGGAAAAGATGAGCATGGCACGGTCCAGGGAAGAGTTCTGACATGAAATGCCCTGTCCAGATGCACCATTTTCCTTCCACATGTTTAGAAATGCAGAAGACCTCTAAGTCCCATGATTTCGGGTTTTTATGTACATGGTTAACTGAATCATTGGTCCTTTGTGATTGAATTCAATCCCCAAGTCCCTTTCATCTCTAGAGGTCAGTAAGCAGTAGACTGAAGTTTCCCTTACTATAATTACATAGGTGGTTCCTCCCCTTCTTAGATGATCTGTAGCTGGTATAATTACTTTAATTACTTCTACTAATAAGTTAAATTGAATAATAGGTTAATGTGACTACTAATAATATTGTTAATAATATTAATACTTTGGAAACCCTAAAGAAATATTGGCTAAGCTGGTGAATATCAGTGGTTACTAACGTCACACACTAAAATGAGAACCATGGATTATGTGCCCCTGCAGGAAGTGCAAGAATCATACAATAGGAACAATTGCTTACAAAATCTCAATTCTGAATCTGGTCAAGCTTCCAGAGCTAACTATCCAATTTACAGGAAGAACAGCAAACAAAAAAACATTAAAACAAGAGGATAGAAATAGAACATCTACATCATGAGAAACTTTATAAGACAAATATCCTGATATATTCAAATAGCATGAAGGACATAATAAAAGACAACTTAGGTGGTGGTATTTCTCATGCAGTCTCCCAACCTACTTTATGTAAAGGCACAAAGACAGTCTTCACATCTGCTAGCATTAACCAAAGAATGTAAGACACATCTGGATAGGCATAAAGACCTAGCTTGAGAGAGACTGGAAGAAAATGCATTGTAGTCCTTTCTCAGAAATAGCTGGAGACAACTGGATTACCTGCCGAGACATACCGCAATCCCAGCCAGGTTCCAGGATCCTGAATATCAGAAGAATTAAGCCCAGAAGGAACCCCACTAATATTTCTGCTCCAGAAACTGAGAGGTCTGAAGGGAATGTGTCCATAGGATGCAGCTGCTGTGGACCTAAAAGCATCATGTTGGTCTTTCTTTTCTTTTCTCCAGCCATACCTCTTCCTTCTGATACTGGCAACATTATGTGTGGTTCTTTCTATTGTCTTTCAAAAATGTGGTATTAAGTCAGAGGAGAAAATAAAATATATTTAATGTATGAACTTATATGAATGCCAATTCAATCAAACAAATGTAAGAATTAAATTATGAGTCACTTGAAGAATTTTAAATACGAAACAGAATTATTTTAAAATATTTTCAGATACTCAGAGGACATTTTTAAAGAACAGACACTCAAGTATTTAGTATTACAATGATGTGATATTTGAAAATTGCTTTAAAATGATTGTGAGAAAAATTAAGTCAGTTGGGACCTAACTATATTGGTCATAACTATTATTATGGTTATTCAGGTTCGATGGAATAATACATACTCTAATTATTCAGGTTCGATGGAATAATATATACTCTAATAACATAGAAAATATACATGCTTGTATATATTTTTCTACTAGTTTCTGGGACAGAGTTCCTAAAATTTTTATTATTTCCTAAATAAGACCACTGTTCTAATATTTGATGTTTGACTCTCATTCCAGATGTTTCTTAAAGGCCCTGTACTGTCCTGGTTGATGGAAGTATCTTTTATTCTAATGAGGCAAATCTTTGTGAAGTCCTGAAAATTTAAGGATGGAGTTTAGCCATCAAAAAGAGTAAGACTTGACTAGAAGCTTAGAGTTTTCATTTCTATCATTTGTGTTTCAGTAGGATAGATGGGTTGGCAATTGAGTGAATGGTGGATCACAGCTACATGATGAATTTTCTATTAAAATCCCAAAAGCACAAGGTTCAGTAAGCTTTTGGTTCCTGAATATATAGAATAATAGAGTATGGAGGTTCCATAGCCCTTTCCCCTACTTGACCATACTCATGTCTTCCATCTGACCATGCATGGGTATCCTTTATCAAAACCTTTTTACTAAGTGATAAATATTAAGCAAGTGTCTCCTGAGTTCCATGAGACATTCTAACAAACAATCCACCACCCAAGAAAGGGATGGTGGAAATCAAAGTTGTAGCCATTTGATCAGAAAGAACAGGGACACCCTGGAATTTATCATCAGTGTCTGAAGTGGGAGCAGTCTTGTTGGAGTAAATGCTTCCCACGTGGGATCTGATGCTCATACCCAGAAAATGATGACAGAATTGAATAAAGTTGTTTGGCACCCATGGATGATGCAGAATTTCTTGGACTGAAGAAAAACACACACACACACACATTTTGTTGACCAGAATTAAGTGCTTTGCATATTGGAAATAAAGGAAATAGCAGGTTGTTTTTCCTATGCTCATATTCACTCTACTTCTTTGTTTGAAGTTATCTACCTCAAATAATATATACCCTAAATTAGCTCTTTCTTACATAAACATAGTGTAGTTGTGTGTTTTTCTTTTAAAAAATTACTTAGAATTTCTATACTAGCTGAGAGTCCTGTTTAGGTAGAATTAGAGAGCCCATTAAGCCTTCTTAATACCATTAGTTTAGAAAACAAAGATATGTTGGCTATTACTTGCATAAAGTCCTTTATACTTTAAAGTTTTCATCATGACTACCAACTTTATAATTTGCTTGATGTCTTTCACTTCCCACAAGTGATAGTATCTTAAGAATTCTATCATTATTAATGCCTATTTTGTTGCTAATACTTTATAGTCAAGAACTATAGAACTCATTGAATAGTGTTATATTGTTTATAGCTAATGTTAGTCAAATCACTTTATTTAAAATCACCTCCAAGAAATACCTACATCAGTCAGATCCTATGATGACAAATGTAATACCAAGGTAAAAAGATAGAGTCACTAATGTGAAAAAAAAAAAATGATAGGAGGGGAGAGGAAGGGAAGGGAAGAAGAGAAAAGGGAGAAGAGAGGAGGAGAGGGGAGTGAAGGAGAGGGTAGGGATGGGAAGAAGGAAGAGCTACTTTCTAGAAAGGAATTAATTGTCCTGGACAATGGATCTAAAGTCTTATTGAAGTCTTTTCATCTTTCGAGACTGGGAAATAAGATAATATTTATTATATTTAGATATTTATTAATAAATATTTATTAATTAAATAATATTTATTTATTATATTTAGATAAAGGCCTGCAGGCCAGGCAAGATAGATGTTTTATAAAATGACTCTTTTTCCTTTGATGCTATAATAAACAATTAAGTATTACTCTATCTCATGCACTTATTTATTTAAAATGCAAAAGAATGAAGATAATATATCTCTTCTTTTGTAATTTGTTGCAGTAATATTTTTACTTTCATGGAAATATTTTAAATTAATGAGTCTTTTTTTTTTGGCAAATATCACAAATACTTGAGTCAAGGGTGACATTTGATATGGTGATGTTTAGCATTCAGCTACCCAGAAAAAGACAGCTTGCATTTTCAAATGTGGGCTTTTGAATACTTGTTCTAGGGAAGGGCAGAAATTCTTGTTAGTATGAGGAATGAACATCAGATAAATCCTAGTTTTAACTTTTGAAATAACATTATTTTACACTTTGTGTATTTTATCTATTTCTCTGTGCTGTTATAAAATCCTTTAACATGTACTGTAACTCACTTAATCACTAGTATATTCTAAGCAATCCTTCTGGGAATTCTTAACAGAAACAGCATGAGGTGGGTGCTAAGAACACTGCAGCTTGCTTTATAATTTACAGTGTAGGTGTAAATCCTTTCTCTTAAGAGCAGCACAAAATTGCCACTTAATTCGTTTCTGGAACATTTAAATTAGGTACATTTATATTTTAAAATAACATTTTGTATTCCCTCAAGTTATATTCAAGTGAACTGTTCACCCAAAGAAATGAACATATATAATTCATAATCAGAGTAAATGGTGTGTAATGATGATTGCATAATAAATAAGAACAATGCAGTCAATTAAGATCTTGATTGACTCTAGAATTATATCTAGCAGAATATTTCAGTGTCTCCAGGCCATCTGACTCAAATTGTCAATATTTACCTCCTCAGAGTTCTTCAAAAGATGGGTCCAAATGGCAAAGGCTGAGATGTCAGATAGGAGAGAAAGAAAAGTGATCATGACATGTGTTCCTATTCTCCCATCTTGAGAGACACTAAATGATCACCTGTTTATACAGAGTATAAAACAGTCACTAAGAGTGATGAGAGAAAGAGGAACATTTGGGAGTAGAAAAATGTAAGCATAACAAAGGTGGTATGTTAACTACAAAAAATCTGTGGAGTCCCAGCAAGCCAGGAATACACAGGTAGGTTGTTGTGGTAAGAAACATAAGCAACAGAAGCAGGAAAATGTACAGGCTGTGGCTCAGAGTGCAGCCTGGAGTTAAGAGAAATAACATTTCCTCAGTGATTATTTTTTCTATTAAGGAATAACATTGAAGCAAATAAAACACTGAATATTTAGGAACTGAGCTGTGATGTAATTTACAATAATCAAAAAGTTTTGCAAATAAAATTGAAAAGAAAAACAACCGGCCAAAGAGTAAGATACAGCTACTTAAATGGCACATTAGGACCAGTCTCCAGGGGATTAAATAGTGCAATTTTGGGTTTGATTAGTTAATTATCCACTCCAAATTTGATAGTGACTCTACAATTGTCAGCCACGGCCCTAAATATTAAGGATATAGTAGAGTTTAAGATCAAGTTTCCATTTTCCTGAAATGGATATTCTAATGAGGTTAGGAAGAGAATGTGCTTCATACAGAAGAAAACTTATACAGTGATATTTTTAAAAATTTAACTAATAATACTTTAATGGGTAGAAAACAGGTTAGTCTGAATGAGTGTGTGTGAGTGTGATTCAGGGCAGGCACTCTATAACCTGGAAAGGTATGAAAGGCCCTCAGAGATGGAGGTGACCCAATTATGCAAAGTATAAACTCATCTAAACCAGGATCTAAGTGCAAAAAACATTCTAGGAAGAGGGGAGGGTTACCACCCAATACTAAGACTTAAGGGTTAGACTCTTAGACTCTTCAACAGAAAGGGAGTAAGTCTGAATTCTCACAACCATGGTGAAAGTAAATGGAATTGACATAGAGTTGTGGACAATGACCAGAATTTTGTGTCCTCCTAAGCAGTGGGGGGTGGGGGGGGAGGAAGAGGGAAGGGAGGTAAGCCAGGAATACCATTGGAAAATCTATTTTTAACATGAGAGACACATAATCTGATTTACATTTTAAAAGGATCAAGCTGCTTTGGGAAGACTGTAAGGAGCTAGAGTAGAAACAGAACAATTAGAACAATTGCATCGGCTAAGATAGGAGCTGGAGACAGGGTAGAATTGATCCTTCCTTTTGTAATTCAAAAGGTCACACAAGAAGTTTGGCTAATAAATCTTATCATTGTTTGTCCTAAGCAACAGGATGAGTGGTAGGAATTAGTTTGGAGCTGAAATCAGGTATCAAGGTGTACACTTATATATGTGCAATGGGCAGATGTCACAAGACAAAGCTAAGAACATGCAGATCATATTTGAAAACATGGGACTAGATGTAAAATTCTTGAATTGTAAAAAGATAAGGTCAAGTCCTAAGCTGTGAACATAAGCCAATCTCTCAATGTCAGAAAGAGGAAGAGGAATCCAGTATTAGGAAGAGAATATGTTTCATACAGAAGTAAACTTATACAGTGATAATTTTAAAATGGCAGTGAAGCAGGAGGAGAAGCAGCAGGGATAACCCATGGTGGCAAAAGACATGAAGATGCTGAAGTGAAAAAGACAGAGTTGACTCTAGAGTTCTAGTTGAACGGAGGTCATTGCTACTGATCTTCATGAAAGCTGTCTGAGGTCAGTCTAGACATCTAGGTCTGGTTAAAATAGGTTGCGAATATGTTGAAATAGGCATATAGAAGTGGTATAAATTGTTTTCAGGGCAATAACTACAAAAGCAGATAAAAAATAGACTTATACCACAGACAGGAGGAAGAAGACATAATGGCAAGGGACTTTTTTTCATTTCTTTGTTTTATTACTTCCTTTAAAATGGCTAATATTAAGGCCTGTATATATGCCAAAGACAGTAACCCAGTAGTGAGGAAGAAATTAATGCTGGAGCAGAGATAGGGAGTAATTGTACAAGCAAAGAGCTCAAGGCACTGAGAAAGGATGACCCTAATTTCTTCAATGATGCACTAAGTATTTGTTTACTGTAAGTCTTAGCTAAGCCTCTGAATAAAGTGATTCTAATTTAATTGTTTTGGGTTGGGTCCTAGACATCAATATTTTTTTAAAAGCTCCCCAGTTACTTCTAATGTGCAGCCAGGGTTGAGAAGCAGTAATCTAAACAACATATTTTTGGCTTTTCTTTATAGTTTTATGGCATATATATGGCTCCAGCAGTTCAATGTTTAGTTGCACATTCACTTTATATAAAGGGATCACACTGTATTCTACATATTTTGCTTTCTTATGGTTTACATTTATTTACATTGTAGAGATGGTGATATGTGCAGATATAGCATTCATTTTCACTATTGTATAGTGTCCCACGATATGAAAATGTGTAATTTCTCCAATGCCCTATTTACTGAATACATGGAACAGCCTTTTTCCAGTTTTTAGCTACTGCAAATCACACAGCTATTCACAGCTATATGTAATTGATTTACTATTATAATTGTTTCCACTGGGAAATGAGAATATAAAGTGGTATAACTAATTTAGAAATTAACTAGACATTATATATTTGTTTTTCAAAAAGTGACTAAAAATGAACAGATGATTTACAAAGAAAGTGTTAATTACTTATAAACAAAAAATTTGAACCTCAGTAATTAAAGAAATAACATGTAAACTTATATGAAGGCACTTAGCACTTTATTCAAAAGGTAAGGTATGTTAGGCTTTCTTAAATGCTACTGGTAGCATTATTTATTAGTATCAAGCTATTGGAAACAACTTGATATCATATATGAAGAGATATAAAAGATATACATTGATTATATTTCTAGGATTTTATTATAAGGAAATAATTCAAGGATTGTGGATAAGGCTATATATTCAAGGACATGTATGGAAATACTACTTATAATACAAAACTTAAAAATCATTTAAAATTAATGTAAATATCATCAAATAAGGTAATCATTAAAGTAACAGTTCCTATAATGAATATTAATCATCAAAAATATATTCAAAGGATAATGACATTGCAAAGTAATAATAATTTCTTAAAAAGTAAGATAATTATATATATTCTATGATCCATTTCATGAAATATATTTCTCGAGAAAGATTGTTAGCTATGTAAGTAGGTAGGTAGAAAACAGATAGGTTGATAGATGTGTCAAAACATTGAGTGGTTCACTTGTTATAGAGCAGGGAGCAAGGGGCACTCCTGAATCCCTAAACCAGCCTTCTCTAAATAGGTTCTGCCATCCGCCATACCAAGACAAGGTATAAGAGCTTTAATGGAAAGGAACTTTAATACAATGAATACAATACAGTACACAAAGAACATAATTTCTAAACCGAATACCTGAAGTTACCCACCACCTCGTGGGCAAAAGTCAACCCAAAAGGGATGGGCTCAAAGCAAGGCCTGAAAGCACGCCACAAGACTAAAGCACCTTCTGGCCAGGACCCATAGAAAAGGGTCACACATGGCCAGACAAGTCTGGGAGGAAAAGAGAAAAAAAAAAAAAGTGAAGATAAGAGCTGCCATAGTCAACCTCCCACACAGGTCTCTCACCCACATCTGTTTTAACCCATTCCAGGGCCAGAAGCAAGCAAAGTCTCTTCACATATTTCTCTGTTCCATGTGGCTTCCTCAGGTGCCCTTCTAGCTCTCCATCATGCTTTCTTCTCCTTCAGATTCCTTCTCTTCTCTTCTTTTCTCTACTCAGCTCCACTCTCCTTCTGAGTGGAGCAGGGAACCTGGAACTTCCCCCTTTCCTGGGGATCACGCTGTTACACTCTCTGCATGAAAATTAACTTTTCCATTGTGATTTATTTTACCTATCTTTAAAATGCTATTAAATTGCATTTCTATATGCTTGATTTAGTTGAACAGAATGTCTGACCTCCTTAAATACAATAAGGTAAGGGCTGAGAATAGAACCATTCTCATGTATATTCAGTTTTATTCTGTAAACAGCATCTCTTTCTCTGCACTCAGATTTCTCAAATCAACCTTTTGTCCCTCATTATTTATTTTGTTTTCTTCTTATTTAAAACCTGTATATACTTTTCCAGAAACCACCAATAGCCTGGGTCCATGGGAACTAATCTAAGGGCTACAGACATTTTCAGCTGGTCTCTCTGACAGTGAACAAAAAGACTGATAAACTAAAAGTAACAGAGCTACAGGCACACTCGTGCAGCGTTGAGAAACCCTAGGTGATGAAGAGTCACCCAACCTTTGTGTGAGGTGCTGGCAAATGCAGAAGCTCCAGAAAACAGGCGCTGATCAGTGTTGACTTGAACAGAAGGGTCTTTGAGATCTCACTTCTTTGAGATCTCACTAACTGTAACACGGGGGACATTATGACTTCCAGCATTGCTGTGGCTTTAAATTTGAGTGACTTAAAAAGAATACTGGTTTACAATAGGTAATACATGAAAGTTGCTTCAGCACTTAAAATCCTCATGCAGAAAATTTAAGGTGTGTCTCCTGATTGAGACAGTTTAGACCTTTTAGCTAATACATTATAAATGATGAGGTGAAGTCACAGTGTTGATTTTCCAAAAAGGACATATCGATCCTCTCTTGTAACAACATCCTTTTTTGCAATAACTTTGTTTTTTATGCCATGCTATTGACACACAGATTTTGTGAGATGAATATTGATGCTGCAGATCCCTCTCCATTCCTTAAAGAGTAACTAACCATTTTATTTTAACCTTATGCTTTCAAAGTGTCAGTAAGAGTTGGTTAAATGCTAACATTATTCTTTGGACACTGGAAAAATTAATCTGTGCTGAACAATTTGCTTGAGGTTTATGGAGAAGTATGTGTCTAGAACTGCAAGCTCTGTTCTCCCTTCTTCCCAGATAAAAAAATATTGACCCCAGTGATGGAAGTGGCAAAAGATTTGAACTAGGCTATAGAAAAGGAGAAGTTTCCCCAAGCAAATGAGGTCAGACTTTCAGAGAGACTCAAGGAGGAAAGAAGTTCTGGGAGCCTAGGGCAAAGCTGAGAGCTGTGACATTATAATTACTTATTAAAGAGATATCCACAGAACACTTCTTCCTAATGATAGCATAGACAAGCCATGAGTGAGGAGGATGACTTTCTACTATGAAGTAACAGAACGATTAAAAAGTACAGATATGGGAGAAAGTGTACAACCTGGATCTCTGTCCAGTATCCCGTGATGACACAGCCTTTGTGGAAGCATAAGGCCACATTTCCAAAGACTTCTGATCCTTAGGACAAGGTGGGTCTTACCATGTACAACTTCTGAGAGCCTTCCCAAGCAAAAGAACCCAGTAGGTAAAATTTGTCCTCAGTAACCAGGGCCCTCTTATCTGTGCCCTTTTGTTCTTGTTCTGAGGTGTTTCTGTAACAGTATGGACCCCGGGAAAAGGGGACGTTCCAGGTTCCCTGCCCTACCCAGAAGTAGGGTGTAGCTGAGCAAAGAAGAGAAATCTGAAGAAGGAAGCAGGATGGAGAGCCAGGAGACCTGAGGAAGCCACATGGAGCAGAGAGAGACATGTGACGAAACTGTGCTTGTTCCCTGGCCCTGGACTGGTTGAAACAGATGTGGGTGAGAGATTGGAGGGGAGGGAGGGGAGGTTGACTATGGCAGCGTTTATCTTGATTTTGATTTTGCTCTTTTCCTCACAGACTTGTCTGGACATGTGTGACCCTTTTCTATGGGTCCCGGCCAGAGGTGCTTTAGTCTTGTGGTGGGGTTTCAGGACTTGCTTTGGGCCAATCCCTTTTGGGTAGACTTTTACCCACCTGAATAACTTCAGGTGTTTGATTTAGAAATTATATTCTTTGTCTCTTCTGTATTGTATACTCATTTTATTAAAGTTCCTTTCCATTAAAGCTCTTATACCTTGTCTTGATGTGGCGGATGACAGAACCTATTTAGAGCAGGCAGGTTTGAGTGTTTGGTAGTGCCCCTTTCTCCCTGTAACACTCTCCTGTGACATTTCCATCTTGTTTTCCAGAATCACAGTAGCAACCTCACCCATGTACAACATGGGCTCAGAAAACAGTCATACGCATTGGCAACTCCTTTTTGGCAGGGATGTCAAAGGTCTCATCACCCAGAGATTTAATAAATAATTTTGGGTATCAAATGCTCAATACCTGACAGGATGTCCATGGAAGCCCAGTCTCAGTTTTTTACAAAAATTTCTTCTCTCAAAGCTATCTCTTCTCTCATCCTGTCAGTGGTCAATGAGAATTTGGCTCTCTTTCAACTGAAGACCAAACCCCCTGCATAAGAGGGCACCACAAGGCACCATCAAGTAGATCTACCTTCACAGAAAGTATTCTGTCATCACTTCAGCACGTTCATAACTAGCAGAGAAATTTTGTGCTATGAGAAGGGTGGAAAGAGAATTCTGAAATATAGATTTCACTTTGTATAGCAAAATTACCTGGGAAAAAGTAAAAAAAAAAAAAAAACAAAACATCAAACTTCCTGCTATCACTCCAGGTTGAAACAAATTACAATCTTTTGGTTATTTTTTAGTGCTTTCATTTGTCAAAAGTGCCCTGGGTTATTTAATGTACAGCTGAGTTTGGCAAATGCAACATGAGGTAAAAGAACTTGAATAGAAATTGTGGTGGGTTGATAATCACAAATCACAAGTTTATCAATCTTTAATTCAGCCAATGCTATTTTCAGAGTTTAAAAGGTTGGTATGGTGCAATCTGATGTGTTTTATCAGTAAAAAGTAATATTGACATCTCAGGATATCTTATCTGTAGTCCTTACTCCTTCCTTGGGCATTGGCAAGAAAGGAAAATCACAGATACTGACTGCTGTGTTTGATTCCAAATATACCAAGTATTTGAATAAGACCACTGTTAAAAATAGCAAGAAAAAGTAAAGTCAAATCAAGTGAACTAAATATCTTCCAATGAGCGGGGAGGATGGTGTCAGGGAGAAGAGGGTGTGATTAAGTTGTATTTCTATATAATGGAAAAATTTAAATGATCTTAATTTAAATAAACCTAAAAAGATGATATAAAATATTGTACACAGAAAAAAATACAGATAGCATGACTAATATCTGCTCAAAATTGTACATACAGAGACAGATTACAAATAATTATTTAACAAATCTTACAAACTATTTCTGAATAAGAGGATTAGGGTTGATTTTTATTTCTTTCTTTCCATTATTTTATGACTTGCCTACACGGAACTTACATTATTTGCTGACATCTAAAAAAAGCAATTGAGATCATGGTCCCAAATATCTCTCATCTCAACTGGCACAATAGCTTCTCCTCAAATCTCCCTATTGATCTTATAAGCTTTCAGTATAACTTCATCAGTATCTTTAAATGTAGGTCCAGTGGTATATACATGTGCTCCGAATTCAGTGACTTTCCACCAGCCATCAGAGGAGGTTCAGTTCTTTCAAAAAGCATTCAAATTTGTTCTCCTGATCTATCCACAAGGCCCTTTCCCAGATGAACTGATCCATCCACCCTTTCCCTCTCCCATTACTATCTCATTCCATCAGAACACTCCCAGTGCTACCAACACACAGAACATATTTTTAAGGCTGGATATTTGTCTCCCTCTTCTTTTCAACTGGTTTCAATTCTAGTCATACCTAAGACTGCTCTGAAATTACTACCTACTTCAGGCCCCTTCAGCAACACCCCCAAAATTAACAGTCTCCAACTTCACCTACCACCAATTTTATCCTTTCAAAGGGGAGGTAATAAGTCCCCCACGCAGACATATAATTATGTAACCACTTTGAACCACAAGTCCCAGAATGCTTAAACAAGATTTCCTGAGCAGAGGAACCAGAAGCAGGGTCAAACAACCATGCTTGGTATATAACTGAAAGCTAGAGGCCAAACTTGCTTCTGAGAACTGGACTTGCTTATAACTGCTTGTTAGCAAAAGGATGATATTTAACAACATGTTGGCCAATTAATTTCTCGTTTTTTCTATGGCCTTGTTATTTCTTTTTTTCCCTTTTATTTTTTATTTCCCTTTTTATTTCTTTGCTTTGGGTCTGTATGGAATTCTTAAATGCATTGGCAAGGATTTGCATTTAGGTCATCCCAATTCCTTCCCCACTCTTTTCCTGGAAAGCTATATTAAAAGTGCCCTACATGTTCCCTTTTCTCTCTCTTTCTCTCTCCTCACTGTTCTCTTGCATAGCACTGAGCAATGTGATGTGTCCTCTTTTTGAAAACTATGGGTAGTAAACTTTCTTCTCACTGGTAATGTCTTCTGCTTCTTTTTACCTGAATAAAGCAAAATCTCAGGTATATTTTAACACAAGTCTGCACATGAATGTTCAAAGCAGTCAAAACCCAAAAATCACCCTTTAAATGCCCTTTAAAGGGTGAATGGTTAGACAAATTGTCCAAAATTCGTGTGATGGACTACTATTCAGAAGGAAAAAAGGTATTAACTATTGATATATACAAATTGCATGAATTGCTAGAGAATTATGCTGAATAAAATATGCCAATCCTAAATGTTATATAATTTAGGATTCCATTTATATAATATTTTAAAATGACAAAGTAAAGAACAATTAAGAAAAAAATAGTGATTGCAAGATGCTAAGACTTGAAAGGAGTGAAAAAGAAGTAGATGTGAACACATAAGACAATAGGATGGGGGAAGGAGGTCTTAGTGTTGAAAAAATTGTTCTGTAACTTGACTGTAACTATACCAAATCTCTATCAGTAATATTGTTCTATAGCTTTGAAAAATATTACCATTGCAAAAAACTGGGCTAAGAGTACACAAATGTGTGTGAATCTACAAATATCTCACAATAAAATTTTAAATTAATATGAAACTATATGATTGCATTTAGTAGCTAAGAGAAGAGAGAAATTTGTTCCAATAATAGATATACCACATCTATGATTGGTAAATTACCAACTATTCACAGACACTCGTCTAACAAGTAAGTTCTGATCCTGGGTATAGTACCCATTTCTAGACCAAATAATAAGTATGCAATTAAAACATTCACACAGTATAAAATACTGTTTGTCTTCATAGGACAAGAAAAAATATGATGAATATTATCTGCTCATCACGTTACAGCAACTGATGTTGAGGAAAACATAAGAAATGAGAAGTAACTAATAGTATGAGAGTATTTATTATACTCATTGATGATAAGACCAATGTTTCCAACCAAAGATTTTAATTATAAAGGGATATAATCACCATAACTTATAATAAGAGA
Organism: Condylura cristata; assembly: GCF_000260355.1. Lineage (NCBI taxonomy): Eukaryota > Metazoa > Chordata > Mammalia > Eulipotyphla > Talpidae > Condylura > Condylura cristata. Next base: position 15,253,217 of record NW_004567104.1, on the reverse strand, counting down.
TCAAGTAAGGCTATGATGCATAAGAGTTACAAAGAATAATCAAAGGCAAAATTATGTACAAGAAAATCGTGCTTACACATCAAGCTCTTCATCACAGTCATGGTTAAAGAAAAATGTGTACTTGTAGGTATCAATCAAAACACAACAAAATAAACACCAGATAATAATGTGGAAGTAAAATAGCAACAGGCTAGGACTACATGCTTGGGGATAAGGCCACACACAATTCTATAAAGCAGGAGCCTGAAATACAGGGAAGGCAAAAAGGGCGGGTTGCTAAAAAAGACTTGGTTTCCCAAAAATAGAAGGGATGACGCCCTGTGAGCCAGTTAATGGATATTTTAAAAAGTTCATGAAAATCAGTAGGAAACATTGAACAAAATGCATGGTCAACTGGGCAATAATGGGCCTCCATTTATTGCTTGTTAATGAGACAGAAATAGGAAAACACGTTGAGGAGGTATGCTGGAAAGTGAGCTCAAGGTCGGCTGCCCAAGTTGGCACTATCCATTTTGTTTTTCTGCTACTCTTTTCTGTGGCTCACAACATTTTAAGAAGGTGCCAATTAGAGGTTCAGTGTACGTGACTACACTGAGCAGGAAAGGGGGGAGATGTGTGGTTACTGAAGTCAGAAATTAGGTGAACTCTTAGTCACTTGGCCAGTTCATTTGTATCATGACAAAACTGGGGTGTGTAATGTTGATTAATGAAGAATATCTCTAAAGGCTCAATTCTCTCCTAGTCTATTATGTCAAACTTAGATTCATTCAGAGACTATAATAAAAGTTTTCAAAGTTTCTTGGGAATTTTTTCTAGTCGTTTGGCTGTTACAAGGAGGTTTGGCCTTCTTGGGGAAGATTTGCAGGAAAAATTCAAATTTATTACTTTAGGAAACTACTATAATGAAGTATCACAAATTGGTTGAATTAAACAACATACACTTATTGTTTCATGGTTCTAGAGACTAGATGAAATCCAGTATAAAGGTATTAGTACAGAATTGTTCCTGCTTAAAGGGAGGAAATTATAGCTGAGGCACTGACAGGTGCTTTCTGTCCTCATTAAGTTTATTAATGTTGTTGCAGATGACCAACTTAGAGAACAAGGAAAAGACCCAAAGACTGAGGAGGGGAGAAACTCGAAATTATTTTAACTCTATTGGACATAGGCATCCAGGTTGCTGTCCTACTAAAGAAAAATGTGTACTTATAGGTATCAATCAAAAAACAACAATGTAAATGGCATCCAGATTCAGCTAATAGGGTTGGACAGGGGTCAAAGTGTAGAAGGGAAGCCAAAGTAGCCTTCTAAATTGTGGCCTTTTTTTTTTTTTTTTCAAAAATGATTTACTTATTTATGCATACAGAACTGGGGTACAGGCCAGAGGTGCGGGGGTGGTGAGAGGATTCACCAGACAGAGTTGGGAACAGAACAGGAAGACAAAGAAATAAACTGCTGAGGGGAGCAGCAGGCAGGTCAGGAGAGGTCTGCTGTGCCATGTGGATCACCTCTGGGGCCAGGGATTGAACCTGCACTCAAGTAGCTGCACAACTTTGTAGTGCTGCACTTTAACCTACTGTGTTACCAGGGAGGGCCGTAAATGTGGTCTTTTAAAGAGTGTAATACACCACTTTCGCTTCTATGCCTCAATGGAAAGACATCTGTGTCCTACCTCGTTTACTACACTGTAAGTCTCAGAGGAGATTTTGCACATCAGGAAGAGTGGCAGGTAGAAAGCAGTAGTGTGGCATAGAAATTACCTCCCACTCTATCACTAGTGCAAGGTATACCTCTATAGTACCTAGGCCCCTACATCCTCCCAGCAATGTGGTGGGGGGACGGAGGGTCAGCTCAAGTGACTGACCCAAAATTTTCATTCAGAAAATGTCCTACTAATTAATGTTTCAGAAGCTTCAACAGCCCTGACCTCCGCTAGCAGGAGGGGAGCAGTAAGGGGAAAGGAGACGGAATAGTCACAAACTAATACCCAAGATGCACACCAAGTAGTTTGAGATTAAACTTACAATGTTCAACACATGTTGAGATCAAGGAAAAATATTTTATTTTTCTTCTTCAAACCTCCGCTACCCAAAAAGAAGTATTTCCCATGTTGTACTCTTTGAGTACAGGATAAAGCATGGATATCAGAAGATACACAGAAGATATGAGCTACCCTACAAACCAACAGCTTTAAAAAGGACCCAATGCAAAAGGCTTGTGGAAAGTTGCCCAGAAAGCTGCGGGAAATTTCCCACTTTGGAAGCCCTGCAGGCCTGTGGCCCCTTTGAGCCACACACGATTATGTGACTGATGATTTCACTAATGGTGTTGCAGGCAAAGGAAAAGATGCTCCACCTGGAGGTTCTCCTTGGGACCATGTCCCTGACGTGATCTAGATGCTTTTGTTGTTGTTGTTGTTTGAAAAGCAAATCTTAGGGCATTTTGGCTCTTTTCAGTACATATCTGATGTATGGGGACCTTGTGATTCAGGTCTCATATTCCCAGCTGTGGAGTGTTTGAACTCAGATTCAGTATCAGTGTGGGAAGAGACATTCTATTTGTGGAAATGGTACCAATGATATTTTGGTATTTTTTTGAGGCAACATTTAAAAATAGGCAATAATTTTGACCTCAGAAAGTTCTGGTTCAGCTCAGCCACAATGTGGTGGTAGACACTGGCTTACCCTGTTCCACCTTGTCATGGCATTCAGAAAATGGAAGTCATAGGCAAAGCCCAAGGCCACTCTCAGAGCTCCAGGCAACAGTCTCTGCAGCATGAGCCTTCTTGTATTCTTACTAATCTTTTGTTGCCAATAACTTAGCTATTTCATCTGCCATTTTGAAAACAGACTGGCACATAACAGATGATATGTGGCGCAAAGAACCATGGAAAGGAATTGGAGGTGCTGATCAAGTGTGCGGGTCACATATACATTTACCCAGAGTAAATAGCTGCTTCCATGGCACTGACTGCACTGAAGCTGCTGGTCAAGCCTGGGCCACCCCGGTTGTTTTGATAGCGACCCAGCCATTCACAGTCTGGGCAGGGAAAGCCATCCCTCATCATACACTGAGCAAAAATTGAATTGAATGACTAAGTTTCTGGTTCAGCGGTTGCCAATGAATGCCTTGGTCTCCTTCCCAAACTGACCCAATGGCCTGGGACTGAAAGCAATGACATTAGAGGTGATTTTTGCCCTGTCTGTTCTTGACAGGTGGGCCACAGGACTTTTGACTCTCAAGGCAGTCAATGATACCCCCCTCTTTATTTTTGCTCAGTCTGCGGCTTGCCTTTCACACTCATTATGACATGTTTGGATGAGTCAATGTGTTTTGCTTGATGAAGCCCAATTTACTAATGTTTCACAATTAGCGATTTTGGTATATTTTTATGCTATAGTATTTTTATCATAAAACAGCAATTTTTTGTAGTTCTTAAGTAGTTAATATAGCTGAACCCTATAAATATATCTATGACACACTAGTTTAATTTTTATGAAAAAACAGCTTCAGTAGCCACCCTCAGTTTACAAATGATGAAGCTGAGAAAAGATAGATTAAGTAATTTCCTAAGGAAAGCTACACATTTAATAACTGACATAGAGAAATTGAAACACTGGCAGTCTGGCTCTTAAGTCAGCCTATATGCTGAATCACACATCCTACCTGGATTAAAGCATCACTGTAACTTCTCCCCCCCCCCCCCACCCCGAGATGGAGGTCAGGACAGCTGGCTCGACAATGCAAGGTCAGCAGTCATTTTCTTTGAGCCTTATTCATTTTCATTGTGTACCTTCTGACCTTTGAACATGCATCAGGTTTTCTGGAGCTTTCCTTCCAGATTCTTCCATTGAATATCCTAATCAGAGATATTCATGAGTAATATGGTCACTGCAAATAGGGGTCTGTGACCTATCTTGCTGAAGAAAATCTTAATTCAAAAGTTCCTAAGTATTTAAAACATTATCTCCATGATTATAAGATGTAGCTGATATTCTCCCTATTCCATTAAAGACATATTTTCACTCACTCAAAAAAATAATCGATATGTCTACCAATGTATCTAGTCATATATATAACATCTAAATAATACTATTATTTGTATAAATAGATAGAACACAATCCAGTTACAAATAAACTAGTTTTGGCATATTTGAAATACTATTATTATCAAATTTATCAAATAAATTTGAAAGAATCTCATTATCTCCCTTCATAGTTTAGCAACATCATTATCTGAAAATTAAACATATTCCCTCTTTGTATCACTGCATGCTACAGGAACACACTTACTTGGGTGAGAAAATTTATGTGAGTTTCTCTAGGCAGTTCAGCAACAATGCAGATGAGTTATAGTATAATTTTTGGTAATTAGCATCCATAAAAACAGGAACATCCTTTACCTACAGTCAAGGCATAAAAGTTCTTCTCAGATTTAAAATCTCTAAATAAATCACTTCTACTTTGTGCCTTATAGTTGTATGCCTATTGTGACTCACCAATTCTAATTCATGTCAACCTTAGTATCACTTGAAATGGCGGGGTGGGGGGGGTGGGAGAGAGGTGGGACTGCTGAAGCCAGATCTGATTATTTTGCAATGACATAATTTCATTAGTTTTTAGTAATATTTGTCAAGATATTTTATAACTATTTGATCTGCTATAAAATAAAACCCTTTTTATAACATTCTCCTTTGAATACAGTTTTGAAAAAACAGTTCCTTCATGCTAGGTGAGTATACATTTCTTATAAATGACTAGGGAAACACCTAGGAAAAATTTTTTTTAAAACTCACAATTTTTTTTTTTCATCATGTCTGGATCCTTCAAAGATGCCTTGAAAATGCCAGATGTTATTATTGTTATAGTTGCATTAATTATTAGAAGTGATTTACCATACTAATTTGTTCCTAATGAGAATAACAAGTATTGATACAAATTAATTATCCTTCATAGGGCTAGTTGCATTTTGCAATGTTTCTTGATAGGTATCATTAGTACACATGATATGGCATGATATGACTTAATATTCCCAGAATTCCATATAAAACATATTTTGGCACTAGAATTTCCTGCAACAAAATTTCATGTATACATTGTACCCCAGTCAAATTCAAGGGTGATATCTTCTAGATGCCTGCTAGAAGAGAAATGGACAAATGTTATACTATATTATACTTTAATCCATAAGTTAAAGTGACTCATGGCCAAAGATATATGCTTGTAGGATTTCTAGATCAGAGAATCTGTGAGATTCTCTCAGAGTGTTCACCACCCACTAATTTTGAAAGTGTTAAAATGCAACTCTAGAGATTCTGACTCAATGTAACTATAGGTAGGCTCATACTCTGTGTTGATAGGCATTTCAGAAGGCCTGGGAAAAGATGCCTCCTACCACACTTTGTATCATGGTATCTAAAAAGATTAAAGTGTCAGGCAGGTGTTCAACATAGAACCTGACAGTAAGAAATCTGGCTGGCATAGAAAGTTCCTAACTTAGAGCTAGACGAGAAGTGTGTCCCAGAGGTTAGGTTAAAGCCCCATGTTTTTTTATATCTAAGATTAGATTGGTTGTACAGAATGGTGGGGCCGAAGCCACAATTAAGAGTGAAAGTGATCCTGGCTGAATCAGGAGCAAAGCTGAGAGATTAGGAAAGAGGTGTGTCTGTCCTCCGTGCTCTGCCCACTTCTACTCTGTATTCTCTACGGACAAGTCCAGAATGGCTCTTCTCTCTCAAATCACCCAGACGTTGGGCAAGCAAAAGAGCTGTTCTCCTAACACTTGCTGAGGTATGTCTTGAGCTAGGAAGATTTTCTGAAACAAGGAAACTAAGAAGAATGAGTAGGACTGAACAACTTGGGGGGTAGGATTTATGGAGACAAACAGATGGGCAACTCTGTCTAGCCTTATCAGTGAAGCTGACTTATGCTCTGCCAAAGACATGTCTGTAAGTAAAATTACTTCCTGGAGTTCACTGAACTGAAGGAGTAGAAATGTAATAGAAATCAGTGATTTCCAGCTTAGAGGATGATAAAGATCTGGGGAACATTAAAATCCTTCCCACAAAGACTTTCATTTAGTAGGCTTGGATAGAGTTAAGAATCTGTTTTTGAAAGTGTCCCAGCTAACTTCTACATGCAGCCAGAATTGGTAACTACTGTACTAAAACATATCAGAAAATTAACATATGGTTGAATATTGTCTTTGGTTTATCAAGAGAGTATAGCTTGAAAATTCTGATAATTAATTCAGTGCTTATTAACTATCACAGCCAACTGTACAAGAGTTCCATGAATGTTTGAATGCCTCTAATAAAAATTAAATTAAGGTATTTTAACTAGAGTCTATCAATAATCACTAAATTAGTGCTTTGTGGCTGTACTGCTACTTCTGTTTCACCTAATGATCTATGGAAGAAAACTACATTGTGACTAAAATTTTAGTATCAGACCATAGTTTTTAGAAAGGGAAAAGGCAAGTTCCACTAAAGAATGCATAATCAAAGGAAAGAATACTTAATATTCCCAAGGCAAGTAAGCAAAGTGCTTACTTGTAAAGTATAGGCCATATAATATAGTCTTTTGGGGATAATGGAACATTCACTAGAAAGGAGAAAAATCAAAATAGACTTGTAATAGGATGTGACTGTGACAGGCTGTGACTCATGTGAGGAGACAGTGTCAAGGTTAACAGTAGTAATAAACTGTCATGTTTGTTTAGAATTTCTCCTAGACTTTCCCCTCAATTAAGAAGAGTTGACAAAGCAGAGAGAGAAATATGACCAGAGAAGTGAGTTTCGATTTTCTAGTTAACTGAGGAAGCTTTGTTCTTCAGCTCATATGAGAACTAACATCATAAAAAGCAGTATATCATTTTCAAAAAACAAGTCAGATGTTAACAAAAAAACTCACCTAGCTGATAATTTAAAGCAAAATAACATCAAACTACTTGATTCAGGGTTAATTTTGATATAGACATTTCTTGAATTCTTAAAAATAGTATCTAGCAGGTGAGCTAAGAAAAAAATGCCATGAAGAGTTATTCTATAGGACATAGAGTCTCCTCTGTAAATCATCATTTTCCTCCCCTGGACATGACTAATTGCACCCAACCTGCCAAGTCTACCTACATCCACATAGAAACCCTGAGAATTTGAAATGGATCTAAAAGATTTGGGTGCCTTTTAACCGTTCACTCAAAAATAAATGCTAAATTCCTGGGAAAGGCACATGAAACTACTTCCTGTCACAAGAACTAGAAAACAGAGGAACCAAGTCTATTATATCAGAGAAGAGAGAAGTTAATATGGTAAGAGAAACAGAAACAAGAGAAAAAAAGTCTATGGTATCTCTCTGCTAATTATTCCTCAGGCTTAAATGCACTGCTTTACTTTGTGTGAGGCTAAATCAGGCTTCATTATTGCAGTCAAAGGATTTCTAAATAATGTAGAAGGAGAATGCCATAAAACTGACCAAAAGAGACCAAAGTCAAAAGTTCAGAAAAGGAAGTGGGACCTGAAATTATTAGAGAATTGTTTTCCAGAATGAAATAGACTGGGTAGGATTGAATCAAACTATGAGAAAAAATTATTAATAGAAAGCAAGAAGGAATAATCAGGCTTAAGACAGGATTTTGGAGATAAGGACGTGGTGGTAGTTACCTAAGTTTGTTTATCAGTGGGTTGGTCAGGTTGGAAAGGCTTAAAATAGCTATGATTGACTGAGGTGGGCAGTGTACCAGCCAGCATCTGAAACTCTACCTCCGAGGTCTGACTGGACAGAAGATGCAGTACTATGCTCACTTTTTCAAAGATATTGACCCCAGTAAAATAGAAATGAGAGGCTACCATATTGCATTTAGATCCTATTTTTGCTGGTGAAAATCTTTTATATACTTCAAGGTGTTTCTATGTACAAGTGAAAGATACTTGGTGGTATCATATATATGATCTATCAATGGTAGTTATTTGCCAGGACTCTGTTAGGTCTAATTGTTGAATATAGTGATGCCTAATTATACAGGCAATGAAAATTTAGGAGTTAATTAGCAGACTTCTGAGGATGGACTTTGGAATGGAAATTCAAACTAATTATTGATTACATGTCTCTGAAGGAATACGTCACAAATTGTACACTTTACCTCTTGTTATTGTCATATAAATTTATTTGGTGTACTAAACATACAAAAAGTGATTCTATGGATTGTGCAAAGTTTAATATGAATATATATTTAGCCCTCACTCATACAGATTACTATCACTTTATATATATCATTTGTGCATTTTTCCATCTTAGTTGCAAGGGAATCCCCTTGGGTTTACCATCACTAAATCACCCATGTGCCATCACCAGAGTCCAGTACATTTCCCTGCCCCCACTGTTTTGATCCCATTCCCCACTCCACCCCCACAAAATGTCTCTGGTATATAGCTGTTCATCATTACCATTATTTTCTCGCCTGTTCCATTATATTGCTGCTAAGAGAAACCATCCAGTATTTTTCCTTTTCTTTCTGGCTTATTTCACTAAGCACAATCTTTTCCAGTTCCATCCATGTTGCTGCAAAAGACATGTGTTTCTTTTTTTCTTTTTGGTTGCTGAGTAATATTCCATTATATATATGTACCACATCTTTTTAATCCAGTCATCCATTTTTTGGTATTTGGGCTGTTTCCATGTTTTTTCAATTATGAATAAAGCAGCAATAAACATGGGGGTGCAGGTATCTTTTTGAATCAGTGTTTTTGTGTCTTTTGGGTAGATACCTACAAGTATATTTAAGCATTATATAGAAGTGCTAAGAATACATTAAATGATTAATTGCACTGACAAATAAATAAAATTAATAACCTATTTAAGCTCAGTTAAAGGGATCTTAGAACATTGTTGGATTTTCAGCACAGCAGAAGTGATGTAAGAGCTATTGAACCAGATTATTCTATAGTATTTAATATTGTGTTCCTGACCATTATAGTTACTGAGACAATATGTAAAGTTGATATAGGATGAAAGAATAATAAATTTGGGTAATAAAGGATAGTGATAACAATTCTGGGTTTTCAGTCTTTAATGAAATCAAACCACTCAGAGTCTCTGAATTTGAATTTTAAAAAATGAATTCATAGTACTATTGCCATGTTAAAAGGGTAACAGAATAGCATTAGATGTGAAATAACATTGGAGAAAGCTTTTGTGGAAAAAAGATAAGAAGATTTATTCATCCACAACCACCAAAATGTAGCTAAGTTTCCAGCTAATCATCAATACTGAAACTGCCAGAAAGAGAGAGTGGAACAAAAATTCAGGGATGCATAGATGACTTTAGAGATAGACAGAAAAAGAATAAGCTTTTGTGACATGACTTCAGATGTACCAGGAAGGCTCCTCTGTTTAAAACTAAAATAGGAAGACCTTGTCTTTTTACTAATTTGCAAAATTTGTCATGATTGTATCTATTCCCACTTGTTAAGACATATTATCAATTAAAGAAATGCATTTCATTAGTCTTTTAAAGTTTAAATAAGGTAACATGTATTGAGTACCAACTGTGTGCATGCACATAATTAAGTTACAAAGAATTAAAAGGAAGAATGAAATACAGTTCTTGATTTCAAGGGTTGTCACAGTCTAATAAAAGAATAAAATTCATATGTGAAAATTTGCCATTTTAATATGTTTAACTTTATAATAAATGTGCAAACTTCAAAGAGAACAGCAGAAGGGTATGTCCTATGGGAAAGGCTTTACCAAGAACAGAATTTCTGCCTAAAGGTAAGAGAAAAATAATTGCCATGAGAAGATTAGATACTTCAAAAATGAATTTATGAAATGAAAGATAATCACAAAGGGGAAACAAAGGATTCGAAGGAAATGCATTCTTTGACAATAGTAGTATGGTTGGTAATTTAACAAAAATTCTGGGATTTGGGGAGTCATAGCTTTTGCAAGAATTCTTTCAAATGACCCATTCTGCCTAATCAGATACAGGGGAAAAAAAATTAATGTCAAAAGAAACAATTTCAAGGATAGAATGAGGAAACTGTAACTATACTCCTAAAAGCTGAACATTTTTAGTTTGAATGAATAAAAGCCAACAGGAAATGAATACCTAGCCAGCAAGGCAGAGCGAGGAGTCTAATACTACACTAATTTCCATGACATAGAGGAACTCTGTATTTTTTTTTTTTTTAGTTGCTTCATATGCTCAGATCTCCTTTGTTTGAAATTCTCATAGATATATACTATCAGAGAAATAAAATGATATTCATATATCTAAAAATATGCTAATGAATACCTTTGCTTCATTTTTCTTGACTATATTGGAAGAGATATAATTTTGTCCTAGACTTACTTGTAGTTACCGTTCACATCAAGTAAAAGTAACTATCATCTTCACTTGTCAGTTGGTCATGTGTAATTCTGTTATCACAAAGTAATTGCGAATGCATAGAACTTCCCTTCTGGGCCAAACACAAGTATACTGATTTCTGGTCTTTTATAGTAATTGCTTCACTGAGTTGCCAGATTTTTATATCAACTTTCAGTTACACATATATTTTTTCTTAGATGAAAGAATAAAGGCCTAGAAGTTTTTTCCTTTTTTGTTACTGCATCAAGAAAATAGAGTTGGTAGATTGCCAGTGTTTACCTAATAAAGAGTAAGATGAGGCACTCATACTCACAGCTATTCTAAATAACCTAACAGCATCCTCATTATTTGCATTCAAGTTAAAAAAAAAGTTGCCGAGCAAATAGAGCTTACATCTATCTGAGGTAAAGCATTTCATTATATTTTATTATCCCCAAATCAATTCCTAAAGCAATGTGTGAATTAAAATGTTTTATCCAGCATTTTCAAGAAACCAATTTAAAATTATACAGCTTATAACAAATTGCCAGAAATATTGCAAGCAGCCATTAATTTACTCCAAACCAATTAAACTCTACATTAATACATGCAGTAATATACATGCACTTGTTCTTAATTTTCTTTTGTAATTAAGCATGGGAACAAGGCCTAGCCTCACTTGACAAACAATTTTAATCCTCTTGCTGATCTTTCCCTTGTTCTCTCTGGTCCTTCCAATACCAAAAACCATTTTTCCCAATATCACTATTTTTTTTCCCATTTATGAGAGCAACTCGTATCTACCATGGATTGAATTTCTAGATATCCTGAAATTGCCTTATATTTGGGAGATATTCCATCCTCAAATCCACAGCAAGGGACTCCCATAGGTGTTGTAGGAACTGTTACAGAATTCAACTTCAACAGTATGGGGGAAATAAATGCAAATTGCACTAGTTCCTATGTCAGTACCAGTTATGCATTCGTCAGGGTTTTCCAGAGAAACAGAACCAACAGATGAACAATAATTCAGAAATGGCCAGAAATAATGTTTACTCTGGGTACCCTTCAGTCAGACAAATTCTTACACACAATTAACTATGGCAAGTCTACCCTTTTAACTTAGAGACTTAATCCCCAAATAAAGACAATAATAAGGTCCTAAATCCACCTAGCATGACACAACTACCCATACAACCAAAATTCACTCTTTCCTAAAAAGAGTAAAGTTCTTGAGTAATGTTTGCTGATCTCATTCATATCCCATAACTTAAATACTACAATATAACGTTAACAATATTTAAATTCTATGTATATAGTCAAAATATCTCATATTACATAATAAATATGAGAGGAAAGAAAAAGAATTACATACATAAATATATTTATAGCAAAATAAGGATGAAATATGACAATTATGTCCTCATGTCTGTAACTGGTAACCTGGTGATAGCAAGTACTCAAAACTACCCCCTTCTCTTACCTATTCTACATTCTTTTTGCCTTCACCAAGCACCTCAGCTAATCATCACTCTTTACCTGGTAAGGTGATCCAAACATTCATTCTTGAAGGGTCTGGGCCATTAGTAGTCCTACCTGGACTGGGTTGGTGTAATTTTCCACAGGGCAGGTAATACTAAGAGGATCTTAATGCTGTTTCTGTATTGCAGACATATCTTCCTCACCTCTGTTGCAGACTACAATCACCTGGTTTCTACTTCATAGGATCAGTCACCAAAGCCAATACAGTAATTCCCTTTTTAACTGTGAATTTTCTGATCATTGGTTTTCCTCTGAGTCCTGTTTAAATTAGGACATGTCGAGCCTTCCCTGGTGGTGCAACATGTAAGGATGCATGCAGCACTGCAAGCTGGCAGCAGCCACTTCAGTGCAAGTTCAATCCCCAGCCCCGGAGGTGATCCACCCGGCGTGGTAGATTTCTCCTGACCTGCCTGCTGCTCCCTTCAACTGTGTACTTCATCAATCTGCCTGTTCTGTCTCTGAAGATCCTCTAATCACCCCTGCACCTCTGGCTTGTACCCCAGGTCTGTACACATAAATAAGTAAATCTTAAAAAAAAAAAAACTAGGACATGGCATTTTGCCTGCTGATTCAGAAGAATGAGGAACCCAAAGAAACCAGGTGGTTGTCTAACTTCAGGTCAAAGGAATCACTCACTGTATCTCCCAATGAAAGCATTCCTCCTTCTGGCACTAAGACCTCCCCTAAAAGAGAACATTATGTTGCCTTTAAAATGAAGCACAAATTTTCTTGTGGATTCATAGGAGAGTTTTTGCCTCTGTGTTGCATGGCCACTGCCTCAAGAGAGGCATTTACAGTTTTCTCAGGCAATGAGATGAGATACCTTAGCTCAAAACATGAACTAGGGAAATGGGCTGAGGGAAATGAGTTCTTCCTTCCTTTACATGTTCCTCTAGTCAGGCCTGCAATGGGTTGGCTGATGGCCACCCACCCGGAGGAGGGCAATCCACCTCACTGAGTCTACCAATTCAAATGCTGGTGTCATCTGCAGGTCCCTCCCAGATGTGTCCATACACAGTGATTGATCTGGGCACAGGTGTGATCAGTCAGGCTGACACACAGAATAATCATCACAAATTAATATATCATTCTTAGCTTTATATTTTCAATTTTATAGAGAAATGGACCTCTAACACAGGATATTTACTATCCTTCTGAAATCCACTCAGATATTAAAAATCATTGAACAATTATTTGGGTCAAAAACAAAGAAACTGGAACTCTATAAGAACCAATCAGTTTAAGTAAAATTTTCATTTCAATTATGTCAGATATTTACTTTAAAAAAAGGAAATAATGGTTTGAACTCCTCTTATGTCCCAAGATTTTTAAGATAATTTGCTCATTCAATTTTCACAATAAAACTTAGCTAATAAGGAAGTAGATATTCAAAATGGTTTCATAATTTGTCAGTGTCAACCACTGTGGCAGAGTTGGAACTCTGCCACTATATATGTATGTGTGTGTGTGTATGTGTGTGTGTGTATATATATATATATATACATATATATATCTACATACATAGATATTTAGATATATATACATGCATACACACGAGCACATACATATATAAATATTACATACTTGACTATAAGTATTGCATTCTGCTTTTATTTCACTTAATATTATGATGTAAACATTATTCTATGTCTGTATGTAGACAAAAATGCTAAATGTTGACACCTGTAAATGTTTTCTTGCAGGCTTGTTGTAACTTTTTTTAGAATTTCCCTTGTATTGGACATCTAAATTGTTTCCAGGTTTTTTTATTATCATCATAGGTATGACACAAGTAAGATATTTAATACTTAGATATTTGTTTCTGTTAACTACAACTTTAAGATGCAGCTTTAAAGTTCAGGGGAGAACTAGGAACACAGATCTTACCATATATTGCCCCTTTTTATTCTTGAACAGATGTACTGATTTGAAATGAAGCATTGTTACTTTTTAAAGGAGACATTGTCAACACTCACATTCTACACCAGGAAGAAGAGTATCAACCTTCAGGGATTTATCACTCAAAGTGTTGTTGTGAATTGCCCTTGAAAAAGACAGTGACAGACCTCCTCCCCTCCCTTGAATTATATTACATCCAGAGGACAGAAATGGTCATTAATTTTTAATATTATCTCTCCTCAGCAAAGAGTATAATGAATTTTCCTTAGATGTTCTTATAGGCATGTCCTAGAAATTCTGGGAAGAGTTTAAGGCATTTTATAGTAAGCCTAGAAAATTTAAACCAGTTATTGAGTTTCTGGGTGACCGTACAAACAAGAAGAAGACTACTAACTAAACTATCTACATTATCAATTCTTGCCATAAAAGCAACTACTAAAAAGGCCTGTATAATGCTATCCTAGTTGCAGGATATTTTCCCATAGTTCTTTATCTAGGGAGAAGGCAAGAATAGATTACACTGAACTGGGGTTTATAAGACACAGAGAAATGGGTGCCAAATAAAGATATTGACTTTATCTTGTTGTAGTTAAGGGTTATATTGAATTAAAAGACCATCATCATATTAAAAGCTAACAAATAGCAAAGATCAACACAAGCAATGCAACTTCTGTTGCCAGACACGGTCCGGATGGAGGGGAAATGCTCTGAAAAATCAGAATTTCCATGCTAACTTATGTTATGACCTCCCTTTTTGTATAATCATCAAAATATTCTGAGCAACCATCAGTTTACAACTGGATTGCCTTAGCCTCATAAGGCGCTACATGGCCCAGGCAAGCAAGCACTGCCCCAGGATGGGAAATTCCTCTTGAAGTCAAAAATAATATTACAACTGGCTGATTAATAAAAGCAATTGACTGTTATAACTAAATCAATATTGTAAGACAAGGCAGTACTATAACATGTTTAAAATAATCAGAGTTCTTTTACTGCCAGGACGAGAACCCAAATCTTATCACTCTACTTTCTTATTTAAACTTTTGTTTAGTCTTTAAATGAGGAATCTTACTATCTTCCTTATTGATTTATCTACAAGAAAACTTCTCCAGTCTAGTCTTCACCTTTACCCTCTTTCACAACTTCACCTTGGCCCATTACCTCACTTTATCCTCTTTCACATCTCCAACCCAGCCTACACCTTAGTCCTCGACTTTACTTTACCTTCTAAGATGTCTTAATGAGAATGAAGATCATTAAGTAGCATTTAAGGTTTAAAGGGACTTTATTTTAGCTAATCATCACTGTGGTAAATATAGCAATGTTAGCCTTAAATTTTATGAATTTATGTACCTGTCTTAACTTTAATAGATTGATTTTAAGAATAATAAATGTTATAATCTCAACTGAAGGTCAATACGGGCCCATACCATTCTTAGAAAAAAAGATGATTATAATCTCTCAGCCCAGTTCGTGTGATGATGTCATCCCAGTGCTTTCTTGTAATGTATAAAATAAACTTCTGCTGAGAGCAGAAGAGGAAGACTTGCACCCAACTCCGATTCCCATGTCTTCCTTCACACCCACTTTCCTTTCCCCCCCTTTTAGGAATCTCTGCTCGCCGATGCCACTTCAACCTTAAGACCTGTTCTGCCCTCTAACAACCCATGATTGGGGCCAGTCCCTGACAAAAGACGACATACTAAAGGAAAAACACATGATAAGAATAGAAAAAAATATATAACATAAAATATAAATATATATATGATATACATATAACATGGAGAGTGGAAACTCCTTTTTAGCAAAGTCAAATGTGACAATTATCCCATGACGTTTCAGCCTTACCATGCAGTCTGGCCCTTCTCCTGCCTTTCTGTCATCACCTCTGTGCTACTGATTCAGGCCTTTGGATGTGTTCTAAGGAGTTTTCTTAGGTAAGGTCAGCCAAATTCTGATCTCACACTTCCTTGATCATCTCTCAAGTAGACTCTTTTGGCAACTTGAAAGCTGAAGAATATGCCCACTGATCCTCTACCACACTCTGTAACAAAATACTTCTTGCATCAAAACCACCCATGTTTAAAATTTTTGCTCAAGTCTGAGTGTAGAAAATAACAAGCTACAAGAGTCGAGGATAAAAGGAAATGTTGATCCAGATAACTAAACACATCCAGTCATTCAACAAGTACTTAGTGAGCACTTACAAAATAACTGGCAATTGATGTTTATACACATTACTGATATATTAAAGAAAAGCTAACATTTGCTTCTGAATATGTCAGAAGAGATAATAGAACTTATTCAAGTTAAGAACAAAGATCATTATTTCAATCCTCTACATGAGTATCAAGTCTCGAAGACCTCCAGAAAAGACTTTCTCCATATCAAAAAACATGTGGAAACTAGACCTTAGAACCCAGATCATTGTATTCTATGCCAATCTATTTTACCCAAAGATTCCATGAGGAGATTTTTATAACCATGGCTTTGTTGAAATTGTCAATCGAGGTATCTGGAAGGAACTGAAAAATGTTTCTTCATGCACCAGTAATTTTACTTCTCATTCTTATTGTCATTATGTTCCAAGACTGTAAATATTTTATCATCTAATATAAATTATTTAAAGAAATAAATAAAACAAAAAATACTATGTATCAAAAAAACACATGATTTTTTAGGAAGGCAGTGTGTGTTCAAGCAAAGGATCATAAAAGAGAATATCTTTGACTACAAATACTATATTGTACATATTCTTTTACCAAAACTACAGAATTTTGAGAAAATTGTAGAAGCATAAAAATTATAATGAATTGTATAGAAATGAAAAATTTAGGAAACCTAATATAAGTACGATTGAGGTTTTTTTTTTGCCTAATAGTCTAATAGCTTAGTATTTGTTTGTCATTGACTATTGTTAACCATTTCATTAACAATTATGTGGCATTTTTCATTTTACAATTTAGGTGGGACCCACCCTGGTTAAAATCTCAGCAGTGCTATTGAAGCTATCTCTAGTCACTATAGTATGCATTCCCTCCCCAGTCAGGGAGACAGAACAGATCTCTCCTGGCCCTCCCACTGCTCCCCACAGCAGTGTATTTCAGTAGGTCTGCCTATTCTGCTCCCCACTCACTTGGTCTCTGGTGAATCCTCTCACCCTCCACACCTCTGGTCTACATCCCAGTTCTTGTACGCAGAAGTACCTAAAAACATATATATATATATTTAAATAAATAAAATTTGGGGTATTTTTCAGGTTTAGTGAAAACCCATAGTTAATTCTTACCTTAGATTTGTTCTCAGCTATTATTTCTTTGAATAGAGAATCTGCTCCCCTTTTTTCCTCTTTACCTTCTGGCATATTCTTTATCCTTATGTTTCCTCTTCTAATGGAGTCTGACATTTCCCATAGAGTTGTTTTCATTTTTCCTAAATGTAATTTCTCTTTTTCTACCTGGGTCTACTTGGGTATATTCAGCAGCCAAAATTATCTCTTTGGCCAGCAAATGTTTTAGTATGCTTTAATCAGACTTCTCAGCAAAAATCTTGGAGGCTAGCAGAAAATGGGGATGCACATTTACAATTCTAAAAGGTAAATCTTTCAGACAATATACTCTCATGAAAAATTACCATTCAAATGAAATAGAGATATAAAGGCTTTGTCAAACAAACAAAAGCTAATGAAGTTTGCCAATACAAAATCTGCCTTATAAGAAATGTTGAAAGTTCTTGGACATGTAAAGAAAAATCAAGAGTGGAAAACCTTGAGCATGTTAATAAATAGTAATACAGAATCAGATCTATAAGGCTGAAAAATATAAGATAACAGAACAGTAAAGGGGAGGGAGAAAGGACAGAATCTGGATAGTCAAATGATGATGAGCTGATACCAGCAGGAGAGAACTATTTTAAATACAGCAAGCTTCATACAGCCTTCATGGTAATCACAAGATTACAGCCTTCATGGTAATCACAAAGATCTGCAACATAGACACTTAGAAGGGAAAAAACAAAGAAACGGAGAGAACCAACAGGAAATGCCACCTACATGAAAAGGTAGATAGAAAACCCAGAAACAGAAACAAAGTGTGAAAAAAAAAGTAGAAGAAAGAACAGCAGGAAATTAGCTTCATGTAGTCAATAATCACTATAGATATGAGTCATCTGAACTTACCATTCAAAAGACACAGAGTAGCTGTTTTCTCTCTCTGTCTCTATCATCCTCACCCACCGCCTATCCTTGCTGATATATATTATTATTATAAAAGTCACAATATACTTTTTTAAAAAAAATTCTCTTGTAATTTTCTCTACCTGGGATATCATTGAATAAATTCAAATAATTAAAAACATTATGCATAAGTAACTGAGTAAGCAGAAATAAATATAACTGAAGTTCTCAACAGGCATAAAAATACAAATATTTTATTCTCATAGTTTTGGGATATTCTAGTAAGTGAAATAGAATTTATATTTAAGCATGCTGTAACAAACAAATCTAAAAGAAATCAAGTTTTCACTTAGTCACTAGCCTTGATAAATATTATAAGAAAAGCTAATAAAAAGAGCAAGGGGAGTTCAAAAATAAAAAATGGAACTGAGGACACAGAGATTTATATTGCTGCAATAATCTTGATAATTATAGGGCTTCTCCCAAGGTTTGAGTTTCAACTGAATTTTTTTTTTTAAACCTTGAAAGGTGAAACAAGTTTTTAATAATGCTAAACAAAGCAGGCTATATATTTCTATTACTCTGAAGACCAGCTTTTTCTGTCTCTATTTTTCAAATACTTACTGTACCATTTGCAGGCAATGAGTGGTTTTTCTAAAGGATATCTTTTTAAAGAGACTGAAAACTTACAATTTTTCTTCCCTTTCACTTTCAATCTTACTGAGATCAGACTCATAATTACTACAAACTGAGGAGGGAAAAATGAATAGATGAAGCAGGTAGTGAAAGGAGGAAACGTTCTAAACCATTTCAGTGGAGTAAAGATCAATTTCATTTTAATATAAGTTTTAATGGTTGTTCAAACTCCTATAATGCACCAGCACAAAGCTTCAGCTAATGTGTATATATTTTGAGCAGTTCCCCTCTTTGACCCTCCAGTTTAATTTCCGTCCTTCAAATGAGATGAATGGAGCATGAAGCAGGTCATATCTCAATGCTGACACATGGGTTGCAGATAGAACTCAGCCTGGAGAAGCAGCCAGTCTGGAGATTAAATCAAAGCAGCTCTGAATAGATGGGAGGTCAGCCAGGGCCAGCTTTGACATTTGATAGGACCTTGTGATCAATCAGGTCTTTCTTCACTCTTCTAGGCTTTCTTATGACAGTGACTCCAAAAAACAGATGGGATATGTTACAAAGTTCTAGAGAAGCACTAGATTGTGAAAAGAGATAGGTGTCAGTATTATCAGAGACAACTGTTCTTTGAAGTAGCCAGAAAATCAGAAGTCACTGCCTTGCTGCAATTATGATAGTAAAGTTTACTTTGAGAATGTGCCATTGGAATTTTGAAAATAGCAACATAATTTGTGTTTAAAATTTCTTCCCTTCTATGCATAAACTGTAAACCTTAAACATGTGGGGTATCATATGATTAAATTGTAGTTCTCTTCACTGTGTGCATAAGCTGCATTTCCAGCAAAGTCATGCTTTTTGCAAGTTGATTTGTTTCTTTGTTTTCTGGGGAACACACATACACAAATAAAATCAAGACATGATAACCTTTGGAAGAAAGGAATCAAGGGGTATGAATGTGGAGCACTCACTGGTCTGGGATCTGAGCAGGGTTTCAGGAAATCCCAGTCACATCGCCAACAGGGTCATGAAAAATGAATGGCCCCAGAGCACCACTGTGACAGACTGTTTTAGTGAGTGGTAATGGGCCATCTCTAGGATGAAAGGCCATGTATTTATAACTGTGCAGGCTACTGGTATCACACCAGTCATTATGCCTGCCTGATTTAAGGGAGATGACTTTTACAGGACTGACATGGGAACAAATTGTTTTCAGGAATATCACAGCTCTCTTCTCCTGCTCCACCCTTATCCCAGCCACATAAACATGTGCTCATATTCACACAAGTGCATTCTCTGAATTTTTCCTGTCACAGAACATTTGATACTCAGAGCTAACTTCCAAAACTTCTCAGCACTATTTATAATGCCATAGGAGAGCTGGAATGTGGGAATCTGACCTGACTAAGGCTTACCTAGCAGGAGTAGAACAGACACATCCTGTCACCCTTCTCCACCATGACATGTCTTGATGGAGGCCTGTGAGCTCAATTACTTGGCCTTATCAACTATTGGATTCATTTACAAAGTGACTTTTGAAAGTCAGATTTTTGCTTGATGTGGTCTTCTTTTTCACAGGAAGGTAGTATTTGAATGATACTTTATTCTTGGTCACAGTGGTCTGTCATCAGTAAAAGGTGAATGATTTATACAATCTGAAGAGAAACCAGAGTTTACTGAGTAAAATTACTCAAACTTTCTGGACTGGCTCTGATAAAAAATTAAATGATTGCACAAAAATTTTCTGTAAGCCACTTTCCATTATTAATACTTTATGATCAAAATCTAATAAAATAGAAACATAATACAACAAAAAATTCTAGCCAGTACATTAGATATGTGGTAAACATAATTAATCTCAAGAACATGTCGATGTAGCTAACTCACTTAATAGAAATACATAAAATTCCACTTTGAAAAAAAACAAGGATATTTAAATTGATCAGAAGAGTTATTGTAGTAAATTTTGTTTTAATATATAATTTAGGTCATGTAAGGTATTACATTAAAAATAAACTTCATATTTCACATACTACTGTGGAAAAGATACATATTATGCACTTACATTTTAAGTTAATTCACCAATCACCTTATTAGTGCAATAAATTAGTGGTTAAAATAAGGTTTATGCAGTGGTGTTTTTCTGGTCTATCACAGGCTATTTTAAACATTATTTTGATGGAAATTTTCTAGAGTGGGTAGTAATACACCTGAGAGCACTCTCAATTATGAAGTTCTATATGTGTGTGTATATTTACTCTATGCGTCTTGTACCCTGATTCTGGTCCCTGAGAACTCAAAAGTTTGAAACAATTTAAAAAATATTTAAAGAGTTTTCTTTTTCTGAATAATTTTATCACTGAAATTTGACACAAATCTTCCAAAATGGTAATTCAATCTAGTGAACTAATCTTTCAAGAGGTTTTTGTGTTTCGGAGAAAGCTGTGTGTAATCAAAAGCTTCCACAAAATACATGTTGGTTTGAGTCACTCTCTATAATTCCATTTAACTACTGCCAAGTCCATAAACAACCACTATTTCACTGAATATTAGATAAAGAATTCAGAAAAAAATTGGCAGTTGGCAGTTGAGTAGCCAAAACAGGAAGGAAAAAGGCTTTGCTGTTGTTTACCAATTATTTTTCTTTTCAAGTATAAGCTTGAAAGGGAAAAAAACTGGAAATGACCTAAAAACTCTGGTATGATAAGATAAACTTTGGCCTGACCATCACACTTTAACAGAATGCATAGCGTGAATGAGCACACATGAGAAAGTATAAGAAACATAGATTTCATTTTCCAACAATTATTTGTAATTAAGCTGAAATAAAAGTGAGTCATAAGGGATTCCATTTGTAGAAATTAAGAAATTAGTAAGAGGAAAAAGAAAATAAAAACAAATATTTAATTAAGAACCTTAACCCAAATTCCATTTTTAAAAATTGAACTCATGCAAGCTTCTTGAAAAATGACCTCTTGTTCACAAAAACAATTTTTAATATCAAAATAGTTTATTATAGTTTTCTTTCCACTCTCTTAGAAACTAATACATGAATGAGGCAATGACCTTAGAAGTGTAAGGACTGGCACATAACAGTTTTACCATGCATCTAACTCCCTTTTACCTCAGTGACTGTCAAAGAGCTGGTAGTTTTGGTTATAGGCATTTGATAGGGAGTTTTTGTTTGATTCAACCAAATGTCTCTGAAAAACGAGACAGCTTGGTTCCTGAGAATCATGTATTTCTGAATCTGAAAATTGATGTTCTAGGTCAGTTCAAATAGTTCCCACATTCTGAACTGCATTTGAGATATACCAAAGTTTTTTGTTGTTGTTTCTTTTTTTAAGATTTATTTATTTATGCATACAGAACTGGAGTATAGGCCAGAGGTGCAGGGGGTGAGAGGATTCACCAGAGACAGAGCGGGAAGCAGAACAGGCAGAATGACTACACTGCTGAGGGGAGCAGGAAGCAAGACAGGAAAAGTCTGCTGCACCTTGTGGATCACCTCCGGGGCTGGGGATGGAACTCGCATTGAAGTGGCTACAGCTAGCTTGCAGTACTGCATCCTAACCTGTTGTTCCACCAAGGAAGGCCAGACCAAAGTTTTTAACAGGGTCATTGATTATCACCTAGGGTTCAGAGTTCATGTTATCTTGGACATTCACCTGCCTCTCTTTAAAGGCATCCCTCAAATTAGACAAAGGTGCTCTTCTAGATTCAAAACTCCTCTCAATCTTTACTTAAAATAATAGGAAAGGATAGTCCTCCATGGTGGCGCAGCAGGTTAAAGCACAGCACTAACAAGCAAAAGCCATTTCAGCATGAGTTCTGGTCCCTGTGTGCCTTGGAGGTGACCACATGGCATGGCAGACCTCTCCTGACCCACCCAATGCTCCCCTCAGCAATGTACTTCATCAGTTGGCCTGTTCTGCTCCCTGCTCTGTCTCTGGTGAATCTGCGCACCACCCCTGCACCTCTGGCCTGTGCCCCAGTTCTGTATGTATAAGTAAATAATTTTTTTTTAAGATTAATTTATTTATTCATACAGAACTGGGGTACAGGCCAGAGATGCGGAGGGTGAGAGAACCCACCAGAGACAGAGTGGGGAGCAGAACAGGCAGACTGAAGAAGTACACTGCTGAGGGGAGTAGCAGGTGGGTCAGGAGGGGTCTGCCATGCCGTGTGGATCACCTCCGGGGCAGGCGGGGAGCGAACTCATGCAGGAAGTGGTTTAAGCTTCTTAGTGCTGTGCTTTAACCGGCTGCACCACCAGGGAGGGCCCAGCAAATAATTTTTTTTTTAAAGATTTATTTATTTGTGCATACAGAACTGGGATACAGGCCAGACCCTCAGGGGTGGTGAAAGACTTCACCAGAAACAGAGTGGGGAGCAGAACAGGCAGATCTACCAAGTACACTGCTGAGGGGAGCAGCGGGCGGGCCAGGAGAGGTCTGCCACATCATGTGGTCACCTCCGGGGCAGGCAGGGATCAAACTCATGCGGAAGTGGTTTCAGCTTCTTAGTGCAGTGCTTTAACCCACTGCACCACCAGGGAGGGCCCAAATCTTAAAAAAATAATAATAATAAAAGATAATAGGAAAGCCTTTGCCCTGGTTCTTTTTCATAAGAATTGGTCCATGATATGTCTCCATCTATTGCAAAATTAACATTTTTAGGCAAAGAGCTTAGGCCTGTACACAGGGAGATCTGGACTTATATTTCAGATCACCTCTAATGTGTGGGCAAGTCTCTTTAATGGAGGGATAATTATAATGACACCTACTTTAAACAGTGTAAGAATCATCTACAATAATTATATAAAGTGATTTTCACAGTTCTTGATACACATCAAGCATACTGTAAAGATTAACTCTTGATATATACTAATCTAATCCATCTTTTCTGTGAGCATCCTAAACTGGGAGAATTTCAAGGATGCATGGAATATCATGCCCCAGTGGGCTTTTAGCTATCATTTTACAATTAAAAGAATTAGTCAAAAGCTTAAGTGAGACACCAAAGAGGTAAAAGCCAATCTTTAATTTGGTGCTCTTCAAATGATGTTCAAAGGTCAGCTGACAATGACATCTTATTAAACAGACTGGAACCACCTCTTCATAAGTGACACAAGCTATGCAACCTCTGTCATCAGACATGGTCCGGATGGAGGGGAATTGCTCTGAAAAATCAGACTTTCCACGCTAACTTATGTTATGACCTCCCTTTTTTGTATAATTGTAATGTCAAAATATTCTGAGCAACTTTCAGCTTACAATTGGACTGCCTCAGCCGCATAAGGCCTGCCTGCCCTGACAAGCAAGCACTGCACCAGAGTGAAAAATTCCCCTGAAGTCAAGTGACTTGACTACTGACTGATAAATAAAAGCAAAAGGGCTGTTTTTGCAAAGTCTCTCTCACTGCCGGATGAAGGAAAACCCAAATCTTATCATTCTATTATCTCACCTAGCCTTCTATTCAGCTTCTAAAGAATTACTGGCCTTTAGATGTGGAAATTCACCCAGGTTGCCTGTTTTTAAACTGGTCAAATTTTCCACCTGCTACACCTTAAAGGAATCCACAAAAGTTTTCTGGCTAGTCTTTCAGGATTCTACTCTAAGGAAATCCACCTATGTCTCCTATTCAGAGATTTGATTAGCAAGGAATTTCCTCTTCTGCCTCCCAGGATGACTCAGGTAGAAAACAAAAACCCCATTAATTTAGTAGTTAAGGTTTAAGGGACTTCTACCTTAGTTGATCTCCATTATAGTAATATTAGTCATAAACTTTGTGCACCTATGTACCTGTTTTTAACCTTGATTGATTTTAGAATGTTATATCTCAGCTAAAGGGCAATGACCCTAAACTATTCTTAGAAAAAAAAAAAAAAAGATGATTATAATCTCTCAGCCCAGTTCGTGTGCTGATGCCATCCCACTGCTTGCTCCTAATGTATAAAATAAACCTCTGCTGAAGGCAGAGCAGGAAGACTTGCACCCAACTCCAACTCCCATGTCTTCCTCGCACCCTTTCCCCCTTTTTCTCCTTCTCCCCTTTTTAGGAATCTCTGCTCGCCGACACCTTCCCACCTTAAGGTCCTGCCTGTCTTGCCTCCAGATACCTCAATAGTTAGAGCTGGTCTCTGACACATAAGTTACATAATACCCATTAGACCATTATAGATGATGTATCATCTAGCATATAAAGGCACATTTTAAACATTTTTTTCATGTTATTGCATGAAAAACT
Organism: Condylura cristata; assembly: GCF_000260355.1. NCBI lineage: Eukaryota > Metazoa > Chordata > Mammalia > Eulipotyphla > Talpidae > Condylura > Condylura cristata. Next base: position 15,228,372 of record NW_004567104.1, on the reverse strand, counting down.
GCTACAAGTCAAAAACTGCAAAGCATTTGTTATCCAACAGTTTGTGGAAATTAGGAATCCAGGGGTATTTACCTGCTCATTGTGGCTCTGATTCTTTTATGAGCTACAATCAAGGTGATGACCGCAATCATCTCAAGGCTTCAAAGAGAAGCATTTGCTTTCAAGCTTATTCAGATGGCTGTTGGCTGCCCTCAGAAGGTCCACTCTCATACTGACTCCCATGGAATCTGCCACAGTGCTGTCTCATGACATAACAGCTGGATTCCCCCAGTGAGCCTTTCAAAAGAGACTGAGTGGCTACTAGATGAAAACTATAATCTTCGGTAGCCTAATAGTAGAATTGACACCCTATAACTCTGCTGCATTCAACTTGTTGGAAATAAAGTCATAAACCCAGACCACACATGACAGGAAGAGACTGCACCTGAGTGTGAATCCCAGGGGCCAGGGATTACTGGAGCCAGTTTGCAGACTTCCTGCAGGCCATCCATCCCATCCTCAGTGATTCACATCCCTCTCAACCACATCATAAACTCCCTGCTCCCAAAGACCTCAAACTTCTTATCCCACTACAAAAACAACTCATAGTGGAGGATCTCACCATCTAAATCATTTCCAAATGTGGATGAGCTTCTTCAGACATTATCATTAAGCACCATTTCTTGAGTATAGTTCTTTGCAATTTATATAGCTGTGAAACAAAATAGATAAATTACCTGCCCGCAATGGTTGGACATACATACAAGAACCACTATGGGCTGCCCTATTAAAAGTGAGGCGTGGTAGACACAGGGGGATTACTGCTCACTGCAAATATTGGAATGTTTTTGATTAGGGCTTCTATCTGAAATAATTTTTCATTTCTCCCCATTCTGCCCTCTGGTCTCCTGTTTCCACATGCTGAGTTCATTGTCCCATCGTCACAAAAGGAAGAAAGTATTCAAGTTTTGGGGATTCAAAAGCCAATTTCTCCTCATTCTATACTGTTTCTATCCCCCTTTTATCTCAACTGGGGATAATTCTGCCTAATTTCTTTGGAGGACATTGTCACTTCTGAAATTTCTTGGGACTGAATTCAATAGGTAAAAGCCACACCCACAAACCTGTCCTAGATAAACCTCCCTCCCTCTATTGTATTCTACAGAGAAGACCAAGGGACCATGTCCTGAACTTATTAGAAGCTCTTTTGTTTGATTGAGATAATAGCTGTGCAATATCATAGAGGGTTGTTTTTGTTTTTTTCCCAAGCTCTTAATGTAAGAGTCTCTAGTCACATCCTGCAGTTTATCTGTCTTCACATAATATTTTCCTGCTATTGTCCTAGATTTGATCTTTGCTCAGAGACAGTTTTTCTTCAACTTTCACATCCTTGAACATTTGAAAAATCTGAAAGTGTTCAAACCATCAAGTCATGGGTTCTCTGTTTAACATTCTCCCCTGGCTGTCTCTTTCTCTCATTTCACAGTGCCCTTCAAGCAGTGAGAGGAAGCCAGAAGGTACCTAAATACCTCAATTGGAAATCTCCTCAGCCAGATCCCCATTCATTATGTACATATCCCGCTTTCCATATTACTTCAGGAAAGAGTATTGCTAAATTTTTGCCCTTTACTCCGTTTCCAGTCAGATTTTTCTCCTTATCCAATAAGTCTTTCCATGTGATGTAAAATTCTATTTTCACAGAACTTGAAACTTTCACCAACACTCTTGTCACCATTTTTATTGTGTTTCTAACTTTTACACAGTGCCTGATACCTAAGTCAGTACCACATTTTAGGTACTGTTACTGCTGTCCCCTACTTCCCACTGTCAAAATCTGTATCAGTCAGAGGTAGAGTTTACTCTTACCTTTCCAACTTTTTAACCTTGAACATAAAGGAGATAAGATCAAAGGGGAGTTGAAATTCACAAACAAGACAAGTGCAGGAGCAAAAGCTATAAAACATGTGTGTTCTTACCACCTCTGACCTTAGTGGTCTGAGTGTCCTGAAGAAGCCACAGTCCTTGGTCATGAAACTAAAATATATATCTGGCCCAGGAGTCAAAAGGGTTAAAGAGAGAGCCATAAGTAGGTGAAACAGTTACAGGCCTGGCTGCTACTCCATACCTGTGAGGTCAGCCAACATGTAAGCACACATATATGAGCCATAAAAGAGTTCCTGCTTCAACTCCACCTTTAACTGTCCCACAAGACTACCTCATCAAAACCATACAGAAAGGAGAATTTGGAGGATTATAGTTCAAACTAGCCAAGTTGACACATTAAAAAATCACCATATTAGCTCATTTAATAATATAAGTATGTATGTTTAAAGAACTTTAGCCTAATTTAACTGTTACCCAAATTCCAAGAATTGTTGAGCTGACATAAAAAAAAAATGAACAAAAACAGACAAAAATTCCTATTTCCTTGAAGTGCCTATTTCAGGAAATCAGGCAATAACTAAAATAGATAATAAAAAATACATGCATTATGAAGGATCTACAAATGTGCAAAGGCCTATTAAAATAAGTTAGGATAAAGGGATTGTCACTGCAGCCAAGGAAATAAGATTCATTTAGAAAGTGACATTTATCGAAGACATAAGGAAGATGACAGAGTTAGCCCTACAGATATCTGAAGGGAATATCATTAGTGCCTAGAAAATGACAACTAGTTATGCAATGAATGTATAAAAGAATATATAAGTGAAGGAATAATTACAACAGAGACAAATATAATGAGTAAAAAATAAAGCAATGCTTGAGTTTCTGAAAGTAGAATGCCATTTCCCACAGTTTTCATCCAGATTTCTAACAGATGAGTCATATTGAGGAAATAGTTCTGCTTGTGGTAGTCAGGATCTTTATCCTGGTAAACATCTTAGCTAACATAGAAATCAAATTTACTGCATGATGAGAAATAGCTAATGAAATTAAAGGAACTAGTGAACTAGATGTGGGAATGAAGAAATCAGGACAATTCACATTGGAGGTAAGGGGATTAATGAAACAATGAGAGTTCTTTCTAGGGCACCACCAGGAAAATGAATCTGTGAGCCTGCCACACTTCTGTCATCCCACTTGATTCAAATTCACAGGAGTGTCTAACTGCTCAAACTTAGGTGATACCTGCATTCACTTGTGAGAAGAATGCCAGACTGAGTGGTCGACAGTGCCAGCAAGATCACTCAGGTCAAGGCTGGTAAGTTCTCTAGATGAAGGGCATGTGATCCTACCAAATGCAACCAGATGGGAAACTGGCTGTGTAAAAGCAATAAATGTATTTACCACTTCCATCGAAACTGGCTGTGTAAAAGCAATAAATGAATTTACCACTTCCATCAAAACTTTTTTTAACGGATGGTTTGCTACATGTAAATAATGAGCAAAGAGACGCCAGAGGGCATGGGTGCTCAAGGAGTCATGTGATTTAAAGACAAAGCCACCACGATGGGATTATTTGCTCTGTCCTAGGTTCTAAAACCATCTGCAATCACCAGGATGGCTCATACATTGCCTAGTTGACTAAAAGTTACACACAAACAAACAGTGGAAGGGAAGGGAGGGAATAAATGTCTGGAATTAAACAGGATAACAGAAACAACTATCTTTTACAGACATGGCATGATTTGGGGAACAAATCATCATTCTGAGGCTGCACAAAAGCCAGGAGCATCTCCAAGCAGGATAAACATCCAGATTTGGGGGCTGTTTTGACTGTAGATAAGATTACTTGCTTCTTCTATTTGATTTAGGTCAATTTCTTCCTGTTGTATAGTTAACATTTCTCTGCCTGTATATTTTAAAAATATTAATTCAGAACATGAATCTTTCCTTTCTTCCATAAAATGTCTTTAGCTATGTGATGTTTTCACACAAAGGAGCTATTTTTGGCATTCAAAAATTGCTTTTCTTCCTGCTGGCAAGAAGAATTCACTCACTACCTACTAGTGCAAAACACTTATTTTGCTTAAGAAAGAAAGAAAAAAGACACCTCCTCCAAATGACACACAAAAATATATAAACTAAATTTTAAAGAGGACAAAATGACTCCTCCTCTTTGAACTCTGTCCAGAACAACGGTGCTGCCTGGCTATTGTTTCAAAGGCTAATGGTTACATAAGTGCCTCTTGAAGAGCATCTATTCTCTGGCATTATTCTTTTTTTTCCACAAAAGGAGTAAGCAATGAAATAGTGACTCACTTTTAAACCAAACCCTTATTTACATGCAGTTTATTAAAGAGACGATTATGGCATTCATTGAAATTTTTCTAGTTTCCTTATTTTGCCTTTTTCATCCTTATTAAGTTTGCTTCAGTGTGTGCATGAGACGCTGTGTCTATACTGACGATATGGAGAGAAAATTAGGCCTAAAATAAAAAGATTAGAATTCCCTTTGTTCTGGAAACTTACTAGTGGCATTGTGCTTAAAATTTCTCCCAAAAAAGGGAGAGAAAGGGTGTGGAATTTATAAACAAGATTTGCTCAAATTGATGCTTAAAAGCATATAATGGGGAATTAGACAAAGGGTCTAAAATGACCCTTTAAATCCTTGGTTTCATGGTAATTGAAATTACCACTCTTTGTTAGGAAACTCTGTAAACTTAAGTTATCTGGTGAAAAAGAAGGTTGATCAAATGTCACTGAATTTAGGGATAGAATGATATCTTGTTTTTATCAGCTTTTTGCTGGCTATTTGTGGGAACTATATTAGAAAATTCAGTAAGCCATCTGAGTTTTTAAAGGTTAAGAGGGTACCATTTAGAGCACTTAAACTCTTGGGATACTGATTAGTGAAAAACTTATCTGGAAAATTAAAAATGCCTTCCAGAAAGTGCTACTGAAATAGGAGTTTTAAAAAAGTCTTCATGTGGAGGGAACTAGACTCAAGTAATGAACAAGCGAGAGGATAAGTTATTATTCTCTGAGATTGTATGTCTGTAATTGGAAACTTAGTGTATGCCAGCTACGATTGAGACATCACAAAACAATACAAACACATCACAAAATATTGTACTAAAGCAAAATCTGGCAAGAAATAGGCACTCCCCAGTGGCCTGAAGACTTCCATTAAGAAGGTGAGGTGACCTGGAATTACATTAGCACTCTGAGAAAGGATTGAGGAGACCCAGTCTGAGGGGACCATGACTTGTCCCCCAGATTTCTGTCTTCCCAGGATCTCAGCTTTCTCTTGTCGCAAAGAATTCAGAGTGTTGATACAAGAGAAATAACCAAACTGCAATATAAACAGAGAGTATTTGTACAGGAATCAAAATCACAACCCATGTACAGGACCAAAGGGTAGCACCCAGAAGTACACTGCTGGGATTAGGATAAGGGGGAATTTTAAAGGGTAAATCAGGAAATGGTCTGAGGTTAGGTCATTTATGGTAAAATTTTTTGGATTAGTTCTCAAAATTAATTTGTCTGACTCTGGTTACAAAAGCCTCTAAGTGAAGGCTACACGGGAGGGGGGTGGAGGCAGTCGTGATGACAATTCAACAGATGATTTGTTTTTTTCACAGCAACTGAATGTGAGTCAGATTGTTAACTTTTCATCCAGAAGTCTCAGCATGGTACGGGGACATAAGATAGAGTCTCTTTCATTCAAAATAGGTTTCAAAAGGCCAATAGTGTACCACTGCTACAAGGTGTACAGTTGGTGGATCAAGCTTCCACACAGACTTTTTCATACCCTGGTTTTTCCATTTCAAATTTCCCTTTTTCTTCTTCTACCCTCTGGTTTTTTAACATGTGCTACAATCTTTTTCTTATTCCCATTCCTGATACTTCACCCTGATTTTTTACTTTCCTGCCAGACTCTTCTCGGCCCCAAATCATCTTTCATTCTATTTGCTATCACTTTCACTAGCACCTACCCAAATGCCTTACACATGGCAGTAGCAATTTTTTGATGAATGAAACTTATGGAAAGAAAGGAAGAAAGAGCTAGATAAATGTTACAGGACAAGTGATAAATATCTGGGATGAAAGATTTATCCTTCATATCACTGAAAACATAGTAGATTTTTTTTATGATGATTCCATTTTTCTGTGAAAACAGTAATATAACCAATAGATTAAAAAAAAAAAAACTGGCAACACAAATTTAGCCCCCTAGCTCATGAACAATAAGATAAAATAAAGTTGGTTTTTTTTTTGTAGATCTGTTTGTGGGTTGTGCCCCCAGTGGCAAATACCTGACTCAGGCATCGCTTGTAGCTTTGTAAGTTTGAAAAATTAGAAAGACATTCTCCAAGTTTAACACAACTTCTATTTCATGGAGGCTTTCAATACTGACAATCGTGGGCTTACACAGGGAATGTAGATCTTCACCCTTATCTACACATTGAACTTGTTTAAAGAAGTGTGGCCATAATTCAAGGGGAGGAAAAGTGTTCTGTGACTCTGAAGACAGAATCAGAATCCAAGGTAGCAGCCCCAGGATCAACAGCTCACTACAACTTAAATGAGCCAAATCCTGAAGTGGGCCACTCACCCATCACTGGCCATACTTAAGAAATACAAGTACTTGGCATTTGTACATTTAAAATTCACCAAAGCTTTGTATGTTAAACCTAAAAATGTCTGGGTTGCCCTGAGTCCCCTCTATCTATTAAGCAGCTACTGCAAAGTAAATATGGACAGATGGTTTTCCTAAAGACATACAGGGGCTCACCTAGTCCACCATCCATTCATCTATTTTGCCCACAATAAATTAGCTCTAAATGTCTCTGTCCTAGGAGTGATAGAGTCAGGGTCCCCAGGACACTCTGTTTTTCCTGTGCTCCCATATCCCTGTGTTGGGTTTTTCTTCCCTCTAACTGCTCAGACATCATTGTGCTAATTCAGGATCCTCCCCTGCAGACAATGGGGCATGTTACATTCCACAATCTAACCACTCACTCTGTCTTCTTTCCTCTCCATGAGATTAAATCTGAGAATTCAGGGGAATATTTTTTCTCTTTTTTCACTGACATTTTATTTTTATAATATATCAAGAAGGCAACATTGGTATTAATATCCATACTTTACAGGATGACACTGAGGCCCAGAGGGGTGCCATTTGACCTATCCTCAAATAGGCAAAGTCACATAGCCTGAACCTGATTCTCAAACTCTAAGCTTTGTGTTTCTTTTCACCACCTAAAGCTGGACAACTAGGTACTAAGAATTTAAGTGAAAAATTCCTCCTTATATCTACAAGTTTTTACCTACTTTATGTATATATATTCTATTTTTATGTTATTTATCAGTTGGTAAAACTAATATAGGTAACATAAATGTTCTAATACCAATTATTTTTTAAAGATTTATTTGTGCATACAGAACTGGGGTACAGGCCAGAGGTGCACGGGTGGCGAGAGGCTTCACCAGAGACAGAGTGGGGAGCAGAACAGGCAGATCTACGAAGTACACTGCTGAGGGGAGCAGTGGGCCGGTCAGGAGAGGTCTGCCACGCCATGTTGTCACCTCCGGGGCAGGTGGGGCTCGAACTCATGCGGAAGTGGCTTTAGCTTCTTAGTGCAATGCTTTAACCCGCTGCGCCATCAGGGAGGGTCCCTAATTTCTTTTTATAGGGAACAATGCAAAAGAGTTTAAAACTCAGGGTACTATTAATTTAGTTAAGAAACTTTAAGATTATACAAAGAGGCCAATTTTATCTCACTATTATTGCTCTTGTGTCATTTTATTTCACAGGTTAATTTAAGAAAATAAAGTAATTCAAAGGCACTAAGTCATGTGTCATGGAAAAACCATTGCCAGATGGCTATAAAGCTCTGAAAATTAAAGAAATTATCACTCCTTAAAATTTTCTCTAGCGTTTCATCATCAGGAACTTACTCTTTCTAAATTTATCTGTTGGCAAATAGTCACTCTTAAAACTAAAAACAAATTTAGTGAACTTTCCATACAAGTCAGGGTGTGTCTTTCTATTCAGTAAAATTGTAATCTAAACAAGTGTTATTTGTGACATAAATTGAATAAAGATGAAGAAATTGAACTAGAAGGAAAAAAAAAAAAGAACTGTCAAGGAAAAGGCCTCCGAATACTTGAAGTAGATAATTTAAGCTGGTTGGAGAAAATTCAGGATCTTATTTCAGCCCAGTGTTCAAGTAGCACAAGTCTTTGTGTATCCAATTGCGATGATAAATATCACAAAAATCTAGGCAGAAGGAGGCTGCATAGATCATCAGTCCTCAGTGAGATATGCTGAAGGCTAACTTTTGGTGAATAAAATAGTTATGATCATCATAAGCTTGGGGGCATAAAATACATTATATTTGCATAAAATTTACATAGACCTACCTAAATGATTTCAGCTGCCATAGACAAATATATGGGCATATTCTTATAAACTCTGTGTACCTTAAAATTGAGATGAGAGCTTAGGAGAACTAACTTGCAAGATTTTCTGAAGCATATTAATATAAAATTTGAGAGTAAAAGCTCAATAAAATAGAATAAGTAGGTTAAAAGGTATCTGGTCATTTGAATTCAAGTAATCTGTTTTTGAAATTCCTCATTGGCCAAAGTTGTGTTTAAATATATTTTCTTCCTTGGAATAGTTCAGTAAATATATGGAAAGTTGTTAGGGTAAATAGGATCATTGAGGAAAAGAATAAGAGAACTGGTATTCTAGGTGTGACATCTGCCATGGAACACATGATGGATTCTTCACCCTTACTGGAGAGAAGATTACCTGAAAGCTTTGATAAAAGGTGGTGGTCCCAAGGCCTACTCTGGTAAATCCAGAAGAGAGGATATAGAAACTTGAATCTAAGATCAGCACTATAGTTGATTCCAGCACAATGCTGAGTACAGTAAAGTATTACTGGACTAGAAGAAATCTAAAAGTCCCTGATAACTAATAGTTTACGTCTGTTTAGCTCTTTGGCAAGTTCAAGTGCATTAAAACTCTACAACCTCCCTGCTGATCAAGTACTTGAAGAATTTGAGATCTTAAAATTAGCACTGGATCAAAAGTCTGGGGTGACAATCCTGCTGTCTTGCTGCCTAGAGGCGTGACATTGGCCATGTATCACCGAGTCTGTGCCATGGCCACCAAGGAAGAGAACTCAGCTGAAATGCCTCTCAAGTGAAAAACTCCAAAGAAGACTTGACATGAATCTAAGTTATGTGACTCAGACATTTTTTGAAAACTTAGAAAGAAAATGTGTTTATTTGTGAATGTTCCCCTCTCAACAGACATTGCAGAGAGAGAATCTCTGTTTCAACATGAACCTTATGCAGGAAGCTCTCTGTGTACTTTAAATCTAAGTCAAGGCTAATTTTAGCTTTCTCTACCGAAGACCCCTCCCTCCTGCACCTTCTCTCTCTTACACACAGACACAGACACAGACACATACACACACTCCTAGTGGAAATATAGGGCAAAAGGAAAATTAAATTGTGTTTAAATATTTTATTTCAAAAGGCAAATTCTTATGTAACACCTCTCTTCAAGTACTCAGCCCAATGTTTTGCAAAACATTTGCAGTGGAGCATAAATCTGTACTAACTTTCTCTGTGATGGGGTTTGTGGAAAGAACTGCCTGAACTAAATATGAAACCTTTATAAATCTGTTTGCAATGGTCAATATTCTAGCAGCAGCAGAAAAATAGGTTTTCTGATAAGGCATCAGTTTTGCAATGAACACAATGAAATATGTCACTTTCAAGTTGAGTCCATTTTTGAAACCCAGGCAAAGCCATCATGACCCTGTCATGAAGCTTGGATAATTGGGATTTGTTGCACACCTACATTCTCTATAACATGACTGACATCCAGGAGCTTATGCAGTATGAAACTGGCCACATTGTTAAAACCTAGGCAAACACAATCTTCTAAAAAGATTTATGAAAATGCATTTGAACACAAAGACATGGTGTGCCCCCCACACACTGTATTAAAGTTATGATTAGAATAAAATTATTTATTTGGACTTGTATTATGTATCTAGCTACTAACCACTAGCCATGTGTGGGGATGGGATACTTGGAATGTAGCTAATCCAATTTGAGGTTTGTTGTAAATCTAAAATATGCACCAAAATTCTAAAATTCAGTTTAAAAATAAAGAGTGCAAAATATTTCATTAAAAGTGTTTATATTGATTACATGTTGAAGCAATAATATTTTGGATCTATCAGGGTAAATAAAACATGTTCCGAAGAGACCAGCAATGCACGCATCAAAAGACAAATTATTTTTTGTGTGGATGCTGTAGCATCCAAGAAAAAGAAAAATTCACCTTCTTTTTGCTTTTTTAAATGTAACTACCAGAAAATTCATATGACATATTGCTCCCATTATAATTCCATTGGACACCATTATTTCAAGAAAAGACGAGAAGCCATGCCATTCCCAAAGTTCATTTGGTTATTTGATGACACTGCAACAGTGTCATTCCTAGAGAAAAGGAGGCCTCCCTGTCCCTCCTAAGGAAGGAGACCATAAAAAGGTCTTGGAAGAGAAGGCTGGAAAAGAAGGAAGAGGTCTAAGGTAGAGACATGGAGGAGACATGTGGAGCAGAGACAAGCAAAGAAACCACTGCACTTGCATCTCAGCCTCTGACTTGCATGGGAACTTGGGGGACATGCGGGAGACACTTGAAAGAAACCTGAATCATGATGTCATTTTCTGGAATCAGTAGGTCTGGCAAGCAGGGTCCTTGGGTTCACTCTGGAATAGGTTTCACCAGAGCTTCCCTTTTAGCACCACACAGTGAGTTTCCCAGGTGGGTTTATTCACAAGACAGATGTTGGGGGCCCTCCCTGGTGGCGCAACAGGTTAGGAAGCAGCATTGCAGGCCAGCTGCAGCCACTTCGTGGGAGTTCAATCCCCAGCCATGGCGTACAGACTTTTCCTGGCCTGCCCATGCTCCCTTTGGCAATATACTCTGTCAATCTTCCTGTTCTGCTCCCTACTCTGTCGCTGGTGAATCCTCTCACTGCTGCTGAACCCCATTTCCATATACATAAATAAATCTTAAAAAAAAAAGACATATTGGCTATATTTAAATGAGCAAGTTTATTAGGGAAAGGGGACAGAAGAATATATAGAATAAATGACTCTTGTATAGACACAAGAAGCCAGAAAGAGCTATCACGAAAGGGACAGGTTTACTAAAAGAGAAGTCTGCACGGTCGCAGGTGGTGGCCTTGACGAGTGTGGCCTCTGCTGAGGGAGGTCAGTGAGGAGCAGCCCTGGTGTGGTAAAGATCAGTGGCTGGCAGGACACTGCCAGCAGAGGGAGGGAGTGGGTGGAAAGAAGCACCTGCACAGGTTCACAGGCTGAAAGACTGCTGCCCCTGCCGGTGCAGAGGCTGCACTGTTAGAGACTTCTCTTTGGAGGGTCTCACTCCTTCTTGGAATGATTTGTTTGTTGTTTTGTAGACTTTGAAAGGGGCCAGATATCTACAGAGGCCTCCATCTCCATATCTTCACCTTCAGGTTGTTCTCCTGACACAGCCTGCAGCAGTTTGACACCTGTTTTTTTTGTGATCTAGGGGTTGGCACCTAAGGATCTTCATTCCTATGGCTGGGTTAAAGGCTATGTTAATCCCTTCTATCCTCACCTCCCTGTGTGAGTCATGTGATGCCTCCTTTACACTTCTATTCCTTTCCTTCATCAGATAAGAGACCTACAGGGAAGCTGAAAATGACAGCCTTTATCTTAAGTTGTATTTTGAATTTACTCTTTTATTTTCAGACTCCTGCCCCTCCTGTCCCTTCCTTATAATTCTCCACCAGAAGGTGAATTAGACTTGTGAACACGTTTGGGCCTCATTGGCCCTGCTGTGGGATGACCCTGTTTGACTGGATATTTTATCCATGAGGGGATAGGTAAATTTGAGTGTTTAATTGGAAACTGTGTTATCTATATTCTTCTCTTCTCTCCATTGCACAGTAATTTTATTAAAGGTCTTATCTATAGAAGGTCTTATATACTAAGAGTATATTTTGCCTTTATGCAGGGGACAGAACCTATTTAGAGCAGGTAGATTGGGGGGGCCTGTGGTGCTGCTTCATTCTGCCCACTTAACACTTCTTATAGCATATATTCATACATACGACATATTAATTCAAGATAGTAAAGTTTCTCCATAAACCGCTGTTCTAGTTTATTTGATATTAGACCCCTACTGATATCTCTAAACTATGCAATTATAATTTCAGAATAATTTTGATTTATATCTCAAAAGGCTTTGAGATATAACACAGTGGCTTATAGTCTTACAATTGTTGATTGAACTAAACCTCATTTAGTTCAATCTGTCTTTTTTAGAGAAGGAAAATATGAACCAGGCAGGAAATAGAAATGATTTCCTTTATATCATCAGTAGCAAAAGTCAGACCTGGAATCCAGATCTCTGAATCCCAAACCAGGATATTTTCATTGCATCAGTGCTATTTGGAGTTACTTCACATAAAATTACTCTTAATTTTAACCCCAGAACAAATAACATCATTTTTACAAAAGAACTTAAATTCACAAGTTATGTATTTAAAAATTGCCATATTGAGTCCACACTCAAAAGACAATTACTTTGATTGAAGTCATTTAATAATACAATATTATAGGCTTCCTTCTCCCCTAAAAATAGTTTGACCTAAAAGGAATTTGTGATACAAAAATAATTAAAACATAAAACTCACAAAATCACCCAAAGTCAATCCATGTTTAAATAGTAACACTGGGGGTGGGGGTGAGGAAATGAAACAGGATTCCTGAGAAGAGAACCGCAAACCCTGGAGCAAAACTGGCCCTCAGGCAAACTGTTCATTCACTGGGGACCCCAAAAACTAAACAGAGACCCAGTGCTCCTCAGGGAATTTGCTGAGAGACTAGGCACAACTTGTAAAAGATGTAAACTGCAAACAGAAACCCTTTACTTCAAAGGAAGGGCAAATGGAAAATTGTTACTTTTGTTAGTTTGGCAGCAAAAACTGTTCCCTGTGTGAGACTGGAGATATTTGGGGCTCACTTAAACCTCTTCACAGTGAGATCACCCAGGATCCCACCAGTCGCTATCCTTTAAAGGGCTGTATCTGGTAAGATCTTATAACTGTTTCTCCATTGTGAAAAATAATATAATTAATATTCCATACTGTGGGATTTGGGGGAAAAGGGGAAGTCAATTAGTCATTTTTAGGTCAAGCAAAGATGATGTAAAGATTAAAAATAATCTTTGAAATTCTGCTTTGACTGAATTGACCATTTGTTTTCAGTCCACAGGATCTCACTCATACAATGTATAACATTCCTGTGACAGTAACTATGCCTACTACATACCCAACATACAGTAGTTATACCTTAATCATGCAGAGATGTCTGTATAAATATAGGTGAGTAAGCACTTGACAGGATCAAGCATCGATATTTTATTTTCATTTGAATGCTTTGATTTGATTTGATTTTGAAATTCCAATTACAATGCAAACTGCAAAGAATAAAATATGATGTAAAAGTGAAAAGAATATAAAGAATAATACAGATCCTTTTATTTTTATCACAGAATCTGGCTTCCCTTAGGATTTGATTTATCTTAACAGTATGTCAGTCTACTCCATTCTCTCTATTCTTTTCACTGGGAAACCACTTTACTGAAGTTGAGAATTACTGGTGCTCAGTTATGGTGAAGTAAAATAACATTAGCACCAGGAAGTCTCCTGACTGCCTAAGGAAGACCAAAGAGTATCCCTGTCTCCATTTTAACTTTAAAATTCAATGTTGTCATTGCACCTAGAACCAGCCTGCTCATAGCAACCAACTCCCACTAACCAAACCATGATCAGCCAACAAATCAATTATCAGGGTATATAGAGCCAAAGATCTACTTAGACAACAAGAAAATTCATATCTGCTAGCCAGAATTTCTTCTTCTAGTAGACAATATGTATGAAAAGCTATATTATATTCTGTAAGTTGCCTGAAGTAGATGGTCTTGATGTATGTTATCAAACTATAAAGGTCAGATGAATTTATCCACATTCTAGAATTCTCAACCAATAAGGAGAATTTGCAGGGCTAGTAAGAATATTCTTTCTCCCCTAGGGAAAAGTCCTTGAGATAGTCTGACAAAAATATTACTCCATGGCACTTGTTTTTAATTATTCCAAGCTTACTAGTTCTCTTCTAGAATATTATCTTCCCACCAACACCCATCATAAAATTGGTCAACTTTAGCTTACAACATTGTCATAACATTTTAGCTCTGCTTCTTTAAGATGTCTCTCTGGGGGCCCTCCCTGGTGGCACAGCGGGTTAAAGCACAGCACTAAGAAGCTAAAGCCATTTATTTCAGCATGAGCTCAATCCCCACCCCGGAGATGACCCACATGGCGTGGCAGACCTCTCCTGACCGGCCCACTGCTCCCCTCAGCAGTGCACTTTGTCAGTCTGCCTGCTCTGCTCACCACCTCTTTGTCTCTAGTGAATCCTCTCACCACTCCTGCACCTCTGGCCTGTATCCCAGTTCTGTATGCATAAGTAAATCTTTTGGGAAAAAAAAAAGTATCTTTGATTGGACTTTGAGGTGTTATCAAGACATTCCAGTCCTACATTTACAGTAACCTCTTGGTTCTCTCCTAGAGAGTGTGAACTAATCAAATCTATTAAGTGTAGATCTTCCCAAGCTAAACTCCTTGAAGATTATGCAATTTCCAGCTTTCCTCTTGAAATCTGTGCTGACTGCATAAGGTCACTTCACACACTATGTGGTAATGGGAGTTTTGAATCCAAATAATTTAGGATCTATAAACACTTTCTATAGAGAATTTTGATCTATTTGACTTAATCACAGAGAATGCAGCAAGACAATCATCTAAATATTCCACATCTAGACAACAGGAAAACTTCCATTCAAAAGGCAAATGCTTATCTATTTTAATACTCTCTCAGCTTTCCACAGCGAATGAGTCTCATATTATTTTCATAAGCCAAGTGAACATCATTAAGTGGGCCTTTGGCAAAGCTTGGATTCATTAAGTGATACTTCCATTTGAAATTGCAAATATAAAACCAATCCATATGTGCTATTTGCCTCCATCCTGAAGATAAATTCACTTACTTAAAACTTTAGTGTAGATTTAAGATTGAGAATACTGCTTTATTTTACAAGAACATCCTGTCTTAGATACCTACATAATTTCGAAGAACAACACAGAAAAAGATTTTCCAAAACAAAGTCACTACACAAGATTGTCTAATTATTATTGCAGTAACTACACTTTTTGGAAAAATACAGATTATAATTTTTGTAAATATTCCATTTGTTAGAGCTGTGGAGATTTCCACTACATTGAGTCAAACATTTAGTTTTTCTCCCTCACACTTCATATTTATAAATCACTGAGTACATTTGCATTGCAGTTTTAACTAAAGAAAATAATATATAAAGCCTTAACTATACAGGAGACAAACAAAGATGAAAAATATCCCTTCCTCATACTCCCACATTCCCAATTTGGGAAATATCATATTTTGCCTGGAATGACTAAATTTTTAAGCAAGCTTCCAGATCTGGACCTGTCATCTCTCATTTTCCAAGAAGTTATAAACCAGTGGTGAGTGATACAAAGGATGGGAACAGTGGGTAGGTGTGGTTGTGGGATTCCATGAGCTGTCAGTACATGGACTCTCCTTGCCTTTGAACTTTTCAGAAGCTCCAAGTAACTTGTCATTGAAAACATAAGAAATTTCAAAAATACATGAATCAGTTTAATAAAATTGTAAAATATAAGTAATCACTATTAATCTTGAGTTACTATTTTTAAATGTGCCAGATTTTTACTGACATAAAGAAATGGGTCCACACTATGCAGTGACATAGCATCTAGTGATGTAGAGATTCTCATCACCATCCTACATGATTCTTTCTTTATGTTCACACTTTGCTATCTTTGCATCCCATAGTTAACAGATCTCATTTTTTTTTAAACATTTATTTATTTATTCGTACAGAACTGGGGTACAGGCCAGAGATGCGGAGGGTGAGAGGATTCACCAGAGACAGAGGGGAAGCAAAACAGGCAGATCGACGAAGTACACTGCTAAGGGGAGCAGCGGGCAGGTCAGGAGAGGTCTGCCACGCCATGTGGTCACCTCCAGGGCAGGAGGGATTCAAACTCATGCGGAAGTGGCTTTAGTTTCTCAGTGCAGTGCTTTAACCCACTGCGCCACCTGGGAGGGCCTAACAGATCTCACTTTAATCCATAATTTGGATAAATGATTGTGATATTTTTGTCCCTTTAACTATGAGTCTTTAAAAATGAACTCAAAATCAAGAAGTGTTTCTCCTATAGCAATAGTTTCAATCTATTGTTCATTTCTATCCATATATGTCACACATATCTGCCTTTCCTCCTCTCAGACTTTTGCATTTTCCCTCAACAAGTTCAGAATTTCTGTAAGAGGTTGGTAAAGTTTATCTATGCCCAGCATAAGAAATGGTCCTGCCATGATAGACAGATGTAGACTATGGTGTTTTTGCTGCAGTCCCACCCAATCTAATGAACTATCTGCTAATCTCTGTGGAACTTTTGATTTCCCACTACATTGTCCCCAATGGGATGCTCTCAACTCAGACTTAGTCTTCAACGTACCAACATACCTTCACCTTCATGAGAATACTGCTGTAGCCCACTTATATCACAATTCTCCATCTGTTCCCGCACCATGAGATACAACTGTGTGTTAAATTATCATATTCTTTAAAGGTCTAAAAAGTACCCTGGAATTCACTAACATTATCTGGGCCATAAAAGGCAAAATTAGGAGGAAATATAAAATTTAGGAAAGAAAAAATCTGTTACCATGTTTATCACCAGCATCAACTCAGCTGATCTGGCTTGTGAGGCAGGAGTCCCTCACTGCTCTGTATGAGTACCTCCCAAAGCTGCATGATGGGTACAAGATGGCGGCCTTCCCTGCGTAGAGATGGACCATTCTTTGGTCAAAGCTAGACGTACTAAATGCCCTCCTGTTAGAACTGTCAAACAAGTTCTCAAAGGGCATTTGTAGAAGAATGTAGGGTAATCAAGGTTCTAAGGCCATAACACAACCAAATGAGGTGCTGTGTGTGGCAGTCTGCATTGCTTTAGACAATAGGTAGGCAGGCAAGTACGTAGGTACGCAGGTACGTAGGTAGGTAGATGATAGAAGATGGATGGATGGATAGCTGATAGGTAGACAGACAGACAGATAGAGGATAGATAAATAGAAGGATAGATGATAAACAATTTTGGGTAACAGCCAAAAACACAAATGAAACAGGGGAGGTATTTTTGACCCCTTAACAAATATATTAAAATGTGTCACTTCACATACTCACACTGCATGCATGATTTGCCTTTCTTTATCTCAACCTCAGCAACAGCTAAGAATACTTTGTTGACAGTTTTTACCTTACAAATGTGATTCGCTGATCCAATTTTTCTTTAGAAGGAAAAAAAGTAAAGATCTTTCCTCAAATGAGATTCTCTTTCCCTCTGGGTTTTCATTGATTTATAATTGCATCGATATTTCACATTTCTATTAAAACACCATGTTCTAATGCTCAGTCTGGCAGAGGTTTTCCTTTGCATTTGACAGGATGTCCACCAAATCTTCCTGTTATGGAGAGAGCTTGGAGCTCTGGGAAAATCAATAGGTGTTTCACTGCAAGGGAGACAGAGGAGAAATGTAAATGGGTGGCCACTAGCAGCTATTTGGACAGAAATGTCTCCACAGACTGAAATGAGGTCACAGTCTGCAAGTTGTGGAATTTAAGCAGTTATATAATCACATTTTTGGGTTAATTATTCAGGCTCCTTCTTTCAGTAAGCTGCTCCTGGGGGGAAGCACTGTCATTTCACTCTGAATAAGAACTTCACTGACCTTTTTTTTTTTTTTTAACCTGAAAGAGAATGGTCTTTCAGATAAACCATATTTGTTTAAGTCTCCAAGTAACCAATCTATGGCCTCTGATTCACATTGCTTTGCCATCAGTTTTAGATAGTGCTCAATTGTACATTGGAGCAAAGACAGGGCTAGTCTTTCAGGTGATCTTTGTCTGAAGTCAGCCTCCCACATTTTGCAGTGGGTGTTCCCCAGTAATGATTCTGCTAGCTGCCGTTTCCCTCATCTCTGCCTGAAAATCATCTGCTCAGAAGTCAATGAAAGGTTCCAAACTTCTAAAGCAGCTAAGCAAATCTGCTAAAAATAATAGTCTCACTGAAGAGAAATGCAGGAGAAATTAACTCTGTATTCCTCAGAAGGAATTCTGGGTAACAGCAGGGGACACAGTGACCAATTCTAAAATGCAACCTAGTGTGGGACTAGAAGGATCAAGCTGTGTGACCAGGTCACTGGCCCACATGTAAACAGATGACGCTCCCCAGAACTCCATTGCTCAGCTCTGGAAAGTGAGATCCTGAAATTAACTGCTTCAGAGTGCTGGGAGCCACTGCTTAACAAGCTTCCCTGCGTCATGAGGACAAGAGCTGAGTCTGACTTGGGAAACATTTGTGATTAAAGCTTTCAAGCAGCATCAAGGAGAAAGAACATCCTCTTGTGGGAAACAGCCAAACTTAAAATAAAATTGACCAAGCAGAAAGTTATAAATAATATTATTTTAACAGGGTTTTGAGGTACAGCCAAATATTTTGGAATGTTCTCAGTCCAAACAAAGTCAGCATACTTCTCATTTTTTCCAACCTCATGACTGAGACAAGAGATAAATGGAAAGGAAAAAAGCCCACAGTTGCGAAATGTAAATTTAAAAGAAAAATCAATCTGGACAGTCATAAAAACCAGGCGGCAGGCAGAAATTGGACTCATTTATGAAAAAAAGCACAACACCCTCTAACAAGCAATAATTAAGGTATAGTGAAAAGAGCAAAAATTGTGGAGGCTGAAAGAAGTTCAGATCTTTAGATAATCACTGACAGTTTCTGAATCTGGGTCAATTTCTTAGTTCCTCTAAGCCTCAGACTTCCCATCTGGAAAATGGAGCTGTTTAGACTGATTTACAGACTTAGCACAGGATTAAAGAAACTCAGAATAAAAGCCCTAATCACAGGCCCTCCCTGGTGGTGCAGCGGGTTAAAGCACAGACTGAGAAGGTAAAGCCACTTCCTCATGAGTTCGATTCCCGCCTGCCCCGGAGGTGACCAGATGGCGTGGCAGACCTCTCCTGACCCGCACGCTGCTCCCCTCAGCAGTGTACT
>NW_004567104.1:15194140-15209044 GCF_000260355.1 Condylura cristata | reverse complement strand
AAAAAAAAAAAAAAAAGCCCTAATCACAGCGCTTGGTTCTTCCAGGAACCGCCCATCTTTCAAGCCCCTCCACTCCCCCAGAACACAGGAAGACCTGAAGACTTGGCTTGTATTTAAAAGTATTAAGCAACTGGTTTTTGTTTCTCATCTATTAGGGGCAACAGTCGCATACATTTTTTAAAAATGCAATTGGACTAGAAATCTAGCAAAATGAGACTTACTGACTCTGCAATTTTCTAACAGCATTAACTGTTAGAACTAGTGTGGGACTGGAAGGATCAAGCTGTGAGACCAGGTCAGCAGTCCACATGTAAACTGATGACGCTCCCCAGTATTCCATTTCCGGCTCCTGAAGTGAGATCCTGAAATTAACTGCTTCAGAGTGCTAGGAGCCACTGCTTAATAGGCTTCCCTGCATCATGAGGCTATGATGTGGCCCCACCTGGCTTCTGTGTCTTAGCTCTAAAGTGGAACCTTCCAGGTTGGACATTCAAGGATTGTGAGACTCAATGTCTGTTCAAGCCTAGAGTAATCTATTTTGTTTTACATTAATTTTTCCCTTTATTGATATGCTGATTCAAGTGAGTTTTGGTATTACTAGCACTAGGAATTTTCTTTCATGTGTGGAGATATTAGTAAAGGCAGAGTGTTCAGAAGATGCTCAATCCACATGTGTGGAAGGAATAAGTTACACTAATAAGGATGAAACAAAATACTGATCTTAATATAAAACATTGGTCCAATCCCAAAGCAATGCTCCTCCTTAATTATAGCTCTCCTGCCCACTACTCCAATTTCTATGGAAACATCAGAAGGATTGCTCCTTAATATTGTCAAATGGAGTTAGGAGCAGGTGGTTAAAATTCTTCTGCTTCTGAACCATGTTAATCCTTAGTTCATGAATGTTTTCTTTGTTTTTTTGAAGTTCAGAAGGTTCAGAAAAATTATTCAATTATCTCTCCCACAATAAATACCCAAACAATTCTAAGTCATGCTTTCCCAATCAATCCTGATATAAGCGGGGAGGGGTCTGTAGGGGGGAACCTAAGTTTATGGACCCTGACTTAAATGCCTATATTAAGTACATGACCAAAGCAGCATCACTTTGCTCTCAGACTAAACAAGAAGGAGCAGAGTGAGAAATCTTTTTCCATCTGAAGGATGTGGCCATTGAGGGGTGGATAATAGAGCTTTCTGATCCTGTGAGGTTTCTGTCAGCTGTGTGACAAGGCTATAGCACAGGAAAGATCTGAATTAATCTGTGACACAAAGCACTTTCATTTGTAAACTTGCGGATTTTTATTCAGTGGGAAGGGAAACTTTAAAATCATGCTTGTTTATGAAAGAATCCTTCTGCAGTCTACATTTTTTCTTTCTTTTTTTTTTTTTTTAATGAGGAGATGGTTTCCCTCCACATCCACCCACCCTGAACCATTGGTCAACACTGGAATTTAAATGGCCATAAAAAGAAAGAGGCATCCTCTGGAATTTCCTCCCTTTGGCTAAGGGCTGCAGGCACACATCTGGGCTGTCAACTGCCCAACACTTGGCACCTTGTAATTTTCCATTTTTATGGATGTATTTTGAATTTCTTAAGAGTCACTTGTTCTGTTGGTGGGAGGCCATGAATCTAGAAAAGAGTTTTTGCCAAACAAAAAACAAAAAATATTTTTTAATTCATGAAGTGTTTTACCAATGGGATCTCTGACATGTTTGCTGGGTTTTCAAGCTTACACAAATATCACCACTGACTACACTAAATCTGATGAGTTGTCGGTTTTAAATAGATTCTCTACTTCTTGAATATGTTCCAATTATGATTCTCTGCAGCTACTCATTTTATTTTTAAAATTTTACTTATTTATTATTATTTCTGTCAGGAACATAAGCCGTTTTGTGGATGACTACATGAAAACAGCAACTTTCCCACCAAACTTCTCTACAATATAAAGATTTCATGAGTCGATGAACTTAGAGACAACACTTCCAAAAAAAATGACTTTCTTTTAATACTTAGAAGTACATACTTCAAACAATATCAGTTTTCTCTTGAGCAGTACTGGAATTTTTATTGTAGGCCATTGATTATGGGCCCAGCATGCTTCTGCTGCACTACTTTGCTCTCTCTGTAGGCCACTGATTACAAGAAAAAAAAGAATTTTAATTTTCCAGAATAAAAAATTTAAATTAGTTACCAGACAAATTTCAATAAGTAGGCCACTGATAACTTAAAATTACTGTCAGACAATTATCCATCATATTAGTACACAATGGACTTAGAGACCCTTCACAATCTGCAAGACAGTGCTCACTGGCTTGGTTCCTAATGAGTCATCCCTGGCCTGCTATTTGATTCCTTGTGGTCACTGTAGTGCAGCTGTATCTCTGCCTCTGCACCATTACCCATGACTGGAATTCTCTGTTCCCTTCTTTGTGTTTGGCAATGACCTATCTTTTCATGGTATATGTACAGTCCTATACTTGGTATCCTTAAGACCTAGAATAGCCTGTACCTAGAGAATATTCACTAAATGAACAAAGGGGGCAACCAGAACACTTAGAACACTTTTTTTTTTTTCACACATGAGTTACACTCATGTGTAACTGTGTGGCAGTCTCATTGCACTTTTGTTTTCCAAATTTTGAATAGATTATGTTCAGTTTATCATGCATACAATCTAGACTCTGTACTATAATTTAAGATTAGGCTTCAAATAGCCTGCTAAAAGACATAGTATTCTAAGGTGTCTGATTTCTAACTGGAAGGAGTTAACATAGACAGCATCTAACACAGAATAGTGGAATTTAAAATTTTAAATCTCTCTGGCATTGTGAAATTCATTGTGCCCTTTCATTATGTTCTATCAAAGTGTATGTTCCTAGGTGAGTCACAGCCCTGATTTCAATAATTCTGACACCAAATCCAGGACTTCCTTGACTGCATCAAAAATTGAGGTCCAGTCATACAATGTACACTTAGAATGAGTGGGGAAACCCCTAAGGAATATCAGAAACACCATCTCTGAAGAAATGAAATGGAAGTAGTGAACAGCAAATCACTCAGCTATGAGAAGAGAAAGGGAGGTGATTTGAGAAAAGCAGTGCACATACCTAAAGCTGTCTGGAGCGATGGAACATATTGGTATTTTCTATTTTAAAAAGACAAAGTGAAAGGTTTCAGACTCACACCTCAGATGATGTGAACATCCCTTTAATGGTTCCTTCTATCATAGCTACCCTGGGGATTACTTTCCTGTAAAGCAATCTCTGTCACTTCCCCAATGAAACAGACTTGTTCAACAGCACCACTGAAGTCCCAGTCAAAAGAGTGTCAGCTCTACCATGAATATTTGTATTGATTTTTTACTGTTAGAACAATTTAGTCTTCATTACCTCTTTTAATCCTAAAGCACATGTTCAGGAGACAGAGATATTTTCTCTTCTCTATCTATAATTGAAGAAAAGAAGCCCAAAGGAGTTAGGTTTCAAGTGCCAAATCACAGACAAAATTGTGACATATATATATGTATGCATATATATTTGATATATATATAATGTATATATATTTGATATATATAAACATCTATATATACCAAGTATATATGTATATATATACATGTTTTATATATCATATAAAATGATATATATTTGCTATATATGATATATGATATATATACCCATATATCAAATATATATATCATATATATGTGTGTGTGTGTGTGTGTGTGTGTATCTCAATAAGGATTAATAAGGATTTGATTCCCAAACATGGACGTTCCCAGTTATGTTCCCTCCTCCAACCCTTCTTTGGTTCAGAGGCCTTCATTCCTGATGAACTGAGGTTCTAGTGGGAAGAGAAATTAGAAAGTAATTTGAAATATCAATGACTCATTAAAACAAACAAACAAAAAAAGCATTTCATTCTCAGTCTTGAGGGTACTAGGCAATTCCTTAATCCAACAAGCAAAGAGTTCATAGATTTTAATAACTGAGATCAGATTCCACAAGAAAGTTATGAGGACAAAATTCTTATGATCAAATTCGGGATGGGTGAAGGATAGCTAAGTGTACTTACATAGGTTTCTTTATTTCAATGATATGCTAAAGAATAACATGAGTACAATTTTTTTCAATTAATTTAACTTAAGTGACTGTCAAACTCCTTCCTTTCATGCGTTTTTTTTTTTTTTTAACCCCATGTGACACTTCAAGAGATGGGCATCTTTTTTTTAATAAATACTTCTTTGGGAGAAAAATGGGTCTACTTAAATGTCTACAACTAAGCAACTCACAATAATAGCTGGGAATATAATCAACTGGTGGAATGCTGTCAAACCTGTATGTTTACAGTATAGAGATGTCTAGATTTGCATTGCTATCTTGTCATGTATGCTGATTAACAAAGTATGACATTTACTTAAAGAAATATTAGGGTTAGACAACCCTTGATATGATGGACTCATGATTATTTCATACCATTTACATACTTGTTATTTGATAATAATCTGGTTTGATACAACCTAATATAATCTGCTATAATATAAAATGATATAATCTGATTTCATTTATCCTTGATCATGCCAGAAGTCGTCTCCAAATATGATAGGATTTATGGACAAGGAAATAAGATATTAATGTATTGGGATACAAAGAAAATCATCTCATAGCACTTTGAGTTTTTCTAGGGAGGGCAAATAAACAAGTATCAGGCAAGTTTACAAGATTCAAAAAAAATAGTCTAAATAATAAATATACCTCCTGCATACATAGGAGAGATTCTGCTTGAATGAGTAATTTGCACACCTGACTTGAGGTGCCATCTTTAGTAGCTTAGCTTAGACAGGGTGGAAAGAAAAGGAAGGATTATTGGGGGGATGCCTAGCAAGGTCCAGTGAACAAAGTTATACATATTCAAGTTCTGCCTTCTCCATGGAAAAATAAGGAATTTAGGTCTTCCTAGTATACAACCTTACAAAAAAGTTTACATTTAAGCATATTTTCCAAAGTTAACCTCACCCAGCCTCATAGCCCCTCCCATGAATGAATGTGTTGCCCATAGACATATTTTAGAGTGGCAGATTTGTGTCTCCCTACAGCTATATAATGTAGGAAGTAATTCCATTGTAAGAAGTGGTACCAACCTATTGAACACTTGCATGCACTCAGCTTAAATTTAAGACTCTACAAATTTAGTCATTCATTTAATGCCAATGAAGTCCCTGAGAAGGCGATAGAATTTTCTTCTTTTAGACACTGAGAAGTACAGCAAAGCTAAGTAATCGTCTAAAGTCACCCAACTAATAAATTGGTGTGGCAGAGTTAACAGTTGCACTCATCTGAGTTTGTATGTCTAAGCATCAGATTAAACTACCATACATGTATTAGCAATAGAAGTGCAACCTTTTTGGAGTTCTATTCTAGCTACTTAAAAATAGATATAATAACTCAAGTATATAAATCTCTTCTAAAACTGCAGATTGAAAGAAATATATTTGTTCTCACCTTGGAAATAGGGAAACAGCCAAACACAAAAGTTAAAATTGCTTTTTGCCTTATATTTAAATCAACTTCTCTGACACTTAACTCTGGTGGAACTGATGAAAAGTCACCGAGGAGATTCCAGCAGGAGGCACCAGTTCGATTTTTAATAGATTTAATAGAAAGAAAATATTATTTTTAAAAAAGATATGTGGCTGATTTTTCTTCCTTTGTTCACCCTCCCTGATATAGTCTTAAGGGCAATTTTCCTTTCTGAGTACATTGAAAGAATGTAGAACTAAAAAAGGGAGAAAAGCTTAGATTAAAAAAGTGACAGTTAACCTAAAAATTATTGGTCTTTAAGATGTACCTTTTAATCATTTCTGAGAAGGGAACTTAAAATGAGGAACTTTTATTAGTGAACCATTTTTAGCTTTGAACTGATCCCTAATGGCTTTCAGAGAAGTCCTGGTTTAACCTTGGGATATATTTCATTATCACATCTATGGAAAGAGCTTTTTCACAGTGCAGATTGAAACAACAAATTTGAAATAGATGTGCTCTATTTAATTAGATCAGTCTTCTATATGTGTCTAATTTTAAATTTTGATGACTGTCTATGAAGGCTTAGTAATAAGAACAATACTAATCATGCACAATCCAAGTTTAATACTACCTAAAACTTATAAATTCCTATCCAAGTAGATGCAATGACATTATCTAATATTCTTCTTGACAATATCCCTGGAATCCGGGCATATTGTCATTCTTCACACTTGATAGGGAAGATCTGAGTCAGAACAAAATGTGATGACTCTTTTAAGGTCAAACTGGTATTTCATATCGATATTCTACATAGTGGGGATTTTTCTTTAAACTTTCTTGGAGTGACAAATGAGAAAACAAATATGAAAGTATTTTGTGTAGGCCTTTTCCATAACTTAGCAATGATTTATTTATGTGTCCACTTACTTATTTGCTTCTGCTCCTCTGATGTAGATAAAGAAGTTGAAGATGATACTGAAACAATAGTTTCTCCTTTAGTCATATAATGAGGTTATAGAATTATTAAGTGCTGTGATTTCTCTAAAGGAAATCATTTGCATTGTACTGTTTACTTCAACCATGGTGACAAATGTTGCTTGTGTATCAAGTTGAAGTGTCAGTAGCAGATTTGAGCAAAAGAAAATAGGTGGAGGATCTCATTTCCTTGACACCATTATTTGTTTGAGTAATTTAATAATTTGCTGTAAATATGAGTCACCCCGAGAGCGGAAAGCAAAACTACTCAGGGAATTTTTTTTTTAAAGATTTATTTATTTGTACATACAGAACTGGGGTACAGGCCAGAGGCTCAGGGGTGGTAAGAGGCTTCACCAGAGACAGAGGGAGAGCAGAACAGACAGATCCATGAAGTACACTGCTGAGGGGAGCAGCGGGCGGGTCAGGAGAAGTCTGCCACGCCATGTGGTCACCTCCGGGGCAGGCGGGAATCGAACTTATGCGGAAGTGACTTTAGTTTCTCAGTGCTGTGCTTTAACCACTGTGCCACCAGGGAGGGCCGACTCAGGGAATTTTAAGGAGGAAGTTAATCTAGTACAGGGGACTAGATATCTATGAAAGTGTTGGGAGGGCTAGAGAAATGGATTCTAGACTGAGCATCTAGAGAACTCCCAGAACACCACAAGATTTACCTACCTGATCACAACTCAAATGATTCAGTCAGAGAACCCACTACAGAGCAGTGACCCAACCAGGAACCTGGGATCAGAAACTCACCGAAGCCACTGCTGCTCCCTCAACTGCCTCCAGGCCCAGGAGGCAGGGAAAATTCTCTGGTAACTCTTCCTGGGCACCGTGTTATTTTCAAGACCCAGTTTACCAGAAGCACACACACAAAGGGAACAGAAGACTCGATGTGCCTGGTTTTCCCCTATCACTGTATTATGTGATCGTTTATTAATTAAACCAAACTACCCTATTTACCAGGTGTGAATAAAAATTTTTGCTATAATTGGCTTTAAATTTCTTGTTGTCATGTCTAACACACCATTGGCTAAATGATATGCGACTATTTTATATAGTCCTGAGAAAGAACAATAATACTGTTCATGAAATTTTAAAACACTAAATACAAGATACCTTCAACTATCAAGCTGGGTCTAATGTCAGGTATTAACATGCAAACAAGAATTTGATATTAGAATCAATGAAAAACAGATACCATGAGACATTATAATGGTGTGCATGAGCATCAGAATAGTTTACTACTTTTAGAGAAACAGTTAAAGTTTCAAATAAATTAACATTGCCATTTTAATTGATATGCTAATATATAAAGAAAAAAAAAAGGAGCCAGATGATAATATAATGGTATAGAGACTAGAATAGATCAAATATAATTTACCAAGTCATTAGCTCATTTGCCAAATTAAACATCTGAAGATTTTTTTTCTCTCTCTGCAGGTCAAGAATAAATTTTATTGCAAGTTTCCCTGTTAAGAAGTTGTATCCTTGTTGAAAAGTAGAAAGATATTTTGTGGATGATACTTAAATAGAATAAATTAAGACAGCCAGAGGGACTGTATTTTATTAACTTCACCCGACCAAGATTACCACACAAAAGGTCATTTTCCCAAAGGAGTCAATTTCTTCCAGGGAAGGGTAGAGAGAGGCAAAAAGCCAGGGTCATGGACGTGCAAAGCTAGCATCTGTCCATTATGAAGAGACTAGAGGAATGTTAGATGACCAAGACAATTGGCTAAGGCTCAGCCATGTACACAGCAGGGGCTGCATATGTTTAAGGCCCTAGAGGGCGGGTGAAATTGCAAAGGAAGAAACAATTAGTCAACAACACTGAACAAACAGAAGGAAATGGCCTCAGATTGGAATTTGCAGTAGACATTTGTTAAGTACTACCATGTGCCAGGAGCTATTTCAGGTGCAGTTTAAAAAGTTGAAGAAGGAAGCAGGGCCACATAAGATCAGCAAAGTAGTTTCAAGAGATGGGGATTCTCAGAAAGAAAAAAAAAAAAAAGCATATTTACTGCTTCTGACAAAATTACTTCAGTGAATTTCAATTATCCCACTTTTGTCTTAACTTGTCAAATGAGCCTGTTGACCTGAGGTTAGAACTTAACTGTTCCCTGGGTTCCAGAGGAGGCTGGGTATCTTCTGCCATCATCAGTTAGCACAAGTGCTTTTTCACAGGGACAATCTTTTCCTGAGCACTAGCACCAAAATGTCTAGAAAATAAAAGTTGGTCTTCAATATTTATGGTGCATAATATATTCTGCTGTCAGTTCAAAGATTGCAGATGTCATCTGCCAACTAGCTGTTTATTTGATTTATGGAATAATTAATTGGATGTAAGATAAGGAGTGTACTAAAGACTGGCGGCTACAATTAATCGACCCTCACAACAAAGAAATCCTCACACAAGTGTGAATACAAATTCGTAAACCATACAAAATGTGTCTCTCAAATTGCCTTATTTTTGTTGATGTCCCATTTTTAAGGTTAGGCAAAGGGTTTTATGTAAAATACTAAAGTTTTATAGTCATTGATGCCTTATAATTAAGTGATACCTGATGTATGCTAATTTGTTGGTTTTTCAGAACATTCCTACAAAGAACAGAGAATGCACTGTTATCTGTGCTGAGAGCTTCAGAAAACAAACCTTAAGAAGTTAAGTGACTTACCAAAGCCACACTGTATCAGAAGTGAATGAAACTCAAGCCCAGCGACTCCCATGCCTATGTGGACGGTGCCAAATGTTGTAGGATGTTAGGAAAAACATCATTTCAAAGCACCTGAACTTGAGTCCTACCTTGGCCTTGCACAACCTCTGCCAACAAATCACCCCATCGCCAGGATACTTTTCTGCACATATAAACAGAAGAATACAATTTGCATTGCAAGCTACTGGTGAGGATTAAATGAAAAGAAAGTATGAAAGAAAGCTCCCTGCTGGGGCCTAGTCATAGGAGGTACATAAAAATTTGCCTTCAAAATGCTCTCTATGCCCAGCCCAGCCTTCGATTCTTTTCTAGCCCCTGGCTGCCTGGCATACTGGACGCTCAGCTCATCAAAAGTACCCCATAATTCTGGCATGTCAAGAGAAGATCAGACAGCCTTGAAGTAAGTTCTTTTCGATACTTCAATAAAATCCATTTGAAATAGCTTCACTCTAAAGCAGATTGTATTTCCAATAAAATAATATTTGAACCAGGTTCATACTTTATTTTACAAATGCCCCAGTCTAGACAAAGCTACACAGAATTTTGGCCACTGTTAATACAGAAGCTACAAATTTCATGTCTGTCCTCAAGGAACCTAGAATCTAAAGAAAGATCCTTCTAAGAGTGAGGCCATATGTAATAACAAACTTGAATCTTTAAATATATTTTTCTTAACTGACTGCACAAGTATAGCTCAATCAATTGTCTAGCATAATTCACTAATAAGAATTAGTTTTCTTCACTTACATAGGAAGCAACTATTCTAATTAACTAAGTATCTTGTGTACAAAATAACAACAGCACTTATCTTGTTAATTAATGACAGAATCACCCAATCAAACAGCAACAATTGCTTTTCCTGGCATCATTTGCTGGCTGCAAGTTCCAGTCTTATTCAAACAAAACCTGTGTTCTCACTGTACCCATCTTTCTGCACCAAATTATTTTCTATAAAAATCTTGCTGCAGTGTGTGGGTGTGTGTACCTGCATGTGTGCTTGTGTGCGTGCTGGAGAATGGGAAAAGAGGATGAACACAGAGGAGTAGTTACTGCAGAAACCTAACATGGAGTGCAGTTCACGAAATGGGTCAAATAGCACCTGATTTATTGCTCTCTCTGAGCACATTTTCATCACCATCAATAATACTTCTTGGAATACAGACTCCAGAGTATGTGATTTCCTCCCTAGCCTGTGAACTGTGACTGCAGACTCAGCTACAGAACAATTTTCCAAAACATTCCTAAGGTAACTTCAGATCATATCCTGAATAGACCAATCTAATCTTTGTCAGAGGCCTCACCAGTAATAATTTTTCTGATCACCTCGCCATGGCTATGATCTGTGATGACTATTGTAATAAAAATTAAGAATGGAAAAGAGCCGATCAGAGTGGTTCTGCCACTGTGCTCAATGGTATCTCTTTTGTATGAGAAAAGAAACAAGAACAGCCTAAATAGTAAAGTTGTTCATCCTCCTGGGCGTTGGGTAAATATGTTGAATATGATCCTCCTGAACGGTGTTATATAATAAATTATTTTGATTTTCTCTTAACTAAATACTAAAAGGGGGTAGTTTAAGAGAGGAATGACACAGGAAGAGGGGAGGGGTTTGTCCAAAATGTGAGTTCTTTTAAGTGATTCATGATGGATCTTAGCTTAGCAAACATAATACCTCCCCAGTTAATGATCTTGTCCCCAGAATTGATACAAAGCCAGAAAAGATATAACAAGCATTTTTCAGAGTCACTGCCAAGTCAGGGAGACAGGGACACACCAGGGCAGCACGTGGGTATGAGCCCTGAGGAGAAACACAAGGGACTGTGTATATGCAAGTGGGGAGTAAAGTAGTCTGGGGCAGGAAGAAAACCATGCCTACTCCTTTGGGTTCTTCTGGGACAGCAAATAATTAAGCAAGCATCAGACAGATTTTTTTTGTTTAAGCCAGACATAAGTTTAACGATAACATATAAGCCTTCTCCATATGTAGGTGAGACTAAGCATGCCTAATTATCACTGGTCCTTTTTATAAATAAATTTTACTGGAAAACACAGCAGTCAATCCCATTTGTTTTGACATATCTATGGCTGTTTTCATATTGCAATAACACAGGTGAGATTCAAACTTGATTCAGTAATTGTGAGAGAGCTCAACAACATACATAATTCCTCACGTGCATAGCTGAGCAACTTGGTCATGTGACATCATCTTCAATAGTATAGATAAAATGAGACTGGGGTGGGGAAAGGTAGGAAGGGAAGTTCAATTGGGGAGATTACCAGGCAAAGTACAGTAGACAAAACTTAGGCAAATTTAACTCTGCCTTCTCCCTGGAAAGAGATAAAGGAATTAGGTCTTTGTACACAGCCTTCCAAAAATTTATATACAAATATCTTTTTCAAAAGCAACCTTCGCTTGGCCTTCAACGTTCCTTCTTGCAATCAAGATTTTGTCAAAAACACACTTTAGAGTGGCAGATATTTGCTCCCCTATAGTGGCATCTCTGAAGAGGTGATGAATGGGCTGAGACTGAAGGTTTAGTAGGAAACAGCCTGGGGTCAAACTAGGAAGATAAGAACATTTAAGAGAAGACAAGAGTCAAAGAGCATCCCAAGTCAGCCGTGAGCCCGCAGTCTGGAGTGCTGATGCCAGGGCTGCAAGGGTTGGTGGTGAAAGCAAAGCTTCAGGAAGTTCCAACAGGTGATATAATCCAATTTGCTTTTTAAAATATCTGTGGCAGAAAAGTGGAGGGGGATTTCAGGAGCTTAGGGAAGCATGCAAAGGTCCATTCAGAGCTTGTAATCATAATTTGCATCATTCAAGTACTCAAATACAGGTGGCCAGAGATCTACTGGTGAGGAGGGGATACAGTTCAAAAATATGTACAGGCTACAGATGTGCTGGTGATTTAAATTATTAATTTGATCTTGGTAAAGGGAGAACATATCCTTCTGTCCTGGCAATATTAGGTAACTTAACATCTGATCTGTGTACAAGGAACTTGGTTTTTATAGTGAACTCAGTACTTGGGTTTTTTTGTTTGTTTGTTTTGTTTTTTGATCACAATGAAATAAATAATAAATATCTAGAAAGGTAAGTCTTTAACTTGCTTGGGATACTTAACAAAGGAAGGTCCTTTAGCCCTTTAATTACTTACTACAGAAAATATCAAAATGGCATTTTTAGTTGTTAGCATTACACATCAAAGATAACAATATTGACTGGGTCTATCACTGAAAACCAATAAGATCATGCCTGGTGACATTAACTGTCAACAGGGAAGCTTCCAGATTAGCCCTGTTACTGAACCCCAAATTTCTGCCCAGA
Organism: Condylura cristata; assembly: GCF_000260355.1. NCBI lineage: Eukaryota > Metazoa > Chordata > Mammalia > Eulipotyphla > Talpidae > Condylura > Condylura cristata. The sequence continues at coordinate 15,196,501 of NW_004567104.1, read as the reverse complement.
GGTGTTTCTGAAAGTTAAGTATCAGTAACTACTGGACATTGTTACTGAATTGCAGCCCAGCAAAGGGAAGACTAAGGTGACCTGTTCAACATAAAACACTCCTTTGATGTGTCCCTAAAAGCTGCTCCTTGGATCCATCTCAAAAATGTGTCACAAAAGACAGATTGTTTCGGGGCCCTCCCTGGTGGCGCAGCAGGTGAAAGCACAGCACTGAGAAGCTAAAGCCACTTCCACATGAGTTTGATTCCCGCCTGCCCCAGAGGTGACCCACATGGCGTGGCAGACCTTTCCTGACCCGCCCGCTGCTCCCCTCAGCAGTGTACTTCATCCATCTGCCTGTTCTGTTCCCCATTCTGTCTCTGGTGAAGCCTCTTGCCACCCCTGAGCCTCTGGCCTGTACCCCAGTTCTGTATGAACAAATAAATCTTTAAAAAAAAAAAAAAAGACAGCTTGTTTCTCTGACTTTTTTCCCCCATATGTCTCTAAATGCTCAAATGTTCATAGTTTTGAGGTATACAGGACAGACTTTTTTTTTGCTTCTTCTGATATGTCCAGATTATTTATGCCAGGTATAGCTATTATACTTTTTTTTCTTCTTACATATTCTATTTGTATTTTCTCTGCAAAAGTTTTGTGGCAAACTAATGGAATTATTACAGTTATACAGAAATGTTATATTTTTCCTTCCTTTAAGAGAGACTTTGAATCTAAATGATGTGAAATTTTTGCCACATTAAAAATAATCATAGTAACTTAATCCAGCCTAAAATCTTCCATGCTAACAAGTATTCCATCTATACCTCTGTCTGTGTGTGTGTGTCGATGTGTGCTTAGGTTAAAAGGTGGTGGCTGATGCCAGGAAAAATATGGAGAGTATAGAGCTCAAAATTGACACAAAAGACTTCCAAACATTAGATGGGTAATTCCTATGCCTCATGTTGAGCCTTGGTTCTCTAATTTATCAGATATTAAGAATATATCTCATCTTAATATTACACCACATTTAAAAATGCATTGAAAAACAATGGTTTTTAACACATTTCAAGAATACATTATTATAATTCAGCATATGTATAAAGTTCACCATCAAAAATCCAATTCCATACAAAAGGTCACCATACAGTTGACCTTTAACCTGATTTACCATTCAAGTCCCCTTCCCTTTTGTTAACTACTAATTTGGTCTTAGAGTCTAAATGTATATTTTTATTTTATTCAGTTCGTCTACTTGTTTAGTTTCTCTGTATACCAAATATGAGAGGTAAATCATACAGTGTTTGGTTTTTTTCATCTGACTTACTTAAATCTAATATCCTCTAGAACCTTTCATGTAATTGCAAAGGACAGAATTTTATCTTTCATGATGAATAATATTCAAATACTTTGACACACCTCTCTGTTCAATTCACAGTGCTGGATGTTAACAAAAAATTAAAGAGACATTCTGTTCCCTCAAGGCTCTTATTAGCTATGAAACAGTGCAGGACATTTATAGATATTTATAAAACAAGCCCAACTGAGAGTCCTCAGAGAAATAGGAACAGCTCAATGAAGAGATTAGAGAAAGGGCAGAATATGTGTATTGTAGACACTAATGAATGCCTTGAGGAAGAGGTGATTTTTGAACCAAACTTGAAGATGGGTAAACATTCTTGATAGGATTGCAGACATTTCAGCAGTAGCAAGGACAAAGCCAAGGTGACGGAAAGGAGTGTTGCTATAAGGAAAGTGTCCCAGGTAGGTACATTAGACTGAACATCATTTAAGGAAAGGGATAATGAACTGGAAGGGAAAGTTTCCCTAGAAGGTAAGGTGCCTTTGAACACACAAGTCAGTAGGATATATATAAATAGTAAAAGGGACCCACTAAAAAATGTTAAATAAGAAAATGATTATAAACCACATAATCATATCAATAGATTCAGAGAAGGAGTTCGACAAAGTTCAGCACCCATTTATGTTTAAGGCCCTTGAAATCCTTGGAATAGAAGGAACATACCTCAACATGATAAAAGCCTATATATGATAAACCCACAGCCAATATTATCCTCAATGGAGAAAAGCTGAAAGCCTTTCCTTTGAGATCAGGAACAAGACAAGGGTGTCCACTATCGCCACTGCTCTTCAACGTAACACTGGAAGTTCGAGCCAGAGCAATAAGAGAGGAAAAAGGCATACAGGGAACCCAAATAAGGAAAGAAGTACTAAAACTATCCTTATTTGCAGACGATATGTTAATTTACATGGAAAACCCTAAAACTCCACCGAGGAACTAATCAAAACCATCCACCAGTTTAGCAAGGTAGCAGGATATAAAGTCAACACACAAAGTCAGAGGCTTTCCTATACACAAACAACCAA
>NW_004567104.1:15094533-15192642 GCF_000260355.1 Condylura cristata | reverse complement strand
TTCACTCATAGCAGGAGTATAATGGACCAGGTGAGAAAATAATAAGAATAATGAACAGTCATATACCAGAGCCATTTTGTGGGGGTAGAGTGAGGAATGGGATCAAACAAAGATGGGGGAGGGTAGTGCACAGGACTATGGTGATGGCACATAGATGACTAGGTGATGGGAAGCCCACAGGGATTAAAATTGAGATAAAAAATGTACAAAATGATGTAAAAATAAACTGTTATATTTATAAGTATATATATACAAATAATACTTGAAAAAAATGATTATCCCAGATACTTAAGAAAAATTTTATCAGTTATAGGATTTTAATGAAATGGAGAGAGAATACATGATAAATTAGAAGGTAAGGAAATTAGGAATTTAGCTCCTCAGAAAAGAGGTATTGGGTGGGATCTGAAGAGAGTGAAGTTGACTACATGTATGCTCATTCTATCTGTTTTGGTCAATGCATCATTTTTTGCCATTAGCAAAACCACTTCTCTATGTATGAAAATAAGATGGTTATATTGAATGAAAGTCTAACTTGGAATGTTGTAGAGATAGATTCATCATCCATTGGTGCTGATATATTTCCTAAAATGACAAGCTTAGATCTAATGGGTGGGTGGGTGGGAGGGGATGGGGGGAGAGATTGTATTTTGGAAACTAGAATGAATGGGAGGATGGAATATGAAAAGACTGAAAGTTTATGAAACTTAAGCATTAAGAAGGTTTGACCTGCCCATTTTTTGGACTGGATTGTTTGTTTTTGTTGAGTAGCCTGAGCTCTTGGTAGCTATTTGTGATCAATTTCTTATCAGTGGTATGGAGTGGGAAAGATTTCTCCCAATAATTAGGGTGTCTCTTTGTTTTGATTGTTTCTTTTGCTGTACAGTAGCTTTTTAGTTTGATATAATCCCAGATGTTTATCTTTTCCTTCACTTTCTTTGCTTTGGGGGATGAGTCTTTAAAGATGTTGCTGAGATGTATATCATTAGTGTTTTGCCCATGATTTCTTTTATATATTTTATGGTTTCAGATCTTATGTTCAATTCTTTTATCCATTTTGGCTTTTGTGCATGGCATGAGGTAGTGGTCTAGTTTCATTTTTGCCTGTGGTAGTCAGTTTTCCCAGCACCATTTGTTGAAAAATCTTTTTTTCCACTGCAAATTCTTTCTCCTTTGTCAAAGATTAGTTGATTAGTTATCCATATAACTGTCTTTTACTTTTGGGTTTTCCAGTTGATTTCATTGGTCTGTGTGTCTGTTTTATAGTGCTAAATATTATGGCTTGTCAGTTTGTTCAAAGCTGGGTATGGTACCTCTATACTTTTTTAGTCAGGAGAGCTTTGACTATTTGAGGTGATTTTTTTTAATGGCTCCATATGAATTTCATCAGTATTTGTTCCATTTCTTTGAAGAATGTCATTGACACTTTTATTGGGATTGTGTTGAATGTAAATTGCTTTCAGACAAATGCTATAGGTCTATGAAAAGAAGATCCTGGGCCCCAGGTATGAAAGTATTACTCAGAAGTTAGACTGAAAAGGCTGGCTAGGAAGCATGTAAGATAATTTAGCCAATCATCATTTCATGAATATACATTCAACACTAAGATAGGTTCTAGGAATGAAATAATGATGACCTGTCAGACCCTTAAACAGTTCACTGCTTCGTGTGATGAATTGTAACGACAATGGGGAATGAGGAGAGAGTGTTATGAATGAATGAATTCAAAGATTGTTTGGGTTGCAGAGTAGTAAAAAAAAAAGTTGAAAAACTGGATAAGTCCTCACTTAAACTCTTGGCTAGGTTCTTGGAAATTGCAACTTTAAATGAAACTAAATATGACAAAACCAGGTCCCTGAATAGCATTGTTTTGTTCAGCATTGGCAAGGACTTATTTTTCCCCTTCAACATTATAACAAAACTATTTTGAATAAAACGACATTAAGCAAGGACCTGCTGTACTGGCTTGGCAGTATTTCTCTTTTAAGAGATTTCCTGCAAGGAACTTTTACTTATCCAACTTTTGGATAAGCAGGTTATATTTTGTTTCCTAAAGATGGCCATTATCTGACAGAATGTAGGAGATACTTTGAGGCAGAATTGATAGTTCCTGTAAGGAAGAATTGTTCAAAATACTAGCAGTGTTGAACATGGGCAAGTGATAGGGGTGAGAAAGGTTATTATCATAGTGACTGTGCTTCCCCTCTGAAAAAGCTGGCCCACCAGTCATTTCTCTTTCATGTGTGTGAACCCTATCTTAAACACACATTTGGGAATTGTCAGAAAGAAAATTGGGAAGTTTCCATATACTCATAATTCAAGCTGAAAAGAACCATTAGAAAGCCTAGAGCATAGACTCCTCTTTTCATTAACAACCCCTTACTGCTTTAATCAAATTCCTTTCTCCATATCCTCAAACCCTATAATTTCTCATGGCAAAATCTAGAGTCCAGTCTGGTTACTGTAGTCACAAGCCTCCATCGACTCTCTCATTTTATTTATAAACATAAATTAGAATGCCTGACCCTTACCTTTTTCAGAGGCTTAATAGCACATTCCTTGTATTTGCTGTGTTGCTTTGTAAGAATTGCAGCTCAAGGATATTTTAGCCTATGGAAATGGTTTCATTCTCATTCTTTTCTGCCTCACAAAATCATGCTCAATATATTATTCTACAGCCGAGGTTCTCAACCTTGGCTGCACATTAGAATAATTTGGGGACCTTTTAAAAATCCCGATGCATAAACCATACCAAAGACCAGTTAAATCCAGTTCTCTGGGGGGTGAAACTCAGACAGCAGGATTTTAAAAGCTCCCCAGGTGATTCCGATGTGCAGCCAGGGTTGAGAAGCACAGAGTAACAGCAACACCTAATTGTTTCCCAATTCTCCAAGCTGGCATTTATTTTCAATAATTCTTGTGCTATTTTCCTAGCATCAAATGTCTTCTCCTAATTTACTCCCTATAACAAACAAAACCTGGACCATTCAAATGCTTTCCCAGAGTCCCCTTATCTTCCCATCACCAATCTAAACTTGTTTCTCGCACCCTCTCCCATCCATGTGACTTGCATCTACACGCAACACATAAGATGTAGGAATGTGAACTACAGAGAGTTGAGTGCACATCTTTTCCCCAAATGGATTTTAAACTACTTGAAGATATGGATTTGGCCTTTGTAATCTGAACACTGTGGACATTCAAAAACTGTTCTCAAATCAAATTAAGTTGTCCAAAAATAAATATAAACAAATACATTTCTTTCATACATATAGTGTGGATGGTGACTTATGCCTCCTATTAAAAATGAGTTCTTTAGAAAAGCCATACCATTTCTTATAAGAAAAAATGTAGGATGTGATTTACTATTCCTGGCAACAGCTGCTGCTCGTCAGTGATAACTTCGAAATCAGTGATAACATAATTCAGCAGACATGGTGATTCTCAACCTACGTGTGAGGCCATATGGGCCTCAATACAGCATAACTTCCTGCTCACACAAACACTCCAGGCTTTGTTTTGTAAAACTTAACTTAGATAAAATGAGCATTGGCCAAAGCATCTAAATCCTCCAGGATGTTAGCTATAGACTAAGTGAGAGGAGAGAGAGAAAGAGGGGAGCGGGGTGTGTGGATATGTGTGTGAGTTTAGCAGATGCATAAAATCTACTCTGCAAGAGACAACTTGGGCATGGCCAAGGCATCTTCCCTATACCTTCTGTGTCCCTATCTTTCCTGTTTGCACCCATGTAAAGTTTGGATTGAATGATCTCTGTCTTCACTCTGAAGTGGAGAAGAACTTGAAAGTATATAGCATGATTTACTTATTCCTTCCCCCCTTCACCTCCCCCGAGACACACACACTGCACTTACTTAGCAGTTATTAGAAATAGGAGTCAACAAAAAAAATCTTTGATTCAATAATTGAACAAAGGAACCCTGAATTGATTAAGCTAATATTAGCATAAATAGCTCTCTGATACAAATATGTCCCTGCTTATTGTACCAATCCCTACTGCCTTACAGTACAAATGACTTGAATAGCCACATGATTAGAATGAATACCTAGATGAAAAATACCTAGATGAATACCTAGCAGTGTTGAACATGGGCAAGTGTTAAATTCACAAGTGTTAAACCAAGTCAATGTTATTTGAAACTTGAAAGTGTGCAACATGGAAGTTACAACTTTCACTTATGTGCATAAAAATCTTATGATGTTAGTTATACTAAAGGCCAGAAATAGGGCGAGGTAAGCAAGGCATCCACTCTGGGTACAAAATTGAAGGTGGAGTAAAAATCTTCAGTAGTCAAAGATAATATTTAATGCAATATTTTTTAAAATCAAAAATTGTGCAAAGAAACTATGATAAATAGCTATGAATTTGATGAACAAAGGATACAATACATATGTGAGCTGCAAATTATATAAGTATTATGTTCTGGACAATATTATATGGGTATTACATAGTGATTAATAAAGATCTGGTAGCCCAGACAGCTGTATTTCCATTGTGTGCCCATTAGTTCTGTCTAGTTTTAAACCAGCTAAGCACGGGTTGCTTTATAAAATAGTTTAACCCTAAAGCCTGTTGGCAGTGTTTTCCATAGCAGAAGCAAATTTTTCATGTTTATGTTTTAAGTAGCAGTCTAATAGCTAGTGTGTTAAAAAGAATTAATGCTAGCAACTACAGTGTTCTAAAAAGCACTTCTATATTGAAAACATATGCTTCCATTTCTGTATTCATTCTTCCCCCATGAGTGTCTAGCACTGTGCTCAGCACTGAGGTTCATCCACAGGGCAACTAACTGCAGCAGACAACCTTGTCAGCAAACACTGGTAATAGAAAACTGCAAAAGATACAAGAGAAAGTGCTGGGGTTACCATGGAGATGGAAACGACTTCTCACCAGGAAAAAGGATAGAATACCAGGACAGGCTGAAAAAAATTTTCAGGTCAGGGTAATATAATTAGTTCCATGGACTTTAAAACAGCACTTTTTCCATCACCACTGCTAGTTAGCAATACATACTAAATGCTTTAAACTCCTGAATTTTGATGAAGCAGTTCCATGTCAAAGAAATTCCTGCAAAGAAGTCTTAGTGGATATGTGAAAAGATTTCTCTCCATGAAATTTCAGTGAAGGATTTTCTATAAGAAAAATAAAGGAGTAAGCCAAGCTAGCCAATAATATGACATTATATACATGGTAGACGAAACACTTGAAGTGATAAAATATCTGAAGTGTACACCTGGTCCTCTTCCACACGCCTCACCTGGAGTAGGAGGGCAGGCCTCTCTGTGGAAGTTTGTGAGAGATGCAGCTTCTTGGGCTGTATTTCCATTGTTTACTTTCATTGTTTTAGGTCTTGAAAGGACCCCTTTCAAAAGACAACTTTAGTAGTTCTACTCAGATGTTACTTAAAATTAAAGCTAGCCTCAGAGGGGATCATACTAACATTTTCCTAAAGGAGGAGTGTGAGGTTAGGGTACCTAGTAGGCTCCAAGGCAAGAAGGAGTAAAGATCTGCACCTGGACAGCTGCTCTGGTGAGCCCTGGCTTGAAGGTACAGGAACGAAGCAAGAAAGGCCTACATACAAAACTTGTCCATGGTTGTCCCAGCTCGTTCCAAAGATTTAGGGAATACAAGCAAAGTCCCACTTCCACAAAACCTTTTAACATAATATTGTTATAGTGAATCAGTGCACGTGTCCTGAGAAGGACACAGTAATTTTGCCTTCTCATCTTATTGCATGAATCTATAGAACAAGCTGAGTAACAAGTCCATGAATGTAGCAGCCTGATTAAGGCAACACTTACCCTGTTGGACATCTGTGCTCTTTGCCATAGCAAAGACTTTCAACAATAAGAATAGGAAGATGAACAAGAACAAGAAGCTGCTTTCAGAGCCATCACAGGTCGAGGAGGTAAGTAATACTTTTTAAATACCAATAAAAGAAATGGAGAAGTAGCAGCATACAAAGTAGTTAAAGTTCAGGGTTTTTAAATGTCATCTCATTTAACTTTCAGATGTACTATTGCAAGCTGGTTGAGATGCAGTGAGATACAGGCTCATAACTTTCCCCAACTGACCCAGCTGATGAAAAGTAGAATGAAGAATCAATTTCAGTTTAGCTAATTCTGTGTTTTCCACAATAGCACTGCATCAAAAACATGATTCTAATTATGAGCCATTCACTATATGACAAATAACTAAAAACTTTTAGAAAGAATCCACAAAGCAAGGTTTTCCCCATCTTGATTTGTGAACTATCTTCCATCATACTCCTCAGGGGAGGAGTTGGAAGTGGTGTGTAGGTAACACAGACCACACACAGGCCTGCCTAGGAAGGACACACTCCGCAGATCATTGAAAAGAGACCCTTTGTCATGCCTGGAGTAAATCCTGCCTCTTCTTTTTCTACTTCGATCACACTGCTCCCCTCTAGGTCTGCACCCCATCACTCACTGTCTGGACCAGGACGCAGATGGAAGGAAAGGACCTGAAGCAAGAATAATGAAGGCCTTGCCATTAACTACTGATACTAGATAAGATGTAACAACCTCTTTGAACCTTAGTTTACTATAATGTAAGATGGAGAAAATAATTCTTGTCTCAACCACCTATGAGAATTGTAAAGAATTAAGAGGATTCAGTGAAAGTTGACACAGACTGCTAATTTTCCAGATGATGATTAGTAATTGAATAAAGTGGAGCGGTAAGGAAAATGAAGTCTTGGACTTGAAGTCACCCATGAGTCAGAATTCTAGCTCTGCTCTTGAACTAGTTCTCACCTTAGTCTCTGAAGTCTGTTTCCAGTCACGTAAAAAGAATAATAAAATGTATACACAATAACAAGAATAGAAATTCCTAAACATTTATCAGAATGAGAACAGCTGTTAAAGCCTGCTTCGTCTGTGCTGTCAGGAGTGACTTCTCACCCCGGTTTCCATGGAAAGGAGCTTTTTCCAGGCATTCTGATGCCCTGTGCCTGCCCTTTACTCCACACCTGAGATGGTAGGGCACGTTGTGTTGCATGTCCAAGGACAGTGGCGGGGTAAATGACAGGTCACTGCTGCTTTGCAGGCTTGAGACCAGCTAAAAACACCACTCAGGCTATGAGCACAACAATGGGGTTTACTTAAACAGGGAAAAGAATTTTTAAGGCCACAAGTGGCAGGCTAACTCACCCCAGATGGAGTCCAGTGTCTAGAAGACCAAAGAAAAGGCTGCTCATCCAAGATGGAGCTGTCCTTCCAGCAAGCTACCAGCTGGGAGGCAACTTACCGCAGCTGGAGGTGCTCACAGACAGGACACTGAGACGACACTGCAGCAGCCCACAGCCACAGTTTGAAGGTCAGATGGACAGTACCAGGAACTGGAGCAAACAGCAGCTCTGAAAGGATGTGCGGGTGGTGGTTGGCTGGGAACAACATGTTAAAAGTCATCATAAGAAATGTGGTCATAGAGTGCTGGTCACCTGTCAGCAGAGCTGGGCAGCACTGAACAGTAGTATTGTGACCCAGTCACCAGAGGTGGTGTATAACATGCCAGCGTTACAGCTCTTTGAGTTGTTGGCTCACACCAACAACACACAGCTCTTTGAGACCAAAGGCCTGGGGTCTTTGGTGTTCTTTTTGGATTGATGTGAGAGACAGGGCTACTAGGTGGTGGCCACAAGCCTCTACTAAGCTTTTCGGCTTTTCTTCTTTGGAGGTCCGCTGCTGAACGATATTTCTTTTCTTCAAAGGCCAACAACAGGACCACTCCACGAGAGAATCTCAGCAGCCCAAGCTTCTGCCTGCCCTGCCTTATATCCTCTTCCAGGACCCCACCCACCAGTCTGATTGGACCATTTCAATCCTGTGGCTGACTGGACTGTTTCCCAATCAGCTCATAGCTTGCACCTGATGGCTCCATGGTACCATCCAGGCACCCAATCCCAGGGCCTCTCTACTACCTACAACTGGAGCCACAGCACTAAAGCTGGCTGGGCGTGGCCTGTGTTCCTCTCTGCAGCCCTGACCAGGGGCAGTATGCCCTGTGGCAGTGTGATAGGGGAACCACTGCCAGCTCCCATCATAGCTGGCCTCTACCTGCAGCCTGAGCCCCATTGGGGCCACTGATGGCTGGTGGTAAAATGCCCACCACCTGCAGCTAACTGAACTCCCTGCAAGCAGCTTCTTGGGCTAGACTTGGGAAGGGGCTTCCCACAGCAGTTTGCTCCAGATCACTGATGAGGACTCGCCACCTCTTTTCCAAAGGCTTCCACTGCTTAGGCAATGGTGGGAAAGAACCTGGGCTGCCCCACAGCTTGTGCTGTGGGAACCCTGTTTCAGTAGCATAACTAGCTGAGTGGTAGATTTCAGCTTAGATTCCTTTTATTTTTGGGAACAGCACAGGCTATGCAGATGAATTCCACTTATAAAGGTTCAGTATTAACAAGCCTATTTGACAAGTCACATAAAACCCCTGCCTCTGGTCTGACCTCGATTGGCAATAAAATTAAATTTGTGACCTCCATATGCCATCGATTTGTCTCATTCTCAAATTGTTCAGAACCCAGGAGCAAGGGGCAGGAAAGGGGTGTACTATTTATTGCATTCTTTTGAAACTCCAACATGTATATTAAAAACTATGTTACCATAAAGAAAGAGAAACCCATATGTACCTACTGTCATGGAAATTATGTTAGGGTATGCTAAGTGAAAACTGTCATGTTCGGAACAGGGTATTTCATTTACTCCCATTTTTATAAAAACAAAGAATGCATTCTCAGCACAGAGAAATGCACATATATTTAACTGTAAAATTGCCCTAAAAATATGGAAAAATCCCTTTCTTCTGGTTGTTCTTGGGGACAGAGAAAGAATGTAAGATAATTTGTATATGCTTTAACACGATTTTAACTTTAAATTATTCTTGTATTATTTTTTAAATAAGAAATGTATTTAGAAATAATACATCTGGTATATACTTTCGTTGTAGAGTAAACCGTATTGCACAGGTAAATAAAAACCAAGAAGAGTCAAGATATTAGGCTGTTTTCTTTATTTTACTACCAAGAAGTTAGTTCCCCTTTGCCAATAATTTTCTTTTGAAGTTGTTGCAGGTCACTTTCTTATAGCACTACAATCTCATTTCTCCTAGCCTTACCTCTGGAACCCCCTCTTCCCATTCTAAGAGGGTCTCCAGCTCCAGAAACTATGTGACAGCAAGAGTCCAAGAACCATAACCTTCCTAGCACCTAGCCCAGTCTCTTAACACAGAGAGCCAACACAAATTTGCAACTGAATAGCACACAAAACTCTCCATGCCTAAGCCAACCATCTACTCTAATTGCTATGGAGCTGGAGTTGAGATAATGAAAGCCTTTGCATGACTTCTATAAGCAGGCAGCACAGCTTCAAAGAGCAGCAAAGACTTCTCGGCAGAATATAGACTCAGCATGAGACATTATGAGCAAAATCACCACCTGCCTGCTGCCCCTAACCACCATCATCTTCCAACATGGAAATTTTAAATGGAAACATATGGCTACACAAACTGAGTTGGATGTTTTTCCTTTCTCTGTGTTTGGTGATTATTTATCTGAACGTGTAAATTAAAAATTACCAAAGCAAGGGGAAATGAACTATAAGTTTCTATGAATTCTTTTTACCTCGGGCAATGTTACAAAGCTCTGTATTGGTATTTTAGGTTGAGAATCTTGGCTAAAGCCCATCTTGGATAATAGCGGACTCTGGGAAGCCACACAAAATGGGTTCAGATTTTGAGTCCACCTGGCTCAGATCTGTGCTCCCTAAACCTGAGTTTCTACTGCTCTGAAATGAGAATACTTACTTTGAGACAGTCCATGGTAAAATATGCTGCTAAGTTCATTCCCTATATTTGGAAATAATTATTAATACAAAAGCTATTTATAAAAAATTGATAGAATTGACTATGACCAGCATCTGTTCAGTTCTCCATCTTGGCTTGTTCCACTCATCTCTGCTTTCTTAGAGTGTGGGAACTTTGTCCATCTCGTACTGAACATATTGTCTTAATTATAACTCACTTCCCAATAAACATGTACTGAGTAGAGACAGTTTTAGAAATAACTACAAACCATGCTAACCAAAGTCATTGCCCACCCAATATAACCCTGTGCATCAGAGAAGGTCTCTTCCCTCTTCCTCTAATGAACTGTCATCAGTGCTAATAAAAGATAACGCATCAGGCCAAATGCAGGGGAATTGGTCCTAACTCCTTCAAGATTTCCAGGAAAGAGGATAAGCTAAAGCACACTTGTTGAGTTGAGAAAACAAATGATCAGTGTTTTTTAACAATAGGCAATTTAAATCTCCCTGTTTCAGAACTAGTTCTGTTTTTTGGGAGTCAATTTATGTTCTGTGTAAGTTAAAACATAACTCTGGGACACACAAAAGAAAGTTTGCAAAAATAATTAAAGTATAAAATTAGTCTGGGAAAGCAGGATACGCCATAGAAAGCTGATTATTTCAATTCTTCAACTATATACCAGACTAAATTAAACACAGAAAAATGCCACCATGAATAAGATATGCTATACTCCAAAAATATTGTGCTTGTCATCTAGTAAAATGACCTTACATTTATCCTCTCTATTTTTATTTCTCTAAATTTCTAATGCCCAAGTTGTTCACTTGTTTAAAAATGCTAACGCAACCTTTCCTCTCTCACTAACCTGCATATGTAATAGAATCCTACCAACATGACACAAATATGTTAAGATTTTTTTTATTAATTCCTTACTCATTTTGCAGCTCCAGGAGCATGAGTTCAGCTTTGTTAAAACTTAGACCCACAGTTTAAATGTGCTAGAATACTTGTAAATCATGTAAGTGCTAATCGTGCATTTTTTAATTGTATGCACTTAAAAACAAAGCAACATTTATTTTAAAACAGACTAAAACATGATGTATATTTATATAAAATGAAAAGGACTTTATACTGAAGAAATTACATGGAATGTAGAGTTTGAGAAATGTACACATCTCTGGAAATGCCACATTTTAAAAAATTCAGAAAACTTTTCATCACCCCCAAAATGTTCCCTCTTACCCCTTTTTATATGGTCTCTTAGAAGTGTCTGTTCATGTTTTTAACAATTTTAATATTTTTTTCTATTGATTGTGCTTTTGGAATTCTTCAAAAATTCTTCCTATATATCTTTTGTTTATGTGTGTGCATGTGTGTGTGTGTGTTTGCCTATTAATATTTTGAAATATGATGAGTACTAACATTTCCTTCTATGGATAACACTTTCTATAAATTAAAATCATGACTACCTCAGGGTCTTTTTCTCCTAGAGTGTGTATATTTATTAGCTTTTATGTTTAGATCTAAAAACCATCTCAAACTAACTTGCATATGGTGGCAAGTGAGTACTGAGATTCATCTTATTTTCTGTCAACTTGATTGGGCTAAGGCTCATATAACTGGTAAAAAAAAAATACTTCTGGGAGGGTCCTCCTTGGTGGCTTGCAGGTTAAACCACAGCACTAAGAAGCTAAAGTCACTTCAGCATAAGTTGGATCCCTGCCCCCCGAGGTGATCCACATGGCACAGCAGACCTCTCCTGACACTCCCACTGCTCCCCTCAGCAGTTTGCTTGTCAGTTGGCCTGTTCTGCTCCCCACTCTGTTTCTTGTGAATCCTCTCACTGCCCCTGCACCTCTGGCCTGTATCCCAGTTCGGAATGCATAAGTAAATATATCTTTAAAAATAAAATTACTTTGGGCCCTCCCTGGTGCGCAGGGGGTTAAAGCACAGCACAAAGAAGCTTAAGCAACTTCCGCATGAGTTCGATTCCCGCCTACCCCGAGGAGCTTCACATGGCGTGGCAGACCTCTCCTGACTCGCCCGCTGCTCCCCTCAGCAGTGTACTTCGTCAATCTGTCTGTTCTGCTCCCTGCTCTGTCTCTGGTGAATCCTGTCACCCTCCGCATCTCTGGCATGTACCTATGAATAAATAAATAAATCTTTTTTTAAAAATAAATAAAATTACTTCTGGGTATAGACACACCCACATTTTACTCATAGAAAGAATGTTTCTGGAAAAGATTGACATTTGATTCGGTAGACTAATAAAATGGATAGTACTCATCAGTGTGGATGGGTATCATCTAATTCACTGAGTTCTGACCAGAACAAAAAGAGGAAGAATGAGCTTGCTCTTTGTGCTTCCTCTGTCATAGGATATGGACTCCTGTTTGTCTCAGGCCTTTGGACTCAAACTGAGACTTACTTTATGGCCAAGACTTATGCTATTGGCACACCAGATTCTCATGCCTTCAGATTTAAACTGGGGCTTTACACTGTCGACTGATCTAGTTCTGAGATATTTAGGTTTGGAATGGACCCCAAACTTACCTCAGTATCCAGCTTGCAAGCAGCAGATGATGGAACTTCTCAACCTTTAATAACTGACTGAGACAATCCCTCATAATCTCTTTCTTCATGTATTTATTCTAGCCTTTGGTTTCTCTTCTCTGGAGAACTCTGCCCATTGTAGCTTTTGATACCTAGAGAAGTGTTATCAGTTGAGTGTTTTGCCCCCAAATTTATATTTTAAAACTTAATCCCTAGTATTTGAAGATGATTTAGCATGAACACAGTGTTTTCAGGACTGGAACTGGCACTCTCTTAAAAGAGACCCCTGAGGGCTTACTACCCCTTCCTTCATGTGAGAATACATAGAAAAGAGCATCCATCATCTATGAACTACAAATTGGGCTCTTGCTAGACACTGACTCTGCTGGTGCCTGGATTTTGGATTTCACAGCTTCCAGACATGTGAAACATCGATTCTTGTATACAAACCCTCAAATTTATAGTATTTTTGTAACATGGTTTGAACAGAAAACTAAGACATAAGATTTCTGGCCTCATTGTTGAAAAGACCTTTTCCATTTGATTGCTTTGGCAGGCAGATTAAAAATGATCTATATGATTCAAGATCTGTTTCAGACTTCTCTTTCTTATTGATCTGAATGTCCAACCTTATGTCATCACAGTTTTGATAATTGTAGCTCTATAGGATGTCCCAAAATAAGCAAGTATAAGCCATATTTTTCTTTGTTAAAATTATTTAAAATGTCTATATAAATTTTAAAATCAATTGTCAGTTTTAAGGAAAAAAAAGCCCACTGGATTTTTTTTTTAATGTAATAGTATGTAATTGTACAACTGGGGAGAATTTATAGCTAAAATCTTCAGAGTTTCCAAAATCATGAATATGGTTTATTTAATTTTTAACTTTCTTTTAGGAAAATCTTATAATTTCAAATGACAGTTTCATATATCTTTGTTAGATTTATACATAAAAGTGCTAAGAGCCGGCACCTTAGAGGTCTTCTTGATCTTAAAATAATATCTAGTCTTTGATCATTATTTTGATGCTGCCTTTAGGTTATTTCATAAATATTCTTTATTGGATTGAGAAAGTTCCTTTCTGTTCTTACTTTGCTGACAGGGTTATTTTCCCTGCATGCATTTATTTATTAAAGATATTAAATAATATATCTTTGATATAAAGAGTTTGAAAATATTAATTTTTTCACTCCATGATTGTATGAGTGTCAATTTTAGGGCATAAGACCTATGTGAGGAAGATCTTACAGTTTTTGTGAAAAGTCAGCCATTTTGAAGCTGAAAAATGAATACTTTTCCATGGGTATTGAGCTCATGGATAAAAAAAATAGGATGAATTTAACTGCACCTCAAAAGAACCTACATTTTTTATTACTAATTTTTTTTTGAACCTACATTTTTTATTACTAATTTTTTTAATTGAGGTAATATTGGTTTACAACACTATATATATTCTTTTTTTATTTTTGTAAAGATTTAGTATGTATACAGAAGTTGGGTACAGGCAAAAGGTGCGGGAACAGTGAGAGGATTCATCAGAGAGAGAGTGGGGTGCAGAACAAGCAGATTGACCAAGTACACTGCTGAGGGGAGCAGTGGGCAAGAGTGCCACTCCATGTGGGTCACCTCCCTCATGCTGAAGCTGTAGCTAGCTTCCCAGTGCTGTGCTTTAATCTGTTGTGCCACCAGGTAGGGCCCGAACACTGTATGTTCGAAGGGTATAGGTTCACATTTGTTCAAATATATGTATAATTACAATTTTTTTTTTAATTTTTAAATAGTAAATAGGATTTGAATTTTTTCAGTAGTATTTATTGAGACAATTATGACTTTTCTCTCTTAGTTTGTTAATATGGGGACTTATATTAATTAGTCTGTAGCTAGTGGTTTATCAATTTTATTGATCTTTTCTAGGAACCAATGTTTTGTTCATTGATTTTCTCTACTTTTTGTCTGTTTACCATCTCATTGATTTTGCTCTTATCTTTATTATTTCCTTCCTTCTATTTATTTTGTGTAATTTCTAATTTCTTAAAGGTAGAAACCTAATGCATTCATTGTAAATCATTGTTATTTTCTAATGTAAGTATTTAACTCTATAAATTTCCCACTAAACACCGTTTTAGTGGAAGCTCACAATTTGGTATGTATTGTGGTTTTATGCTGATATACTTTAAATTTTTTTTAAAGATTATTTATTTATGCATACAGAACTGGGGTACAGGCCAGAGGTACAGGGGCAGTGAGAGGATTCACCAGAGACAGAGTGGGGAGAAGAACAGGCCGACTGACAAAGTACACTGATGAGGGGAGCAGCAAGCAGATCAGGAGAGGTCTGCTGCGCCATGTGGATCAACTCTGGGGTGGGGATCAAACTCATGCTGAAGTGGCTTTAACCTCTTAGTGCTGTGCTTTAATCTGCTGTGCCACCAGGGAGGGCCCTAGAATATTTTTAATAATAATTTTTATTTTGTCTATGAATTTCTATAAATATGTTATTCATATGTGTTTTTTAATTTACAGTTCTTTGGGAACATTTGAGTTTCCTTTGTTATTGATGAAAGAAGATACTTCCAAATGTAAGAGTTACCTTATGACTTAGCACATGTTAATCTTGGTGAATGGCTTGTGTTTTCTGGATCACAAAGTAATAGGAGAATTTCATATCAATGTTATGTTACTTTAATAAAAATATTGTTCAGATCAATATCATCACTGATTTCTTTTTTAGAATTAGTCATTCCTTTTAGAGCAGAAGCAAGGCAATAAAATAGTCCAGCTGGATAAAATGATATTTAGTGTTTCATGTTTCATATGTTCATTTTACACTGTTTCAGTAATAATTTATGTGTTGCACACACATATATTTTTTCCTTAACCATCATCCTTTCCTGTTCCTTTCTCTCTTTACTCCTTTGCTTCAGAACCCCCACAGTGTTTACCTATGGCCTCTAGGTTTTGAAGGTATTTTAACTTATCAATTTATAAATTATGTATATGTGTATGCTTTTTTAAAATTATTCTCCCTCTTTTGGCCCTCCCTGGTGGGGCAGCAGGTTAAAGCACAGCACTAAGAAGCTTAAAGCCACTTCTGTATCAGTTCGATTCCCGCTTGCCCTGAGGTGACCACATGGCTTGGCAGACCTCTCCTGATCCGCCCGCTGCTCCCCTCGGCAGTGTACTTCATCGATCTGCCTGTTCTGCTCCCCATTCTGTCTCTGGTGAAGCCTCTCGCTGCCCCTGAGCCTCTGGCCTGTACCCCAGTTCTGTATGCACAAATAAATGAATCTTTAAAAAGAAAAAAAAAATTATTCTCCCTCTTTTACAAACATAATTGTCTGTAACTCCCTACATTTAATTGTAAATGGCTGTATTTCATTCTTCCTTATGTCTGACTAATATTCCAAATCGTGAATATGCCATATCTTGATATAATTGTTCACTGATAAACATTTTGGTTAGTTCCATTATTTACCTATTGTAAATAATGCTCTTATTAATACTATGGAACTTGTTCTTATTTTTTCCCATTTGATAATCTCATTTTCTTTGGGTAGAAACCCAAGAGTGAGATTACTGTATAGCATGATATTTCTATTTTAAGGTAAATCCAGATTACTTTTTATAATGGTTGCACCATTTTATATTCTCACTAGCAGTGCCATATGGTTACCTTCCTTCACAAGTCCTTCAGCACTTGTTGGGAATCTTCTGATATATACCATTCTCATAAATGTAAGATGATACTTCCTTGTGGTTTTAACCTGCAGCTCATATGCAGAATATTTCTTCACATATTATTGGCCATTGAGTATTTTAATATATTGGTTATAGCAGTTAATGAGAGGAAGCTATTAAAATCTGGACTGTTAAATGTTAAATTGTGAATTTTTCTATTTTATCTTTTAATTTAGTTCATTTTTTGTCTCATGCATTATGAAGTTCTGTTGCTAGTTTCATAAACTTTAAAGATTATGTCTTTCTTGTAATTTGACTTTTCAATGTCCCTCTTTATTCCTGATCATATTCTTTATCCTGAAATTCATTTTGTCTCATATAGTCATTTAGATTTTCTTGTGATTACTCTTCACGCTATGTTACTTGAATTTTAACATAGCTAGGTATGTACAGTGCATATATGTGGGCCATGCTCTTTTAACCTGTGTAATAATCTTTGTTTTTTAATTGTAGATTTTACTCCAATTACATGTAATATAGATGCAAATATTATTTTAAGTCTTTTTTTCTCACTATTGCCTCTTTTTTCTACTTATACTTTGTTTCACTTTCTTTCCTGCCTTTCCTGCAATGGATATGTTGAATATTTTGTAGCTCCATTTATATCAGTTTATTTAGGATTTTAATAGTTCCTATTTATATTACAATATGCATCCCCAAATTAACCTAGCTTGAATTAACATAATTACAAAATCGTATAAACGTGCTTCCATCCTTTGCAATAGCTACTGCCATATATTTCGTTCCTACATATGTTCTAAAAGCCACATTACATTTTATTTTCCTTTGCTTGTCAGTTTTAAATAGTAATTGTCATTCAAAGCAGTTTAAAATAAAATGTACTTTATATCCACATATTTATCTTTCCATGTGTTCTTCATTCCTTTGTACAATTTGTATTCTATTTGATATCATTACCCTTCACTTTGAGGAACTTTTTAAATACTTTTTATAGTACAGACCTGCCTGTGATAAATTTTCTTTCATTTGTTTAATGTCTTTATTCTACCTTCAATTTCAAAGAATATTTTACCTTGCAAAGAACTGTAGCTTGAAGGAATTCTTATCTCAATTATTTAAAGATGTTGCCCTATTGTTTTCTGGTTTGTTTTATTTTTGATAAGAAAGTATTTTTAACCTTTGATCTCCAGGAAGTAATCGATTTTTTTTCCTGTAGATTCTTAAAAATTTCTCTTTACATTTGGTTTTCATCAATTTGATTATGAATTGCCTAGGTGTATATTCTTTTCTGTGTTCATCCTCCATGAAGTACCCTGGATCTCTGAATTGATATTTTTATTATATTTGGTTTGTTTGCCATGTTTGTTCAAATAATTTTTAGACTAATTTCTGTTCTCTTTCCATTGCTATGATTACATGTATTCTCAGACTACTTGACATTATTCCATGAACCACTGGAGACCTGTTTATCTATGTTCAGGTCATTATTCTCTCTGTGCTTCATTTTAAATAGTTTTTCACACTTCCAAGTTCATTGATATTTTTCCCCATGTATGATAGGTACTGTTTAACCCATTCAAATGGTTTTCTTTCATATTTTGCCAATTTACAATTCTAAACATTTATTTGGTCCTATTTTCTTTATAGCCTTCATTTCTTGAATATTTTGTAGCTCCATTTATATCTAGTTCATTTAGAAATTTTTTAAAGATTTTTTTTTATTTATGCATACAGAACTGGGGTACAAGCCAGAGGTAGAGGTAAGAGGCTTCAACAGAGACAGAGCCGAAAGCAGGACAGGCAGGCAGATTAGCAGCGAAGTACACTGCCGAGGGGAGCAGCGGGCAGGCCAGAAGAGGTCTGCCGCACCATATTTATCACCTCCAGGGCTTGGGATGGAAGTCGCATTGCAGTGGCTGTGGCAGGCTTGCAGTGCTGTGTCCTAACCTGTTGCACCACCAGGGAGGGCCCCATTTAGAATTTTAATAGTTTCTATTTATATTACAATGTGCATCTCCAAATTAACCTAGCTTGACTTAACATAATTGCAAGAATATAACAGTGCTTCCATTTACTCCATTCCATCCTTTACAGTAGATATTGCCTTATATTTGTTTCTGCATGTTCTAAAATCCACATTACATTTCCACTTGTTATATCTATATTTTCTTTTTAAATATTAAAAGATTAAAAATGGCTACTTCAGCTCTTGCTGTGAATGGTTTTAGGTCCTCACTGAAAATGGCTTTACTATTCACTTGACCCAGAATACCCTACAAAGTCATTCAAAAGTAAGAAGTTCAAATCATCATGTTCATTTTAAAGACACTCATGAAAATTCTCAGATCACCTAGGACATGTATATCTAAAAAGCCACCAAATAGCTGAAGGTTGTCATTCTACTGAAGCAATGTGTATCATTCCATTACAGAAGTGTGCAGTTGGTAGGTATGCCCAGGCAAAGCATGGGGCTGGACAATCAAAAAGAGGATTGAATTTTTACTATTCATGCTTGAAAATGCATAGTGCCACGCTTAGGGATTTAGCGGTAGATTCTCTTGTCACTGAGCACATCTAGGTGAACAAAATCTCCACAATGCATCACAGAACAAAGAGATCTTCTGGATCAGGTTAACACATGAATGATCTCTCCATGCCACATTGAGATGAGCCTTCCTGCAAAAACACAAAATGTCCCTAAAATAGAAGAGCAGTTTGCATAAAATAAAGATACCCCTGAAGTAACTAAAATACATGATGTTGGAATAAATTCAGCTTCAAACAAATGAAAATAAATAAAAGTGAAAAAATCTATCAATTGTTTTAAACTAATGTCAACATCTGTATTATTTCTACATATATTTCCTTTTGTTATTGTTCTCTTCATTATGGGTCACTTTTTTTCTGTCTAGCTATTTTGTTGAGATAGTAGATATTTCTACACATTTTAAGTTTTGATTTGTTAGCCAACTAATTTACTGATGGATTACCTTGATCATGTTGAGACTTCTGTTTGGACTTTATTAAGTTGGGTCTAGCACAGTACTTACTGCTTCTTGCAAGGACAAACTCCAGTCTCAGGTTAATTTTCAAGTTTAATCTGGCTAGTTGACTCTAAGATCTGCTAGCACAATGAAATCTTCAGCATCACACTGCTCAACTCACACACCCTAGTAAGTCAAGCAGATGGGTCTCTAGAGACTTGCAATATATGTATGCATCTTAGCAGCCAGCCACAGACTCAAGAAAATTCCCTCTGCAGATTTCTGTAATTCTTTCCCTGGAATGTCTCCTTTCTTCACTACCCTGCTCCACAAATTCTAGGGACGTCAGCAGCCCCAGATTATACTCCTTTTTTTTCTACATCTCATAAAAACACTGCTCTTTCTTTGGCTTCTACAAACTGGAACTATAATTTTGAAAGTGCCCACATGGAAAAGTCTGGATGAATACAGAACTCATCTGGTATATAGTCATCCCTGCAACCCATGAGCACAGCGCTGAGCATGTGATGTTCAAAATCTGAAAACACTTTGCCACTTGCTTCCTGCATTTTCTTTCTTTCTATTTTTTGGCATTATAACATTAGTGGGATAGTACTAATACCTATTTGCCATCACAGCCAAAATTGAAAGCCTAGATTTTAACTATATATAGTAATTACAACTAAATGTAAAATATGATCTTAGAGCAGTAAGTGGCCTTTAATAATATAGTTTCTGCTGGTATGTTTAGTAATGACAACATTTTATGAAGCACTATTTGATCTATAGATGAGAAAACTGAAACTGAGAGAAGTGAAATGAGATCAGTTAGTAAATGGCAAAACTGGAATTCAATGAAGTCAAGTTTTACTTCATAATCTACATTTTTCCTACTACACCACACTGCTTAAGGTAATAAAAGTATGTTTCCTAGAATCACTGAAATTTGAAAGACTTGAACTGAGCTTTGAAGGACTGATGAACTTTAGGTGTTGAATAGGCTAGAGGGGACAGAATCACATCCTAGATAAAGGAAACAGAAAGTGAAGGCAAGACTAGAGGCAAGGATTTGTGCGGTGCATATTATAGGCTAAATTGACTAGCTTATGTGAGATCACTGTATAAGACAATAATCTGAAGTAGACCAAAAAAAGAAAAAGAAAAAAGGAAAAGCATAGTCGAAACTTATCAAGATTTTTTAATTGCAGTTATAGTATTTAAACCACAGATTTTTTTTCACATTTACTACTAACTACATAATTGTACACATTCATATTGTAGAATCTTCCCTTTCTATGTTCATAGCTTCGTGAACCCTTCTGTCTCTGCCAGTCTTATTTATACAGATGCTTAAAATTGAAAAGAGAAAGGAAAATGTGAATTTTATCTTTGTTTTTTTCTATTCATGTCTGGTTGGTTGTCATAGTAATGTAAAGAATTTCACTAAGCCTACTCAAATAACAAAAAGGCTAGAGTTACTAAAATTACCGTTCTGAGATGACAAGAGATATCTTGCCTCTCTTCATTTAGCTAGAATTTTATCTACAAAGTCTTCCTTTCAGCTCATGACCTCCACAGCCACAGGAATCACAATCTATTTAGAAGTATTATTGAAGCATTCTCTCTGCTGGAGGGAGGGTCACAGACCTGCCTTCTCTACCCTTACTTGTAAAGGGAATTCTCACTCTTCAGTTGTACAGAATCTCTTTGTTTGGAAACTAATTTTAAAGACAGTTGTTTGCTTGATATTATAGATTTTAAATTTCTTTAAATGTTTACAAGAAACAATTTCACTGCTTCAGCAACATTTGACACAGTATCTAATTTTGTTAATACTAATTTAATCTAACACAGAACACTTTCAATACACCAGGAACTATGAGAGCTACAAGAATTATCGCATTGGTTCTAAACATCAACCTTATGAGGGAGGTTCATTATTACCATCCCCATTTCACAGAAGTTTGGGAAACGTGACTCCCTCATTCAAGAACACACAATGGTAACTTGATTTATTCAGAGTTGAACTCAGAAGTTCAAATACTTGAAGAACACAAAATCTTATACCCATGCATGCAGAAAAGCAACAGACATAATTTATATGGCAGCTTCACATATAAAAAAAATCTTTGGAATCAGAAAAATTTAAGTTCAAATATCTCCCATTTCTTTTTATATAGAAGACACTGGAAAAATTACTTACACTGTGTTATCCTGTTCTATATCTGTTCAATGCCATGAGAGTAACAATTCTTTAGGAATTCATGATGATTAAATAAGAGGTCATCTATAAAGTACCTATACATAAAGGAAGGGTTGTTGTTGTTATTATTGTTGTTGTTATTATTATTATTATTATAATGGGTTCCCAACCTTGAACAAAACTTAAGACTCATGAAAAATGAACTAGTAACTACCACTTACTAGTTCTTGACTCTAGGCCTCAGTTTCTTCATATGAAAAGATGGATACAGTAATAATTACCTATTCATGAAGTTCTAAGAACTAGTTAAGCTATATAGGAGTCCCTGACACATCATAAATGTTCAATATGCTATCCATAATGATGGTTATGATTATGATTAGGCAAAAAATATAATGAACTTCAAATTTCAATATATACAAGACTCAATGTACATAGAAGTTAATTTAGAAGAAATCCACATTTTTTTAAAGATTTATTTATTTATTAATATGGAACTGGGGTACAGGCCAGAGATGCGAAGGGTGAGAGGATTCACCAGAGACAGAGTGGGGAGCAGAACGACGAAGTACACTGCTGAGGGGAGCAGCGGGCGGGTCAGGAGAGGTCTGCCGCGCCATGTGGTCACCTCTGGGGCAGGCGGGGATCAAACTCACGCGGAAGTGGCTTGAGCTTCTTAGTGCTGTGCTTTAACCCGCTGCGCCACCAGGGAGGGCCCAGAAATCCACATTTTTTTTTAAGAAATCTGTTGTCTGAGTTTTTCTACCGACCCTGCCCCCATCACACTCCTGTCTGCATCCAATGCAGAGCAGTAAAGTCCCATGGGAAAGCTACTCCACATCAAGACCCCCACCCAATCCCCCCCAGACACACACACACACACACACACACACCATAAGAGAAAATCCAGTGAGGAAAGAGTACTTCTCGTTATACTTCATCGTAGTAGAACAAGGACCTTGGGCACAGTATGACCCAGCACCTCAGTAATGGAACATGGTTAGAACCATGAAGACATACACAGTAGGCAGGCAGATAGTAGCAGAAAAGACAGTGAAAGAAACGATGGTCCTTAGAGAATCATAAATAGCAGAGTAGCAGCAGGATATAGCGAGGTCAAGCCTGGAGGTGAGCACATCTCGGAACTCATGGAAATAACTGAGGAAGACTTTGCAGAGAACTCTATTATGCAGGTGGTGGCAATGAGCCAGAGTAATCTGAATAATTACTAATAAGGTGACCTCATTTATATTCACAGGCTGGTGAGGTCTGGAGAAATTCAGGTTACATTATAATAAAAACAAGTAATTATTATTATTATTGTGGTGTAATTGCATTTAAAGCACAGATTTTGCTCAGAGCTGCTTGCTTGACACTTTGGGTTGCACCAATTTTCTAGTGGCACAGACCCAATTTTCTCGTGGTTTGAGTCTTGACTTTCTCTTGACATTGCTTAGTGGGTCAACATGAGTAAGCTTTTAAGAAATTGTGTATTTATTCCTTAAGTACATTTCCCTTTTTAAAATGCTGACGTGTTTTTCCATATGCCTAATTAAAGTGTGCAAACCTTCATGTTTGTGCTTTCTCTTGCATCCCATGAGAATAGTTTTTTAATTGATTTAATTAACATAAGAACAATTTCAAGTTGGAAGCTCTGATTCAGTAAATTTTTCATTATTAATTAAAACCTGAAAGATATTCCTGGTAAGAGTGGTAGTTCAAGACACTAATATCTCAATAATTTGAGCAATGGGTTTATCCAGCCTAATTTATACTATAAATTCATCATACCACAGACCCAGAAATAGAATAAATTCATTTTTAGAAATGTTTTTCACCTTTTTTAAAAAAAATATTTAAGCAGGTCACAAAGCTGTATTTATATTGTTTTAGATCTCATAAAAATAAGTAGGGACTAGTTTTCATCAGAAGGCCAATTTATAAATTCAGTATTGCTAAAGTAGGATTTTTTGCTTCAATTCATTTCTCTGTAAAATAAATCTCTTTCCCTAACAAAACTATCCAAAAAGTTTTTTTGTTTTTTTGTTTTTTTTCTTAAATTATGAACTGACAGTGAGGTCATTCAAAGGAATGAAGCTTATGTTTTCAGGAAGTAATAACCAAATATGTATATGTCTTAAAATTTGACCTCAAACAACTAATAACTATTTGGCAAACTGTCTGAGAGTTAAGCTACTTCACACAGGAGAAACTGGGTCTATTTACCATGAAATTGATCTTCCGCCAGTACCACATTGTAAGCTTTAGCAAGCAAGCTAAAAGTTGCCTAGCTGATTAGAAATGGACTTACCAAAATATTTCTCACATGACAGCTAATTTTCTAGTACTTATAAATGGAAAGTATGTCAACAATAGTATTTAACCAAAAGATGACTGTAATTGTTTTTGATGCTCATGCAACTTTAAAAGCATACAAGCTTTGAGGAAAGTTATTTTTTTAAAACATCACAAGTATATCTAAACAGTCAATATCATTATTACTTAATAACCTTCTATAAAACACTTAAAACCACTGCTAAGCATTTTAAATAGATTATATTACATAACTGATCATAACACTATAGAGAAGATGCTATTATTACCTCTGTTTTACAGGAATGAGATGAAAACTGAAACTTCGAAAAACTAAATAATTAACCCAAGTATGCACATTCAAGTTTTAGAAGCAAATGTCTGACCAGTAGAAATTATAAGCTGACATTTGCTCATCATATTATGTTTAAGATATGGTTATAAGATCTAAAAGGGAGATGAAGATCTCTGAGTCTGAGTTCCTCCCACAAAGCTGTTCATAGCTACTAGAAGGACATAAATCACTGGGTTGTGCCTGCCTTGGTGTATTAAGTTAAACCCAAGAATCCTTCACTCATTCCAAGACCAGGTATTTGGACACCTGGGAAAGAAAAACATGGAGGTCTTCTGCTACCTTTCCCTCAAAGTAGACTAAGATAAAAAAATTAAATTTGCCTGAAATAATTATCACAATCTTACATACCTAAAGACTTTATATGATATTACATCTTGAAATTCAGGCAAATATTGGGAATTATTAGAAGAAGGAGGTAGAATATCTGTTATTGAGGAGGGCAACTAGTAGCATGGAATTAGCCTAGTGAGGAAAATGTAGGAGAATATGTCTAGTCTATGACCCTAAATTCCTCTGGATTGGGCAGTATCTGTCAATGTGGTACCATGACTCAGCTAGAAAAAGGCCAGCAATCTATATACCCATTTTTCATCTGACCTTAATGGGACTTGTTTTTGACAAAACCATTTTCATAAAGCAGAAAAGCCACTGATTCCAAAGGTCTATCTTTTTATTTGAAGGCTATCTTTTCGATGTGAGTAGTAGATTCATTCTCTAGCTTCGGAAGAAAATTTTTCTCAGAAAATTTTAACTATCCTTGTGTAGAAGTGACCTGAATTAAAATTATCTGGTCTATTACTGATTTTTTCCCTCTAAAATTACAGTTGTACTATAATGTGCAAAATTTCATTGCTTTTCAACATGAAATTAAAATTACATAGTTGTAGAAAGAAGAACCTCAATTTACAATTTTTGAAAAGAAGTCTTGGACTTCAAAGTATAATTACCTAGAGCTCATTAAAATGCAGGATTATTAACCCAAGAGCTGACATTTCTAGTAATAGTGGGTCTTTTATAAGAGTAATTATAAGAGTCATAAATATTAAGCATGAATGTAACACTCTATAGTTAAAGAGAAAGTGTCCATTCCTATCTTTACCAAACTTAATATGAAAAAAAGAAGAAAATGAAGGAGCCAGTAGATCATTAAAGAGCTAAACATAAGCTCTATACTTGAATTCCTTATTAATGAAAGACATTATACTGAAATGTTCCCAAATGCCCCATGTTAGTTGATAAAAGTCCATGGATTGAAAATCCATTTCAGTCATTTGACAAAGTCAGTGGATAAAACATATTAATTGGAGAAAAGATATCTAGTTTCACTTTAAGTGGTCCTTTTCCTCTACCCTTCTGGGGGGAGAAAAGCAGACAGAAATTTTATATTCGATATAAGAATTTGTATAATGTGTAGAGATGATGACTGGAATAAAATATGTTTTAACATTAATAGTCTCTGCCTGGTACATTTATGATTGGGATGTCTAGCTTTTAAATAACCTTTTGTAATTTCTCAGCTTTCTATGATAAGCATATATTTCTTGGAGTTTATTATAACAACTTTCAAAAATGTTTATTTTTTTTTACTTCCAGGTTGTAGTTCTTTTTCATAGGTTTATTCTTGTTTTATATTTAAAGTGGCATTCTTGACATCTCTCTGGATATCAATAAATTTTATTTTATTTTGAGAGTGTCCATCTCTTTTATGCTATTTTCTGTATCTATTTGCAATCTATTTATCTGGAATTTCTGCAACCTTGCACAACACTGTTTTCCTATGTGTTACTCGGTGCTGGAGAAAGGGTAGACGCAGACTTCTAGGAAAACAGGTTGTTTTCCATTCCAGGGTCTGTCCAGTTACTGGTCTGTACCCCAAAGTCCCACACTCCTTGCTCCCTCTGGGTGAATACTGCAGTCTCTGCATCTTCTCCTGCCTTTTGCTCCCACAAAGTCAGCTCTCCTTGTTCTGTGTCCTCATTTTTTAGTACTTCCCTCCAGAGATTATAATGTCTCCATTCTTCTGGGATTTTTCCCATTTTGTGATATATCAAGAGTTATTAAATATATGTAATATATATTTAATCACTAATACAAACAAACAAAAATCTTTTCTACTTGTTCTAAATATTTATTGAAGAGACAGACCACAAGTTGTATTTAGTCTGCCATATAGAAACAGAAAAAAAGTGAACAAAAAACAGTGTTCAGGGTTACTTTAAACTACCATTTCAGTGAAATTACATTTTTGAAAATAAAAAGTGATACAAAAAACACTGGGTTTTACTGTCTATCTGAGATCTTGATTCCCATTCTTTTAGATTAAAACCCAAAAGCATGATTACTGGATTATGTGGTAGTTCTAGTTTTAATTTTTTGAGGAACTTTTGTACTATTTTCAGCATCACTGCACCATTTGACATTCTCACCAACAGTATAAGGGATTCAATTTCTTCACATCCTCACCAACACTGTTTCCTTTTGTTCTTTTGGTAGTAACAGCCTAGCAGCATGCAGTAATATCTCATTGTGTCTTGATTTGTATTTCCCTAATGCTGAGTGCCACTGAATGTGTTTTCATATCCCTTTTGACCATCTGTATGTCTTTACATACATGTCTTTAATCCTAAATGTCCATCATAAATAAGTGGGAAAGGAAATGTGATGTATATGTTGAGTTAGCATCACTAGCATGACAGTATAGAGGTTTGGGGAGTGGGCATACATTTTCAATACTATAAGATGAATAATTTCTAGAACTATGCTGTACAAAATTATGGACATGATGAATAATGCTACTTAAAAATTATGGACATGATGAATAATGCTACTTAAAAATTGGTAAGACAGTAGATATCATGTTAAATATTCATGCTATCTAAATCTGAAGAGACACAATATTGAAGAATAAGCTAATTGATGCATAAGGCCTTCATTCGGAAGCTGTGGCCAAAGTACCACCACCACCTGTGCTGGGTTTTTACTTTTAATATTTTTCAGGTGGTGATTTTCCTGCTTTTGAGATTTTCTTTCTTTCCTTTTACTAAATAAATGCAGATCCTGCACTAGAAGACTAACTCCTCAAGCAATATCATAGACAAGTTATCAAACAAAACTAAACAAAAAATTAAGATTAGTGTATGTGAAGTTTGCCAATGATTTGAAAAAAATGTAACCTTGGAAAACTTGCTTATCATCAATGTATTTGGGGAAGATTACAAGTTTAGTTCATTCAAGGTTTGTCAGCATGTACTAAAGGAAAATGTCAGCCAGAATTTTGAAGAAAGCAATTGAAGTGACCATTCATAATAAGATTACACTGTAGTTCTCTCAGAAGTTTCTTAAAAATCAGAAGTTACGTTCTCCTTAATTCTTAATTCTTAAGTCTTTATGACTTAGTTACAGATGATTAATGTTTCCCATACAATTTTACTTTCTTCTTCTTTTTTTTTTTTTATAAAAATTGAGAAACAAATGAAAATAGTAACCAGGAAAAAATGCTAGAATAGGTATACTGTTAGCTCATGAGTTTAAAATTTTCAGATTTTCAGATTCAAATTTTATCCTCTTGCATTTCAAGGTCTATTTACAGCCAACAAAATGAGATTTTCTGGTTTTGTAAAAATAAAAAAATCCCTCAAATTCTTTTGAACATCAAGCATGTTTTAGCAAACTGCATTTGATGATTTTAGAGTAAAAGAATTAGGACCAGCCTGATTTGGTTTCTTTTGAAATTCACAGGGGTTAGGAAATCAGGGGGAGAAACTTGGCACAGAATACTATTGAGTTTGCCAAAGCCTGACATTTTTAGAGGAAAAATAGTTGAAATTACTTGCCAAGTTCAAAATATAGTTTGTTTCTCCAATATATAAAATTAATGGTATAAGCTTTTCCTGAAATGAACTCTAGCAGTTAAATACAGTACAATGATGAGAGAATTTCTTAAATGGAGTGGAAACAAAAAGTGTAAAAATTACAATATAGTGATGCTGACCAGTCTTTTGCTCAGTTGAACTCAAAGATCTTGTTTTTATGAACACTTAAGAACAGAACTTAGGGACAGAACATTAATAGAGAATTAATCTCACTCTTTTCAACATAATATTTATATGATAGGGTTACCAGTGATGTTCACTGGAGTTATGAAGGTGAAGAGAGTGATTTCATTGATACTGGTATTTACACTAGTGAAGGCACCCCACACTGTGCTGAGGAAAAAAGGGGAAGTTATTGCTATGTGGCCATCTTTACATATTTCACTGGCCATCGCTAAGAGCAAAACATCAAAAATATTCACTGCATTACTAATCATTAATTGTATATTCATTAATAATTTTCACTTATTAGATTTGCAAGAGATTACAAAGATTGTTAAAAGTGATTTGGAGGAAGGCATAAATAAATAACTTTTTCCTGTTAGAACTTTTCTGGAGAGAGAACTTTGTCAAAATTCAACAAAAAAGTCAACAATTCCACATCAAGAAAATTATCCAAAGGAAACGAAGAGATATTCAAACATGTATATTCAGTGAATATAAGATGGGAAAATTAGAAGCAACTCAAAATTCTGACAGTAGGCGATTGATTGCATTTACTATGCTACATTCATAACCTAGCTATTAAAGACGATATTGTAGAATATATACTAAAATGGGAATATGTACATGATAAAGTTGCTAAGTGAAACAGAACAAGCTAAAATACTGTATTAGAAGATGGCTACATTAAAACATGTGTAGAAAAAGAAATTCTTCTCACATCTTTACTTGCTTTCTTTTGGGGTCCACAAGGACTCAGTATCTCAGCACCCAGAGCTCTCATGATGATGACAATCAGAGGCAACTCAACTGAGGCTTTAGATATGTCAACACGAATATCCAGAACTCTATTTGAATGAAGTCAGGAGACCAGAGAGTACAGTGAACACCTAAATCGGAAAAATACAGAACCAATACTATCTTGTGCTTTCCCACACGTACTTTTACCTGCAGTAATAAGAAGGTGAGGGGCCTCTATGGTCCCACAGGGGTTAAGTCTCAACCTTTCACAGCCACTGCAGCACGAGTTCCAGCACTGAGCAGGGAGCTGACCCACATGGCACAGTCCACCTGTCCTCTGTCTCACCTTTCTCCCCTCAGCAGTGCATTTCAGTGAATCCTCCTGTTCGGGCTCCCTACTCTGTCTTTCCCTAGTCTGGTGAACCCTCTCACTCCTGCTCTTCTAGCCTACACCACAGTTCTTGTATGAATAAATAAATAAAATAACTATTTCTTTTTAATAATTAAGAGATAAAAAAGAAACAAGAGGGTGATCTAACCTGGGTCCTACTGGTAAGGGTCCTCGGAGGTAAGCTGCAGTGCAAGTCTGTACTACGCCCATTTCTTTAGTTGATTTCTTTCTATATAAATTCTGCCTATGACTTTACTAGCTGATTGCCTGTATGAGGTTGACATAGATCACATTTAAGATAACACTGAGCAAATGACTATCTCTATCCAGATCTTCCTGTACTCCAAGCCCATCTATCCAAATCTCTTGCACAGAAAATGTCTTAGACTTCACATGCCCAGAAACAAACTCCTGAACTCTCCATAAAATGTGCTTTTCCTGAATCTATCTCACTTCAATTAATGCCAACTTCATACTTTCACATACTCACTCAAAAGTCTTGAATTCATTCTGACTCCACAGAAGTTTTTATATCTCATGATCAGTCCACTGGCATTTCTATCAGTCTCCTTTCACAATATTCCCAGAGTCTGGCTACTTTTCTCTCTTTTCATTGCTCACTCTATTCCATATCAAACTTACAGCTTAAAATACCCTAGTCTCTCAGTTTTAACTCTCTCCAATTATTGTCTATATTCTAAATAATAATCTGAATAGCTATATCAAACCTAAGTCAGAACATAAGTACTAAGCTTAGAATTGTCCAGCAACTTCTCCCACTCCAAATAAACGCCCAGTCATTGAGCCCTATCTGATCGGGTCCCTTCTCACTGTGACCACCTTCAACCAGTCTCCCATGGCGCACTCTACTCCAGGTACAGTTGCCTCTGGTTGTTCCTTCACTCTCAGTGTTGCCACTTTGCTGTTCCTTCTGCCCCAAATTTACTTCTGTATTTAACTTGTTTTTTGAGTCTCCTCAGAAACTTGCACTCAGGCAGAACATATTCTCCACAAATTAAGCTGAGGACTTTGTGTTGCAGCTGTATCCCAGTATCTAGAACAATGCCTGAGAGACAGCAGGGGCCCCATGATAATTGTTGAATGAGTGATAAATATATATACTAAAGAGAACAGTGGTTATCACTAGATAGTGACATTTAAGATGGAATATGCACAATTTGGACTGGATTTTTCCCCCTTTTTGTATGTATTATTTTCAGTAGGCTTTATTTTTAAAGTAGTTTTGTTTGTTAGAGCAGCAAAAATTGGATGAGGAAGTAGAGTGTTCTTATACACCTTCTGCTCCCACAATTTCTCAGTCTCCCCTACTATCAACATCCTCCACTAAAGTGGAACACATGTCAAGAATGATAAACCTGTTTTGACACATTAAGGTCACCCAATATTTATAGTCCATATTCTTGGTATGGAGTAATGTATAACAGCATATATTCATTGTTACAGTATCACATATAATAGTTGACATCCTTAAAATTCTTTGTGCTCTACCAATTTATCTTCCCTTCCCCCCCAGGTTCTCATGACCACTGATCTTTTATGGCTGCCAGTTTTGCCTTTTACAAGGGGTCACATAATTCAAATCATGCAGTACATACATAGCCTTATCAGAATAGGTTCTTTCAATTAGTAATATATAGTTAATGTTCCTCCATGTCTTTTCATGGCCTGAGAGCACAACACTAAGTAATATTCCACTGTCTGGACCAGAGTTCATTCAGTCACCTACTGAAGAAGATATTGGCACTTCTAAATTTAGGCAGCTTTTAACAAGTTGCTTTGCACATTTGTGTGCAGGTTTTTGGGTGGACATTGAGCTTTTAGCTTATTTGATTAAATATTAACGAGCAATGGCTGGATCTTATGGTAAGAATACTTGTAGTTTTGTAAGAAATTGCTGTCTTCCACAGTGATTGTACTATTTTGCATCCCCACTAATCATAAACGGCAGTTTCTATTGCTCCACATTTTCACCAGCATTGGCTTTGTCAGTATTTTTGATTTGGGCTATCTCATCGGTATGTTATATAATCTCCTTATTGCTTCAGCTTACTTTTCCCGCATGGCTTATGCTATGAAGCATCTTTATACACTTATTTGTCTTCTATGTATCTTTGGTGTTTGCCCACTTTTTTTTTTTAAACATTTTTTTTTTTTTAAGATTTATTTATTTGTGTATACAGAACTGGGGTACAGGCCAGAGGCTCAGGGGTGGCGAGAGGCTTCACCAGAGACAGAGTGGGGAGCAGAACAGGCAGATTGAGGAAGTACACTGCTGAGGGGAGCAGCGGGCGGGCCAGGAGAGGTCTGCCCCGCCATGTGGTCTCCTCCAGGGCAGGCGGCAGGCGGGAATCGAACTCATGCGGAAGTGTCCCCAGATTCCCAGTGCTGCGCTTTAACCCGCTGCACCACCAGGGAGGGCCATTTGCCCACTTTTAATAAGATTATTCTTTTTCTTATGATTTTTTTTTAAAGATTTATTTATTTATGCATACAGAACTGGGGTACAGGCCAGAGGTGCAGGGGCGGCGAGAGGCTTCACCAGAGACAGAGTGGGGAGCAGAACAGGCAGATCCAGATCAACGAAGTACACTGATGAGGGGAGCAGCGGGAGGGTCAGGAGAGGTCTGCCACGCCATGTGGTCTCCTCCGGGGCAGGCGGGAATCAAACTCATGCAAAAGTGGCTTTCGCCTCTCAGTGCTGTGCTTTAACCCACTGCGCCACCAGGAAGGGCCCTTATGATTGAGTTTTAAGAGTTATTTATATATTTTGGTTAACAATTTTCATCAGATATGGCTTTTATAAATATTATCTCCCAGTCTTGTTCCTGTCTTAGTTCTTGATATTACTTTTCATTTGAATAAAAATTCTGTTTAAAAATATATATCAGCGGTCATATGCTAAATGAGAATTAAATTATTTCAACTTACGGTTGTGTATATAACAGCTACATTATATTGACTATACCATATAGAGTACACATGACTCCTCCTCAGGTGTACTGTCAAAACAAATGTCCTCCAATGAGGACAGAAGGATGATAGCATTAGCAAAAATGCAATGAAAGTGTAAAGACTGCTCATTACTAGTGAAATGTTTGCAGAGGGTAAACATTGTCTAAGTATTAACAAATCAAATAGCAGGATGGCAGGATATCACTTGATATTTGAAAGACAAACTAAGTGGTAATTACAAGAAAACCAATTAGAAGGTTAACAAACCCAAAATGGTTTACTGTCATAGTAGTTACAATTTAAGTCAGATTTTTCAAAAGCAAGCCTCTAGTCAAATCTTCCCTGGGGCCCAGAGATGTGATTTACCCAAGGTAACACAAAAGCTTTGGATGAGAGTCTTTTGATAGTTCCAGGTGGTAGCTAAGCACCGATGTTTTTTAAAATTTTAGTCAAAATGAATTTTCTGGCTATAAGATAAGCTACCAGTTGTTCAGTGCTATTAAGAGCTACATACTATAGAGTACACTTCATTCCCAACAACCCAAGGGCCAGGGAACTACCATTTTCCACTTTAAGAAATAAGTAAGTGGGGCCTCCCTGGTGACACAAGGGGTTAAGTTTCAGTTTATGGAGAAATCTGCAGCCACTGCAGCATGAGTTTGATCCCCAGTCAGGGAACTAACCCACATGGCACAACAGACCTCTATTGTCTCACCCACTGCTTCCCACAGCAGTCTATTTCAGTAGAACCACATGTTCTGCTCCCCACTCTGTCTCTGGTGAGTCCTCTCATCCCTTAACTACTGGCCTACACCCCAGATCTTGTATTCATAATTTTTTTTTTTTTTGCAAAAAAAAGAAATAGGTAAATAGAATCTCTAAGAGGTGAGAATCCTGACTTGAAGCCATAGAACTGCCATGTGACAGGCACAGACTTCAAAATCCAGATCTGACTGCACAGTTGGTGTTCTTTGCATTATCTTTCCTTTGATTTTTCAACCTTTGATAATATCAACATTAAAGGCTGATATCTAACCACATTGGTATTTCACAAGAAAAAAAAAATCAGGCTAGTCCAAGGTGGAAGCTTTCTGACATATTTCTGTTGATGCTGCAAAGCAACCTAACCTCTCCAATCAATGGGCATTTCTTCCATCATGTTCTGATTTATTAGTCTCTACAGAATCTCAGCCAAGTCATTTGAAAGCATACCCGGGCTATGGAACAGAGACACAATAATCCCAAGACACATGAATATTTATTGTGTTTCTACAAATAATGTTAAAAAGAAAATTCAAACAAAGAGTACCTGTGGTGAAGTGAAAGGATGAAAATCTAAAGATCAACCTAGGTAGAGGTCACTAGAGCACCACTTCATACCTATTTGACCTTAGAGCAAGGCCTTTACTTCATCTGTAAAATGATCTGAGATTGGGCTCTCCCTGGTGGTACAACATGTTAAAGCACTGCATTGTGAAGCTCTCTGAAACCACTGCAGCATGAGTTTGATCCCTGGCGAGCTGACCCACATGGCATGGCAGACCTCTTCTGGCCCACCTGCTGCTCCCCTCAGCAGTGCAATTTTTCTGCTCCCCACCCTATCTCTGGTGAATCGATTCCTCTCAATCACCACACCTCTGGCCTCTACCGCAGTTCTGTAAGCATAAATCAATAAATCTTTTTTAAAAAATGACATGAGATTTTGAAGGCTAAAATAAAACAATCTGAATGTTATGTTCCTCAAATTTACAAATACATTTGCAAAAGTTACAAATAAATCATAAATTAATATTTATAGATTACATCATTCTATTAAAAATACATGATGCAGAAGAGCCATGTGTCAAATTTGAAACACAATCTCTGTCTTCAAGAAGTTAACAAGCTAAGTGATAAAATAAATATTATTGAACATAGAAAACAATAATTGGGCATCATGTTTTTTCTCCCTTTTATTTCCAGTTTACAGGCACGGCTGGTATAAGTCTACTTGCAATAAGGCATTTCCCTTGCCTTTTGAATTTTTCTTCTTAGAATAAGCTTCCAATTTAAAATCTTGTCTATATTTTATTTTAAGGTATCTATTACTCTACAATTGAGGTAAAGGGTACAGGTGGCAATGGACTGTGGTGGAGGAGTATGGGTTCATTGGAAGAGGGTGTGGTTGGTGACATGAACCTGCAAGTTGTGATCTTATACCTCTGCGTTATATACAGAATTGTAAACCCATGTCACTTCAATTTTTTGAAAAAATAAGAGAAGCTGGGTGAGGAAATATTTTAGGAAGATGCATCATACACTGGGTGGGCATGTCAGTTCCTGTGTCTAAAGATAGTAAGTTAGATTCCTCTGAACCAGATCAGTTGTAGAGATGTGATAGGATGGAAGGATGGGAGTAAGGGCAAAGGAAGAGTCAAAGGCATTTCACAGAAAGAAGTAATGGATTTGGAGACTGGAAAATTACACAGTGGATGAAATGGAAAAGGGAAGGCCAAGGACAACTCCAAGTTTGCCAGCCCTGTTACTGGGAAATTTAGCAAATCACTCACTGATTAAATGGAAAGGTCAAGGAAGGTTTGAAGAAAGGTCTGGCAATATGTTCACTAATCCATATTAATCTTATTCAAGACATCAGTTCTTCATTTTTAAATTTGTTATGCCCACACCATTTCTGTGCATTCATCTCTCATTTTTTGATACACTCTTCAGTGAATAATTTTTACTTTTATTCCATGTCTCAGCTTAAAAATCTCCTTCTTGGGGAAGACTTCCCTTGACTTAGGACTAAATTAATTCTCCTGTTATACAGACTATGGGTCTCTTTCACAGCACCAACCACTCGCATCACTATTTAAGGATCTGTAAAAAGGTGTTTGTGCTAGTGCTTCTCACTAAGACATGCGTCCACTGGGGAGGACCCACATCCTTTCTCTCCGAGTAATCCTTATGGTAACCTCTGTGCCTGGCGCATGTGCAGTGCTCAGTGACTGTTGCCCAAGTGACTTGACCAGTTCTGCCTTCCAAGCACATTTTACTAGTGATTATTAATTTTAATTCTTTTACAGCCAAGAGGTAAAAGTAAGGAAGGCAAGTGGTAAGGACTGTGGGACATTATAACATGAGCCCAATGAAAGCATTCTATTCCCATTAAAAATAAAACACCTAAACAAAAATTAATGCTGTGTGCTGAATAAAACATAACTTCAGCTGCCTCTTACAACCCTAACTCAACTTGTATTCTCGCAGGCAGAATTACCCCCATGTAAGAAAAAAGTCAGTCCCTAAACATTCACCATCAATGGATGATCTTCAAAAGGGTCCTCAGACTTAACACAGTGATCTTCAACATCTCTGTTTAGTATCAATTCTGAACATAAAAAAGGAGACTCTAAATTCTGTTCCTATGTGTTATTTTCTACACCTTTCGAAATCCACTCCTATTTGTGAATGTTGGACTTATAGAGCAACTTAGGCAATACCCTTCTAGTACAATCATTTTGCAAATGAAGAAACAGAGGAATGACTTGATAGATAACACAAGTAGTTATTAGACTTATGGAAATCTATGATAAGAACTCAAAATCACTAACTGCTGTCTAGTGTTTTTTCTTATTTTATTCACATCTGAAATGAAGCTCAAGGTGATTGTTGCTGCTGAAATGCTATGAAAATATTAGACACAGAAATCATTCTCATCATGTGCCTATTTTCACATAAAACATAAATATGTGTATGAAAAAACATTCTCACACATTGACTTTTCTAATTCTGGGCATGAGTGAGACTCAGATCTGAAATTGATCCCTTGCTAATGAGGGACAACTAAAGGCAAAGATTTAATGATAGAGATTGTTTATGGCTGGTCATAAATAATGCAGTAATGGAATATTTATTGATTCCAGGTTCACTAGCTCAAATGACTGATGGGCTAGCAAATGCCTGCCACTTTTTGAGGCCTGACACACGAGTGTAATCCAACCTATTAACAGAATGTGCGAAAGCACTGGCCAAAAATGGACTGACTGACTGAGCTATCTGGACATTCTAGACTGACTCATTTGCAAGCTGATTCTTTTCTTAGATTCCCAGGATAGAAAAGATATAATATTAGTTTTTGTACATGAGGGGAGGGGGGCAGAGATGTGTTCTTATTTCCTGTTAGTGCTGTCAAGCTGAGGAATGCAGAAAGGGGTCAAAATGTCCTAAAATTTAAGTTCATTTCATGGTTCATCTGTCTCATGAAATACCAGGACTACTCCTCTGAAGTCCTGCAGAACCCCTGTGCCACTGTGCTTTGTTTGCATTTTAATTTCCTCCGGGCTACAGAACAGATCA
The DNA here is from genome assembly GCF_000260355.1 of Condylura cristata. Lineage (NCBI taxonomy): Eukaryota > Metazoa > Chordata > Mammalia > Eulipotyphla > Talpidae > Condylura > Condylura cristata. The sequence continues at coordinate 15,156,217 of NW_004567104.1, read as the reverse complement.
AAACTACAGCTTGATGCCTTCATCCCTCCCCCAAGCCTCCCCGGCACAAGTGCCAAACAGCAACCACCTTGCTGCCTCCGTTTAATCACAGAATGACAATATTTCAACATAACAGAGAGGCTGTTTGTGCTTTATCTTTTACTGCATTTTTATGGGGAGCAATCTATTTTCTTCCTTTCCTCCCCTGATACTGTAACAATCTTTCCTAAATTAAATATGTAACAAATTTCTCTTACAACTTTATTCCCAGACTCTTTTAAAACCATCCTTAAGTATCTTCATGCTGTTTGACAGTTATGCCTCATCAGTGAGTTACCTAGAGACTGCTGGTATAAAGGGAGATTTACACGTAAGGAGAGAAAAGAGCATTGAGGAACTGAGGGAAGGACTGAACTCTTTCGCATTAGGCAGGGACAGACTCACAGAAACAGAGAGGCATACAGGTGAGAGGCAGAGTTCATTTTTCTGCCCTCAGGACCTGTTTTCCAACTTCAGCGAGGTTCTAAGGAAATATTTAGTGGAAAGAAAAGAGAGAGAGAGAGGGGAAAAAAAGGACACAGATACATAGGAACAGGAGAACATGGAGGGAGTAAGAAGGAAGAGACTGAAAGTTGGGAAGATATTCAGTGAAGAACCAGAGGGAGGTTCGGAGACTTCCATTCCTTCACTGATCTGATTCAAGATAAAATGTACACTCTGATGTCAAGGTATTTCTTCAATGACAAGTCTGCAGAGCAGAACCTGGGTCTACAACTATGCTGTGCATATAGCCAGTTGGGGTTCAAAAAACCTTGTGAGGGCAAGAAGCTGGGCTCCCGGGGAGGTCACAGAACTGACGAACATGACTCTGACAAAGGGTGGCAATCACTGGACTGGAGGAAGTATGTATCCCAGTAAGAATGAACTCACAGTCATGACACCTTGGCGGAACGGAGAAAGAAAGAAGCACACTTAGCTTGTCTAACAGTTGTAATTATCCGGACTTATTGATCATATCACTGAGTTTAAGTGAAAGACAAGGAAACTGACTGGAATTAAACACTGGCTACAGTCACAGTTGCTGTTCATCAGTTTTAACTTGCAACCATTCTTTTTGACACATAATCTTCATGGTGTTGAGCAACATTTGGTTAAGACCTCCAATGCCTAACTCACATGACCTTTGCATGTATGTGGATCTTCATAATGCACCCTAGGTAACAAAATTCTATAGGATAGTGCTATTTTGGCACTTTTAAATTTTGCTGTCAACCCAGACACATAGATGGATAGAAAATCAATCTTAGAAGAGGGACTATTCTTGATCAATTTCTAGTGAAAAATCTAATTCAGCCAATATTTCTTGTCAATTTTGTACACTGCTGCCCACAGGGTTACTTCCCGTGTTAAGATCCCGATAGAGGACCTGATGTTGTATATTGTAAATGATGATGGTCTATTTATAATATAATGAACTGTTACCCATGCAGTTCTGGCACCAAGCTTGTTAGTTCAAACCTCAGCTATGTGAAGTGTCTAGGAAGCAGCTTAAAATAGAAAAGTATTTGAGTAGAAGTCAAAAAGCTTCATTGTACTTCAGGTTTTCCCACCAACTGGCAATGTGATCTTGGACAAATACCTTCAGCTGGCCAGGTCTCAATCTTTTCTGTGAAATAAAGAGTTGGGAGAGTTGTTCTTCAAGAATTCTTGCAAATCCAGCATCTACAACCAGCCATAAAATAAGGAGTAACTTTAAAATTCACAACCAGAATTAGAGCGGAGTTAGAGCTGAGTTAGGAGTTAGAGTTGAGGGATTATTTCTTTAAGATATTACTCCTCTCTCTTAGCATTTATCAGAATTAAGATTATGACAGCAATCACCATTTCCAATAATTATGTAACATAGATGCCCAGCAGGACAGCTTTTAACATCAAATAGCAATGCAGGTGAACAAGACTCCAACTACACCTTGCCCCATCTAGTTTGTTCTGCCTTCACCAGGAAAGGCTACTGGGAGTGAGAAAGCAGAAGGATAAAGATGAGACCCACAGAAAATAACAGGGCAAGCACACACACACAAGGTCCAATCTCTGGTTTGTTTAGCCTCTATTTTTTTTTTTTTTAATTTTGAAATAGACTTAAAAGAAGTTACAAGAGACAGAGTTCCCTTAGGCCCTTCAACCAAATTCTACTAAGATTAACATCCTACATAACCACTGAGCAGCATTCAAAACCAAGAAATTACCAAGGTACACTAATATTGAATAGATTATAGATTTTATTCAGCTTCCAATTTTTTTTCACTGATGTCTATTCTCTTTCAAGATCTAAACCCAAAGACAGACTTTACCTGGGGAGATTTAAGATTATCTTTGCACATAAATGTACAGGTAGTGGGTTTTAAGTCATGAGAGTCCCTATATATCAAACTCCATGACAGCCAAGAAAGAATTTATCAGTCTTGCTTATTTCAGCGGTCCCACGCCTAGAATTAGTAGCTGAAACAGAGGACTCAAATATCGGTTCAGTGAATAAATGGATGACTAAGTAACTAGTTAGGGTATCTTATCTCCACTTTTGTAGAACCAAAGTCAACCTAACCAATTTCTCATTTTAAGCATATTTCATTTGCTCGTAATACTTGAATTCTCTTGTTTACACCAAGATTTTCATATGGTACAGTTTCACTAAAACTAAATGTGGATAATTAAGAATGCTGGAGACACAAACAATCCCACTATTCACTACCTTCTTGCCCAACCCATAAAATTAGAGGAACTCCTTATCTGGGCTCCTTGAAGTATATTTTATCACCATCTTTAGACTACCCCATAATTAACTGTGTACTCTAGAATGAAGTTCTGAGTGAGAGTTTTTTCCCATCTGATTACACTAATGTAGGCCTGGAATTGCTAATAGATGCTAGTTACTTACTAACTGCTATTGACTAAATACATAGTAACCCTTCTCCAGTACAATATGCCCTATACACATACATCTATTATGTTTAAATACATAAAATTCTTTAAATTAGCATTGTGGGTATTAATAGCAAACAAAACAAAAAGTACTCAGTGTAACATACTGTCAATTTTTTATTCTCTGCCTTAGGAGAAATCTGAATTCCAGGCCTACATTATCCTGCAAATCCTTAAGAGAAAATTTATTCTATAACTCACAGATCTCTGACCTACCTTTTCCCTTCAAGGCATATTTCTTACAAGTATACTCTCTTCTTTACATGTTTGTTTGATTTGTCCACCAGACTGAGCAAAAGCTGGCTTATTTTGACTGTGGCCTTAGAGTACTTAAAACATAGCTACATGTTATATGCTACTCAATAAAAAATTGTCCTTGGTGTAATCAAAAAAGATCAGACTATGAAACCATTCACTGCCAGTTTCCTGTGCTTTATGACTACTCTTTCAAACCATCACTCACTCCGGCACATGGGGACTCACACAGACTTGCATCTGTCTTTGTGACAGGTACCCACACCTTCACCACCTGATCTTCTGGGGCAAGACCTCGAATGGGAGGAAAGGTATTTAAAGAGCTCAGATCATCAGTTGGTAGGTAAGAAAGTGTTCTGAGTAATCAAAAATAATTTACTCATCTATACATATCCACAAACCTGCTGCAGACAAAATCAAAGCACATCATATTGAGAAGCAGAACTAAGAAGGCTCTGAGAAAGGCACCAGAGAGGTCAACCAGTTCCCCCAAATCATTCTATTAGAGTTAGTGCTCTAAACATTTTAGAATCTAAATCATTGGTGTGAATCTTCTCAAACACTGATTTGAAACTAGATGCCAAAAGTACCCGCAGAAGGTACCTTAAATCAGATCATGTTGTTCCCTTGCTCAAAACCTTTTAATGGGTTCTGCTTGTGCTCTGGGACTGAGCTTGTCAGCAAGATATACAAGTTCTGTAAGGCGCTGGCCCTGTCTGCCCTCAGCCCAGTCTTTCCCCTTGCACTCAGTGCCACTAGAGCTCCGCCCATTGTCCTACTTGTGATGCATGTTCCAAGTTCTATGTTGCCTTTAGCCCCCTGTTCCCACTACCACCCTCCTGTCAGATCCCATCTACAGTGCTTCCATCTTACCCTTTGACTATCTACATTCAATTTCTTAATTCAGTGTTTAAGTTAGAATACATCCTATCTTGTTTCCTCCACAAAATAAATATCTTGAGTGCAACAGTCATGTCTGTATGATACTTTGCTTTATCTCTAGGAACTTGTACAGTGCCTAATACATTATACATAGTAAACAAATATTGTTTCAATGCTTGTATGCTTTTAAAGAAGGAAAATAAACACTCTTATTATTTCCAAATAACTACTTCATTTACCACTTTTACCTAGAAAAAAAAAACACAATGTAAGTCTAAAACTAAGCCATCTAATATTTTGTAAGGCTTGGCTGCTATAAATAGAAAATCAGTTATTATCATTATAATTATTCCTAAGCACCATGCTATATCAATGCCCCCTAATCAATTAGGTTAGAAAAACCCCTCTATCCACCCACTCTATTCTCTGCAAAATGATATTCAGATAAGTATTTCAGTGTACTAGGTCCGTAGAGATCCATTTTACTGTTCAATCGTCCCCATTATAGCTAAAGGAGAGTGTTTTCAATTCCTACCCCCTAGGTGCTTGTACCCAGACGTTATGCCATGGGAGTCTACAAAACTCTTTGCTAAGCCTTCAAGTAAGCAGTTTGTACCACCCTATATATACATTATTTTGGCTACAAAGATCTCCCATATAAATGCTTTATAGCATGGTGGCATTGTATACATATAAAAGAATTAAACTTTTATTTTTGTAATATTGCAGTTTTTTTAGGGGATTACCTGACAATAAAGCTGTCTTTCCTATAATTTTTTACATCTCCTGTCTTCTTCTGCATGTGCATAAAGGATTGCTTTGGGATCCCTGCCAAAATAAGCCTTAATTGATTTTTTTCAGGTGTTTCCTACTGCCTGGCAACCATAATCAAATATCTTTTCATGAATAGCCTTGTCAATTGCAATATCATATTCTCACTGAATATGGTTTCCAGTTCTCTTTCTGCCCAGCTCTCTGGAGCTTTCTCTTTTGACATAACATTTCTTTCAAGCTCCTCAGATCCATGGAAATAATATATTTAAATAGCATGCATGATTTTTTTAAATGAGAACCTCCTTTGAGTTGCATCAGTAATGACACACACACAAAAAAAGATAAAAATAGATCATGCTTTCAAGGATAATAGGTATTTTAATACTGGCATGATTTGTCAAATATCTATAATCTCTCCCAAATCACCTTTGATGGTGTTGTTTCACTTTTTCTTTTCCTCTCCCAAGAAAAATCATTATTCATCTTAAGAGAGAACATCTTGTCAAGTGTTGCAGTTCAACAAAATAAGGAAAACATCTCTGCCAAAATGCAGCAAATGTGATTACACAAGGCCAAGGAGAAGCCCATAATTAGATCATTACCATGGAAACAACCTAATTACATGTGTAAAGCAGTAAAGGCTGAGTTGCAGATCTGAATATGTTAATACCATTGTCTATATTATAATATTTCTGCTCCTTAGCCTTCCCCAAATATAATCATATAAGCCATATAGATAAATCCCAACTCACTTTAAATGAATGAAAAAATATTTTTCAGTTAAGTGAATGGTGTTCAGGGGATATTCACTATGTTAAAAACATACACCTATACCCTTATAATGAGAAAAATCATGGTAAATTTTCTTAAATAAGCGTGCATTAGCATCTAAACTGTGAAATGGCCCTAAGTATGCATTCCAGAATTTTACATTGTTCAGAAATTATTTATAAGGACAACCAGGGAAAGGTAATTAAATTTTTGAAACCATTTACTCTTTATTTATACTGAGCAATATTTTTATATTATCTGCTCTTAGTTATTTATAGGTCAGTTGTTTTTTAAGGTTTCATGTGATCCCTAAAGGCTAAAATGCGAGTATCCATTTATTGTTGAAGCCACCGTCAAAGGTTTAAGCCACATACTCAGGGGGCAGTGAAGAGGCGCCCAGAACAATTTTTTTTATCTGAAGACCTGTTTACTTTCATAATTACCAAACCTAACCACCTCTTTCAAACTGCCTTTTAACACTATTTGCAAATATTCTTGTTTACATTTCTTAAACAACGTTCATTTTCTGTATTTATTTTCCCAGCTGGACCCTCCTTTTTCTGTCATTTCAGACGCTGGTTGTCTTCACTTTCCCTGCTTAAGCTAAAAACAGGACACTGGTAAATTTGCTCCTGTCCTCCCTTGCAGTGCCATTTGAAGATTGTTTTCTCCAGCTGCTGCAGATATTAGCCAGTCCCTGACCTCCTCACCCGTCCTGGAAACACCATGGCTTCCAGAGATGAGGAGAGCAAGAGAGTAGGTATTACAGAGGCTTCTAACACACACACACCCTCCCCCTCCCCACCCCCAATTCCCAAACACACTCTATGATCAGACTCCCAGGAGCGGGACCTGAGCACAGAACTAAGGGTATGGGTATGAAAGGTCTTTTCATTTTCTGTTGGGTCTGCATTTCTCACACCATTTATGCCTCCAAAGCTCAGAGTGTTCCTCTCCTGTCATTCTCTACGTTTTTCCGGAGCCATGAGGCATTGGCCTCCCACTGAAGAAGAGAGACACATAGAGGAAACTGTGGCTTATGGGGGTAGAAATGCAAATCACAGTGGAGCTTTCTTCTACATGCCTTCCTCAGCTCTGCTCCCCCAGTGCAAGAAACCCCCCACACATGCACACACGCCTGGGAAAAGGGCAAGGCCACTAGCATTCAAGGATCCTTGGTTCAAACATAAATTTCTTACTGACAGAGGGATCAAGAGGAGTGCACATGAGCAGTAGCTGTCTGGGACAGATAAGGGAGCCATACTGTCAACAAGAGTAAGGAACCCTGCTGAAGAGAAAGCAGCTGGACATCAGGCTTCGGTTCTGGGATTGGACTCTTGCCTTGTGTGAATCCCTTTCCCTGTGTTCCCTCTGTGAAGCAATAGGGCTGGATGACATGAGATTTAGGTGTGACATTCTGAGAAAATGTCCATAACACAGCCTGAGCCAAGACCTTCCTCACACTTTCCCTCCCGGCTCCTGTGTGGGTGGTCCCAGACCAGGCTGCCCAGCAACTCCTCCCTCAAGAGCCCATCCCCTCCTCCCATAGAATGCACTCACTTCAGGGACAGAGAAGACTTAAAATGTAAACAAGATTACTATATTTGGTCTTGAGCAAGTCATAAAATCTCTTGAGGACTTCATTTTCTTTTCTGTTGAATGATGGTGCTGGGAAAGGAATCTGTAAGGGTGGTGAGCGAAACCATCACTACGGTACTGTCTAGTTATTACCTGCCATAAGGAAAATAAATTTTCTTTTTTTTATATTTTTAAAAAACATTTATTCATGCATAAAAGAAATGGGGTATAGCCAGAAATGGGAAATGAGGATTCACCAGAGGCAAAGTGACTGAAATACACTGCTAAGGAGAACAGAGGGCAAAACAGGAGAGGTCTGCTGTGCCATGTGGGTTACCTCCCTGGCCAAGGATCAAACTCATGCTCAGTGGCTGCAGATAGCTTCATAGTGCCGTGATTCAAGCCCTTGCACCACCAGGGAGGGCACAAATTAATCTTCATGTAATTCTTTCATCAGTTTCCTCCCATACTCAAAAACTTCAGTGACTCCCCAGTGTCCAAAATTCCACATATAAAAGCACCATCTATCATTCAGAAACACCATTTAATACAGCTACAGTTGTCTTGTCCAGTTTTGTTTTCCCCAAAATTCATTTCTCAGAAGCCCTTAATCCAACTCCCTGTGGTAGTGAGTGAGTCCTCAGTCCTGGTTTTCTCCTATACTGACTCTGCTGCTTCCTTCCTCATGAATCTGATACATCATGAACTTGACACAGGGTAGGGTATGCACTGCATCCATGTGTCTCCTGACTGAATTATCCATTCCCAACACCACCACCATCTGGATCCCAACCCAGTTTTCAAGGAATAGATTAGGCTTTAATCCTTCTGCAAGCTTGTTCTGGTCCCTCAGGATTACATAATCATATTCTCCTCTACTCTACAGAATTTATGTTGTAACACACCAATTAGGACCTGCAGTCATGACCTCATACTTACTGTTTAAAGTATGTAGAAAATTTAATCTACTCATTACAAGTGAACATTTGGAAGACTAATAGAAAGCCTTTTATTTCTTCATAATTGCAACACCATCTAATTCCACACTGAATCTTTGATAGGCACTTAGGAAATATTAAATAGATAGTTTGGGAGGTGATTTGAGCACATTTCCTCTACCAGACATGCATATTACCCCTATCATACAATCTCCACTTGGCAAAAAGCTCATTTTTTTCAAGAAGAAACTCAAATGTCTGCTATGTAGCCCTTTTTCTACAAGGCTAGGTAGGGTTATCTTTTCTCTTCTTATTTGTATCTATTGGCCCTTGTCATGTTGCTATGATTATTTGTTTATACAGATAGCTCCCCATCTAAACAATGAATTAGTTCCCCTCAGATTTTACTTGTTTTAATTCCATGCACAGTGTTACTCCTAAACATAATACAGTGATGTACAATATGGCTAATGAATGTACACAACTGAAACTTATGAAGTGTGAATATTTACTTTATTCTCTCTAAACATTGTAGAACCAATTTTTGACAATTTGAGATGAAGGGCTATGGTGAGAGCTGACTTTCAGTTTGTCAGTCCATGCTCTAAGGTGCATGCAGGGTCAGAACAGAAATAACTGTAGGTTTCCAATATCTATGCCAAGTTGCTCTCCAGTTACTGCTAATAATTCTGAGTTGGTTATGCATTGCTATTGTACTCTGTGACTTTAGAAACCTATATTCAAGAATCATTAAATATTAAAAAACAACTATTAAGATATTAGTATTGTTAATGTATTAGGAATCAAAGAACTTACTTATTACTGTATCTTCTGGGTGGCAAATAGATTGCTATGAGACTTAAATTATTGTTGGTTTTTTTTTTTAAGATTTATATATTCATACAGAACTGGGGTACAGGCCAGAGATGCGGAGGGTGAGAGGATTCACCAGAGACCGAGTGAGGAGCAGAACAGGCAGATCTACGAAGTACACTGCTGAGGGGAGCAGCGGGCGGGTCAGGAGAGGTCTGCCGTGCCATGTGGTCACCTCCGGGGTGGGCAGGGATTGAACTCATGCAGAAGCGGCTTTAGCTTCTCAGTGCTGTGCTTTAACCCGCTGCGCCACCAGGGAGGGCCGAGACTTAAACTGTTTAACAGCACCCTTCCACCTCTCATCATTACTGTCTATCTTGAATTTTGTTTACAAATGTTATTACTTACGCTGTCGATTAGAGACATATTCTTTGAAAGCAGCGGTAGCTTGAGACATCTCTGTGGAAGCCAACACAATCATTTCTATAGGACAGGGGTTAAGTAAACCATTATCAGATGGCTCTACTATTGTTCAAATTCCAAATTTATGATGAATGCTAAAACTGAACATGAGAGAAACTCTTATCATTTTACCAGTGACAATTATCCTTTTCCTGAGCAACTAGTACTTTTTTGAATTTATTTTTATTTTATAACAGTTTATTTTTACATCATTTTGTACATTTTTTCCCCCATCTCAATTGTAATCCCCGCGGGTTTCCCATCACCAAATCACCCCTGTGCCATCACCATCCCGTGCATTTCCCTCCCCACCCCACCCCCTTTTTTTGATCCCATTCCCCACTCCACCCCCAAGCAACTAGTTTTTTTACATAAAGATCTTAATAAATTATATTATCACTTTCATTTCTCTTAAGTTTGTCCACCAGACATCCTTGCATCAACCTGGGGAAAGCTCTTTGTGCAAGCACATGGGATTTCAAGGTACAGTTTCATATAGAAACATCTGTCTTATTGACTTCCCTTTATTCTCTCTTTATTTCATTTCTACTAATTTCAGCTTAATATGCCCTTGCTAAATGATTCTTTATGTCATGGATTACTTTCAAGCCAAAGAGGTATTCATGAATATACACACAATACATATGAATTAATAACTACTAAACCTCAAATATGAGTTTTCCTTTATTAAAATTAATTCTTGATTAACTTTTTAAAATATATTTTTTAAAGATTTATTTATTGGGCCCTCCCTGGTGGCACAGTGGGTTAAAGCGCAGCACTAAGAAACTAAAGCTACTTCCGCATGAGTTCGATCTCCGCCTGCCCCGGAGGTGACCCCATGGCGCGGTAGACCACTCCTGACCCGCCCACTGCTCCCCTCAGCAGTGTACTTCATCGATCTGCCTGTTCTGCTCCCCGCTCTATCTCTGGTGAATCCTCTCATCCTCCACATCTCTGGCCTGTACCCCAGTTCTGTATGAATAAATAAATCTTTAAAAAAATTATTTATTTATGCATTCAGAACAGGGGTACAGGCCAGAGGTGCAGGGGCAGTAAGAGGATTTACCAGAGACAGAGTGGAGAGCAGAACAGGCCTACTGATGAAGTACATTGCTGAGAGGAGCAACTGGTGGGTCAGGAGAGGTCTGCTGTGCCATGTGGGTCACCTCTGGGGCAGGAATTGAACTCATGCTGAAGTGGTGTATTTTAACTTCTTAGTGCTGTATTTTGACCCTCTGCACCAGCAGGGAGGGCCCAATTCTTGATTAACTTTTATGCCCAGATTTGCTATTGATAATTTTCTTATATTGCTACTACTATAATTTTAATCACTCTATAGATTATTCATAATTATGATCAAGCTTGATAAATATATTTTATTTTCCATGTAATCATATGGCTTCATTACTAGCACTTCCAACTTATCTGTGACTTTATGGGAGGGAAAAAAAGAGGGTAAGAACATGAATAATAATTGTCTTCAACTTGATCTTTACTTTTGTGTGTGGCTGCAAGCACGGCAAGAATACCAGGAAGGTCCAGGGAACACATGAGAAGACCTGCCTATCCCCTCAAATCCTCAACCTCATAATCTTTGTACCTAACCATGTCTTCACTGTCCTGCTTTTGGCCCTTGCTGTCTCAGTTGAAGATGACATATTCTTCGGGGGAAATTGTCTATGTGGGCAGGTGTATGAGAAATCCCCTCTGCATTTTAAGAACTTTGGCATTTCAGCCCTGTCTGGTGGCACAATGGATTAATATGCAGTGCGAGTTTGATCCCAGGCCCAGAGGTGATCCACATTGCACAACAGACTTCTCCTGTCTCACCAGTTGCTCCCTCAGTGTACTTTGTTGATCTGCCTGTTCTGCTCCTCACTCTGTCTCTGATGAATCCTCTCACTGCCCCTACACCTCTGGCCCAGTACCCCAGTATGTATAAATAAATAAATCTTTATTAAAAAAAGAAGAAGAAGAAGAAGAACTATGGTATCTGGTTTCACTATGACTCCTACAGTGGCACCCACAATATGTACTGGAATTACCAGGACTGGACCACTATAGGTGCTGTCACCCAGAGCCAGTCTGACTCCATCCAGATTGTAAGGTGGAGGAGAAAACTGCAAGCAAATATCACAGGCCAGAAGTCAAGCAATAACACTACTGGAAGACCAAGTTCTCACTGTCCCATCGGCTCCTGTTTGGCTCCTGTGTTGCCAGCACAGACCAGGCTGGACCACCTAGAGGCCCAACACCTTCTTTCAGATGCAAGGTCCTCCACATCTTGGCTCTGAACAAATAATGTCCTGAGAAACTCGGAGGTCACAAAGCAACAACAAAAACCCATCAATTGATCTTCATACTTTCCAAATTGGGGTGCAATAGTGGTTAGTACTGACAGCACTTTCCATGGGCCAACATTATAGTAAGAATTTACTGTCACTATTCAATCCTCATAGCAATCCTAAGATATGATACCTATATTAGTGATAAGATAAACTGAAGGCCTCAGAGTTTTTTGTAAGTTATTCATGATCACTCTCTGAGTACATGACAGAATCAGGATTAATCCCAGGCTCTTGAGCTATATCCCTAAGCACCTCCCTACACTGCCTCCCTAATCTGAATCCTCTAAGTCCTTCAAGGGGCTGTGCTACACTATATTAGCATATAGTGTAGTCCAGGAATTAGTACACATAAATAAGGGTGAAATCACAAACCATTTCATTATGCTGCCAATTGTTCGAGACACCTTCCCCCCTCAAAATCTACTCTATTTCCTAGAAATTGCCCAACAAACGAAGCATTAATAGACACTTCTTTATATGTGTGTGTGTGTGTGTGTGTGTGTATTGAGCAACTGCATTATAACATTATACAAATTTCAGGTGTGCATAATTGAAAATCAACATATTATATATAGTAAGTAAACCTTAAGATTACTGTTAAGTGTCCAATCCTATATGGATACTGTTTTGATATAACTTTGAGGACTTTTTAAGAAATTCAACGGCTACTTAACTGAAAGGGATTGAGAAGAACAGGGAATTTTCTTTCACTCTGGGTAGCAAAATTATTCATTGCCTCCTGCTTTTAGAAGTCATTTGTTGCTTCAGTCAATACCGCCCGGGGCAGGCCTTGGTTTTATTTGCCATCTCTGTGTTTGAGCCCTGAAATGAGGTTATCGATTTATGATCAGTGTCACTCCTGGATGTTATGACACACTAATATAGGGTCTTAAGGAAATCACCTGCTACCCCTCAAAGCAGGATCTACATTTTGTTCATCTTTATGTCACTCCAGCAACTAGCACATAATAAACACTCAGTAAATATATGCTTGCTGAATGACTGATTCATTAATTATCCTTTGGGTATATCCTTAAGTTACGAATGGATAAAGACTCTGTTTAGTACTTCATATAGTGCTAAAATTGACTAATGTAGATTTGATCACATAAATGAACTGTTAGTAGTTTAAGGTAAATGGTAACAATGTGTTGCTGAAGTCCTGAGCTAGGATATGCATGAAAATAAAAGTTCTGCCAATAACAAAATTCTACTTTGTTATAAACCCCATAAATCCTATTTCATAAGAGACCAACGTCTCCATAATACAGAGGAGGTTTGACTTCTTTTCCTTCCTCAACAACGAACATAAAAGTGTTTTAAATTCTGAGGAAACAGCAAGATGGCGGCAGAGTAAAGACACTGAGATCACTGCATCCAGGCTTGCTCAGGAATTCAGGACTGAAAACAGACTATAGACTTACATACTACGAGTTTCAACCCAAATGAGAACACTCTGGACTCACTAGAAGGAAGATAACTGAGGAAAATCGGTGATTGGGGAGTTCTGATAAGGGAACTCCTATCCGGAAGCACCACAGACAGGATAAGCCGAACCCTGCAACTCCGATTGGGAGGAGCGCCCAGGCTCTAGTGCGCAGATGGAGGCTTCCTGCCCAATCAGCTGGGTGAGTGGAATCCAAGCTGTGGGAAAAGACTGCAAGTGGCACATCGGGCCCAGGAAGTGAGGAGGAAAATCTGGTGATCTGGTGACTTGGGCAGCTACAAGGCTAGCAACCATTTCACCCACCCCCACAGCATAGGCCTGGAGGCTTGTTCCCAGCATTAGTCACTAAGGTGGGGCCAGCGAGTCCACAAAGCCCCAGAGATAAAAGGGGGGAAGGAGGGAGAAACAAAGCAAAAAACATACTGAAGCAAAAACAGGCCCATTAAAACTCCCCTAAGTGGTAGGGAAAGACTGCTTAGGGAGAGACTGCTATGAGTGGGCAAAAAGAGTTCTGGAGGCCTTGAGGGAGGACTGACAGCCTGCACAACTGGGGGTGCAGTGGCCAAAGACGTGTGAGCCAGTAAGGCACTGCCTTGCAAGGCTCACAGTGCTCAGAAAATAAATAAAACCAGTGACTGGCTCAACCACAGGCCCAGCTGCAACACTCCTAATGCACCCCACCCCCCATGGCTGCATCCAAGCAGAGAGGGAACCTGGGATATCAGAGGACTACAAAGATCAACAGGCACCTTCCAGAGTCAACTCAATGAGTTACCAGAAGAAGCTGAACACCACAAGAGACCCCTGATTGTCAATGGCAGAGAAGACAGACATAATTCCACACAGTAGGGGCTGGAAAAACAGGAGATATTGAAATAAAACAAGGATCCTTCACCAAATGAAGGAGCACCAAAATACATCAGGAAACTACTGTCACCTATGAAAACATATATCAGAGAAAATACATACATAGTAGGAGGCTTCAACATGCCACTCTCCACAATGGACAGATTAACAAGACAAAAATAAGCAAAGACACTGGAGCTCTAAACAAGGACCTGGACAACATGGGTCTAACAGACATGGATCTATCAAAGGAGGGTCCCAGCTGGCCTAGACCTAAGCTCCAGATGATTTGGGCATTTGGCTTCAGAGGAAACTCCTGTGCAACATTATCTGTCCATCTGGTAATTTCTATTCCAGTTCAGAAATCACCTGAAAAATCATTCAAATCTTACTGTTCTGCATGTGGGGGGGGGGGGATCAAATGTATTTAGAAATGCATAGCGACTATGGGGTTACGGAGGCAAAGGAAACTGTGGTGTAAGGATTTTGCAGAATCTCTGAAGAAATGTGCCCAAAGGTGAGTGGCACATGTCAGAGAAGCCTGACTCAGCCATGGGAGAATAGTAAGTGAAAATAGATAAGGACTACTAGGTCTTAGTGTTACTGCAGTAGCCCACCCTAGTGCAAACTACATGGTGCTCCCCCGTATTACAATGGAAAAATTAATTTAAGTGGGTATAACATAAAAAACAGAAAGCTATACCCTCTTTGTTTCCCAGAAGACCCCCACCTTGTAGACCATAAGAATGAAGACTTGGGGATTAGGCTGATGGGCCAGGATTTATTTTTCAGACAGTAAGGGCTGGTGACCAGAATAGCAGGGATCCATAAGAGGAACCCTGGACTAGAACTGTCAGAGCATATAAATTACTATTGTAACAAGTAATTTGTATTTAATTCATTGTGTAGCAGTCCACAGGAATATCTGGGTGGACTTTCCAGGAACTGGCATGCCTATCTGAATGAGTGGAGCTGATGGCCAATAAAATATGTCTTTAAACATGACAAAACTCAAGTTTAAGTCTAAATATGAAAATTACCTGTCACTGTATGTTGGCTAAACTTAAGAACATTCAGCTTAAAAATTCTTCTATGAGATAAAATAAAATTACAAAGGATTATTTATCCATGACTGGCCTCTTATTTGTGATTTACAGACCATGTCTCTTCTTCTTTCACAGAACTATTCTGTGAGGAGAACAGGAGATGCATTATCACCATGTAACAGATGAGGAAACTGAGGCTTAGAGAAACCAAGAGACTAGACCTGGATTATACAGCTCATGTGACTGCAGCTGCACCTCGCTCCAAGAATCAAGAATCTCTGTGTGTTCTTGGTTCACTGACCCACAAGCACAAATGACGTAGTCTAAGAGTTTATGAGTGAAAGCATCATAAGCCATGTCTTAAAGTTGGAGGAAACTTGGAGGAGAGTCAAGGCTCTCTCCCAGCAGACCAGACAGATGCAGGGACTCCTCATCCCAGCAACATACCTCTCCCCATGCAGCTGGTGATGTGGGACTCCCTGTCCCTTGGCTCCCCTGTCTTCTTACTGTACTTCTCCCTCTAGATAGCTAGTGTGGATGTCCTAATGTAGCTGCACAGGAAACAGTGGTTACTTGGGGAAGGAGGGCTAGGAGGGTAGAGACAGAGAGAAAGGATGTGAGAAAAGGAGAACCAACTGGAACTGGCACATGTCTATCCATCTCCCCTTACTCCAAGCTCTTTAAAAACATCCTCAGAGTCATTTCCTTTTTAAAATATCATTTAGCCAAAATGTGAAAATACAATTAACCAAATGCAGTAATGCACTTACTGGATAAAGAAAGTCACAGCAACCTTTTTAAAAATCAGCAAACAATTTAACCCATCTGCAAAACTAAGCAAAACAAAGACCAGAAGGTGTTAAGATCTATAAAATTTTTACTATTGAATTTTCAGCTTTTTCTTTTCCTTCTTTCCCATTTTCAGAGCCAACTGCCCTCTCCCTATCTTGTCTATGTTTCTGTGGATCCCAGTTTACCAAAACAACATTCTCAGGCCAGGCTAGAAGGGGGTACGCTGAAGGGAGGGATATCAGACCTCCAATCATCATGCTGCTCCGGTACCTCCTTCAGGACTGGAAGACACATTATAGGGGAAATAGATTCCGACTGATTTTTTTGCCTTAGAAAGAAGACAGAGAAAACCGCAGGGGCAGCTAGATTGGCAGAGATAGCCCTGACTGCTAAATATTCTACTGAAAAGTTCACACTGGGGTTGAGTTGAGTTCTTCTTAGTTTCTGAATAAAGGAAGGCATTATCCCCATTCTGTTACTCCATAACTGGGGGAAGACCACCTGCCTCTACCCCCACGGCACTGATCATGACCCTCACTATGTGATAAAGGTCAGAGGTGTTGGTTGCATAAGTCTGATGAAAGAGGCTGGGCAAACACAATGAGCTTTGAGGAATGAATCTGAGTCAGCCCTCACCACAGATATTCAGCAAACTCCATTCCTTAGAGACATACAGAGTGTCTGCTACATGCAAGGCACTCTACCTGAATTAAAATTTTAAAGGAATTCTCACATCCTCTACTGCCTTTGATCAATAACCACTGGGCAGGCAGAGTTACTCTTGTTATCAGATGATGATCTGAGGTCCACGAGTTTCTGTGACAGTGAGGAGGTAAAGAAATCACTGAGCCCTGAGCCCATGGCCAGCACCCCAATGTAAGTATTGGGTGGGTCTTTCAACTACTTGGGTTTTGTTTAGTTCTTCAGTTTTAAAGAAGAGGGTTGACCAGTTGACTCTGTTAAAGACTCCTTATAGTTATATTTTTGTATTCATAGCTAACAATTGTTTAGTACCTATCATATGCAGTGGGTACACATTTTATATACAAGTTTATTGCTAACAACATACTAGTAAGACCTTATACTCTCAAAACAAAACCACATACATTTGTATTTAATTACTTTAGATTTTATATTTAATGTATTTAAATACAACAGGAGAAAATAAGTAATACTTTTTTCTTGGTTCTGCAGCCATTTTAGATAAAAATCATGTTTCATCTCACTGTTTACTTTTTGTTTTGTTATATTTTTATTTTTATTGACATTCATTTATTTATGAACACCAGAGCTAGGGTGAAAGACAGAGATGAGGGTGGAGATGAGAGGATTCACAATAAACAGATGATTCACCAGGGACATGGGAGCAGAACATGCAGATCTCCTGAAATACGCTGCTGAGGGGAGCAGTGAACAAGACAGGGGGTCTTGCCATGTGGGTCACCTCCCTATCTAGGGATCAATCAAATTTGTCTACAGTGGCTGCAGAGAGCTTCATAAGGCTGCATCTTAACCCCTTGCACCATTGGGAGGGCCCAGTATTTACTTAATAAATGTGGGGTTGCAGAGTAATTTTTCAGTGTTGAAATTTTGGCTTGTAATGTAAAAAATAGTTACATAGAAAAAGGTTACATAGAAAAAGACACTTTTTAGTTCATCTTCAGGTGTCTCAAAAGGGTATGCAAAGCTTTTCACAAATGGGAACCTAAACTTCACCCTTAAAAATCCTTTGTAAACAGCCTTTATGATATATTCATTGTTTTGGTTGCAATACTTTTCTGTTGCAGTTTGCATTTATAAAGAATTTTATAATTATTTAGCTGACTCTGGTGATAACCTTCTAAATTAAAACTCAGCCTCAGTAATGGATGTTTTGACTCCACTTGCCAAGTCCACTAGCAGGAAATGAGTGAAGACCTCTGGTTGGGAAAGAACCTTTCTGTGTTTCTAGCAAGTAAACTGTCATCACATTTAATTGAGATTTGAGAAATGGGTAGCAAAACAGCAGTGAGTGATGGTATTTGCAAATTAGTTGAAGCCAAGTGAATTTTTGCCTGGAGTGTTCAGACTGAAAAAATAAATATAAGGAAAATCAATGTTAGTGGAGAGAATCTTTCTTGTTTCCCTACTGATTTTCCATGAATTAAAATGCACATATCTGATTCAGCTCCTGTCTTTTTTTGACCCTTTAAGGAATCTGTCAAATATAAAATAAGATATAAATGTAAGATAAGAAATGATCTTTGAACTTACTATACTCATCAAAGTAATGGTTCAACCCATATCTTCCCCTATTCTGGCCCTCCTATAGATTTCTTCTTTTTCAGGGAATTTTTTCAAATGGTTCCAAATTAGAAAGGGAGTTTTTCAATTTCACTCATTTCGGCTATGATAAAGGCAAAATCATCAATACCCACTTCTGCCAGTAACTGACACTCATGGATTTCAGTGAGTGCCCAGAGGTCTGCTGTCAAAACATTCTTATGCTTTTATAAAATTAAAATAAGTAAGGTCAGTGCAAAAGTAATAAGTTTTGAAAGAATGCATATAACAAAGACTTTCTTTTAAATATAATCATCTCTAATTACCTGCAACCTGAGTTATAGAACACGCTTCTCTAAATGTAGCATATATTTAATTTAGACTTTTAGAGTTGGTATATATTTAATGGTAATACTAAAGTGTACATTTAATAGTTGCATTTTTTGAGAAAACATTCTGTATTTTCAGACCATCAACATAGTCTGCCTTGGCTCAATAATTACTTAAAATTAGTCATTTTTTTTCCTGTGGTAAACAACTTTGTCTCAATTTTTTTTTAATGAAGACATAACTTTTAAAAGTCTTTTCACACTTGCACATATGTGAGACTATGAACATATATAACACACGCATGTAAATGGTGAGATATTTTTAATCCCATGACTAATTGGTTTTTTACTCCAATGGTAAATAATCAGGAAAGATTATCCTTGTCACAATAAATGACAATTCACTTAGCTTATCTTTCCTTTTTCCTCTCTGCTTCCCTCCCTCCCTCTCTCCTTTCTTTCTCATCAAAATCTGAGGCTAAATTTTAGAAGAATTTAATGGAAAGATTTATGATTAACATTTTTACTATAATTCTATTTAACCTTAATTTTCAGCATTTACATGGATTTACCTTTAAATATTAAAATAGATTGTGCTTAAAATTTCCAATACTGATATATCAAGCTTCAAGTTTTTCAGAGTAATTTTCAACTACAGAGCCTTAAGAAAATACCCTTAAACTTCTGTGCCACATCTGACACAGAAGCTAGTTATTTCCAATACCTTCAACAGAAGCAGAGAAAGATTTAAAAAGGAGTGTTTCATGGGGCAGGGAATAGAAGCCTTAATGCTACAAGTTGAAAGTAATTTTTTGGCTCCTGAAATGCTTTGAAAGAATTGCCATAATTCTTTCCCATGCTCATTTAAGAAAAGGGGTGCAAAAAGAAAGGAATCATAAGACTCTTGATGTATGTTACTGTTCTTACTCTCAGTATTCCCTCAATTGTGTCCAATTCCTGAACAACTTTTCATCACTTCTGCATCACTCTCACCCTTATTCTTCTCTAATATGTTTCACATTGATTTTTTTTTTCCTATTCTCTGCTGACTGCAAAAGTCAAAATGCTTTGACCTTACTTACAGTCAAGGTCAAGTTTGCTTTTGTGAAGTAAACAAGAGAAAGATGGAGCAGATAACTTAAAACAAAACCATCTAAGAAGAAAAACTATGGTTCAAAAACATGTCATAAGAAAAAGAGAAAATGACTTTCTTCTAGGATATTTTTTTCCGCTAAATTTGCCATTCAAGGTGAGGAACGTTAATTTAAATTGCCAGTGAAAAACTGAAAATTTTCCCCAAGTGTTATTTGTGTGGGAACCAGTCTAGCACTCAGCATCTCTATCCCTATGTAGAATAACAGGTCTGATAGAATGAACATTCCAACCATACTATCACGCTCAGGTGCTCTACTGAAAAAACAACTACCCATTATGATGCCAATAAAAGTTTAAATAAGTTAGTGCTGGAAAAGATATGTTTAAAAAGCCATATGCTTGAATAATCCTCTAAAATTGTTGCAAGTTTTAAAAAGATTTTATCTCCGTGTTTGGGCTTCACTGCAGTAATGTGACAGTTAACTGCTTAAAAAGATAGTATTTCTTGAAATGTTTATAACTTTCCATTTATAACAAAAGCATGGAATAACAACCATACTCATGAAAACACATTTATTCTTTTCCAATGCTACTCTGAAGCAGTCTCCACACAACTAAAAAAGGGCATTTTATTTTAAAATTTCTGTAAGATGCATCTAAGTTAGACTTAGTTGTCCAAGGCAAAGTTAACTCAATTGTGTATTTAGACCATCAATGTTCTTACAGAGGCTCTGCACTGAAATAGTGTATCTCCTTGAGAAGCCTTTTAGTTGAAAGTCAGATGGAGACATAGGCATTTCCACAACCCGTGTCTTCATCATGAAGTGATATGATGTGGTGTCAAACAGGAAGTACTTTCAGAGCTTGGTTTGCTATCAATGGACCATCTTGTCAGGTTTAGGCATACACATTCCACCATGTAATCTGTCCTAGATCTCTAGCCATTGAAAGCACTTTTTCACTAAGATTAGAAAGCCATCTATGATCAGGCCCTCCTTGGTGATGCAACGGTTTAGGATGCAGCACTGCAAGCTGGTGGCAGCCGCTTCAGCATGAGTTCAATCCCTGGCCCGGGAGGTGATCCACATGGTGTGGCAGACCTCTCCTGACCTGCTCACTGCTCCCCCTCAGCAGTGTACTTTGTCAATCTGCATGTTCTGCTCCCACTCTGTCTCTGGTGTGCCCCTCACTGCCCCTGCACCAGTTTTCTATATGAATAAACAAATAAATCTTAAAAAAAAAAAAAAAAAAAAGGAAAACCATCTATGATCATTGGTATCAACAGTGTTGCTGCATGCCCAGCATCTATTCCCTAGAACCTAGTTTTGTCTAATTACCCATTTTTCCTTCTCAGATGCATGGACTCCAACTCTAGACAAATCTCAAAGGAATTGTGCTAACTCTATTTTCTGTGCCAGCTATTGATCTGAAAATGGGAATGTAATCCAACTCTGGAGAAGGAGGTGTCAGAGGGGACTGTTAGGGGAATTCTAGAAACAGAGAGGCATGGGAAGAGATACTTCCTGGTTATTATTGTCCATTAATGTTCTTCTTAAAACTGACAGTCATCTGATGACCTTTGTGAATATGAGACAAACCTAAAGGGGAGCAGAATGGAAACAAGAAAACTTCTTATCATGAAGGCACAAACCACAGCCCTGAACTTGGCTATGTAAGAAATTATTATTATCATCATTAAGACATTAGGCATCTGGGTTTCTATTACTTGCAGTCAATAGCACAATGACCAATTTCTCTTGGATTCCTACTATTCCTTCTACCCTCTGACTGTAGGTCTTTTGGAAGGAGACACCAAAACCAATAGTTAACCCTCTTATTTAACTTGAAATTTTCTATCACAAATATAGGGAAAGAGATAAATTGATATTGATAATCTAACAATAAGGAATCAATGGTTTCTGAAATGTATCTTAAGAGTTGCCTGGCATTTCCTGGAATTATTGCCAAACAGTAGCAAGCTGCTGGGTAAAGCTGTGACGGATGGAGCATTCAAATGTCCATCATTTTTGCAATGTGGGCTCATGCAAATTATGGCTAGTTTATTATATCATTTTGCATGAGGAGGGACAAAAATACATTATATTTGTTTCCTTGACCTTTCTTAAACCTGTAGTCAGGTTTTTCTTCCCCTTGCCCCCCAGCCCCATGACATCTCAGGCTGATCCCATAATTTTTTGTATACTTTCAGGTACTAGAGCACAATTCAGGAAGAGAAAAATACCTAATTGAATCAAGTACCAAAATATCACTTTCTTCTATTCAAAGATTCTCTACTTCTCCCTAACTCGGGCCTATTTGTGGATCTTTTGTTGTTATTAAATCCAACTGTGTAAGACAGGCATTCAAAATAGTTCCTTTCACAAGATTCTGCAGTAAAGTCTTTGGAGACTCAGTACACCCACACAGCAATTCCCTGATGCTAATAAGACATCCCCTGGCTAATCTTCTGCCAGAGCCTGAACTGTGCCAGGAAATTCCTTGGGATTCTTTGACCCCTGCAAGCATCCCTGCTGAGTGAGGTCCTCTCAAGATAACTTGTTCTCTCTCACAGTGCATCCACTTGTCCACAAAAAAAGGAACATCCTTTCTCCCCATGTTCTCAAGCTGCTGGCACAATTGCCCTCTGGCTTCATTCTGCTGATTTACATGTCTTTTGCCCTCCTCCTGCCTTCCAGTTTCTCCTGAAAAAGAACATGACACCAGATTGTATCTCTAGCCTCTGGATTTAAAGAACATGACACTAGATTGTATCTCCAGCCTCTGGATTTTACCTACATGTGGCTCTGAGCAATTGAGATGTCATATTTTGAGATCTTAAAGAATTAATACAATGACAGGAGAGTAATAATTTTATATTGATTTTATATAATCATTGGGATATATTGGATTAAACAAAGTATTATTAAAATAATATCATTTCCTTTTGTTTTCTATAAAATGTGACTATTAAAACAGTTAAATTACAATATAGCTCATATGAGATTTCTATTGTTACTGTTCTAGAATCTTGTGACTCAGGATGTGCTCCAAGTCAGCAGGTTAGCGTCACTCAAGTGCCACTTAGAAATAAAGACATGTGGGCTCACTGCAGAGCTCACAATGGACATTTTAACCACATCCCAGCATCTAGAGAGGTACTCCTTCAGCTGAGATATGAACACTCCATGCTGATCCTTGTCATCAACTTGTGACAAAGTACATCCAGAGATGCGAAGGTGTCCTGTTTTCAAAATCTGACAGCAGTGTGATGCCACTATAAAGGTATATGATTAGTTGATTGATTCTTTTTCACTTTTCTAGAAATTAAGTTTGATTGTATTTTAATTATCAGTCCACTGTGAAGCTCTTCTCTAAAGGACATATTTCAAACCCTCCAAAGAAATTGCTAACACTTTGTGAAGCAACATCTTCTCAGGTAACAAAAGTCCCTCCTTGCTATGGTTTCTTGAT
This sequence comes from Condylura cristata, assembly GCF_000260355.1. NCBI lineage: Eukaryota > Metazoa > Chordata > Mammalia > Eulipotyphla > Talpidae > Condylura > Condylura cristata. Next base: position 15,133,147 of record NW_004567104.1, on the reverse strand, counting down.
AGTATTCTCTACTGTCTGCCTCTTTGACTTGAGATGAAGTCACATAGCTGCTTACGCACATTATTCTCTGTTCCTGCAAATTCCTTTAAGAAATTATCCTGTAATAACCTCTAAGCTATTAATGTGTTTTTTAGGATGACAGCAATTGATGATTGGGCCACATCTTAGTACATCCTAATGCCTCCTTTAGAATGTGGATGACTGTCATTAGTTGCCTTCAGTTTGGGGCTCTAATCCAAATTCCAAAGCAATAGGAAAATCCCCATTCCACAAGCTGTCAAGGCCAAGACTCAAATTTTCTAGAGAACTTATTTTGAGCTTTGACAATTTCTGTTTTGCTTCTTTTAGAAACACTTCCAATTTCTCCATATTGGTTGAAGTAGTCATGGCAATAAAACCAACTCTGAAAGCTTTAGTTGGAAAATATATAATCTTTCTGCAATTTTATACCCTATGCTTCTCGTAACATTTAAGGGAAATTGTGCAGACAAGCCCAACACATTCTATTAAGATAGAGATATACTCAACTTTACGCATTTCACATATGCTTGGCTAACAGTATTTTAAACCTCTTTTGGTCAATTTAGTGTCCCACACAGTTTATAATTTTAGTCACATAGGTTTCCATATACTAAATTTAAAGAATGTACCTCAGTTTTGATTTATATTCATTTTATATTTTATTAATCATTTTAATGTTTGGTAAAAACATTTAAAAAACTCAAAATTTTATAATTTCCTTATGAATTTTTAGAGTTTTACGTCTTTCCATATTTTGATAGATTCATAAGTATAAACAATTCAACTCAATCTTTAAAAATTCAATGATACCAATTGAGTTTCTTTTTTTTTAAAGACTTATTTATTTATGCTTAAAGAATGGGGGTATAGGCCAGAGTGTGGTGGGTGAGAAGATTCACCAGAGACAGAGTGGGGAGCAGATAAGGCAGGCTGACAAAGTACATTGCTGAGGGTAGCAGTGGGCGGGTCAGGAGAGGTCTGCCATGCCACATGGGTCAGCTCCCTGGCCAGGGATTGAACTCATGCTGCAGTGGCTTTTGAGAGCTTCATAATGAGGTGCTTTAAGTCGCTGTGCCACCAGGGAAAACCCCCGGTCAAGTTTTAATATGTGTGAACACTCTACTGTACCCTGAGTACAAAAATGAATAAAACATGATTCTTTGTTTGTGAACTCAGTATGTCAGATAAGACAGGTTCCTACACAGACAATACATTACCACATAAGGGGCAAGAAATCAGCATTGCCTAAGGGATTCTGTGAGAATAGAAGGCAGTGGTAAGGAGTCTATGGTTCTTGAGATTCCAGAAGGTCTCCTGAGGAAAATGATACCTGAAGCACAAATGGAATCATGATTGATTTTAAGGTGAAAAAGAAAAGTTTGAAAGACATTCATGGCAGAGAATACTATGTGATCAAATAATCAAGATGCATTAAAAAAAGCCTCGAGATTTTACAGTTCAGTGGGATAAACTGAGGCAGGAGATCAGAGAGGTCAGGTCATGGAATCCTCAAGGAGGACACCCAGGAGGAGCAACCAGATTTCCCAGGTGTCTTGAGCTGTGAAAGTGATGGTGTGCCTAACATTACAGCTGTCTTTTTTGGTCATCTGTGCCATGAGGACCATAGAAAATCCTTTGTATCAGTCTTTGCTGAGTTCAAGGCCACATTTAAAGATCAGAGAGAATGAGCTTCCGTAAAGCAGGCAATCAATAAAGAAAGAAGTGGGACTATTCTCTAGTTTACATTGATGATGATATTTCCCTCAACTTTATTTGGTCCCTTAGATTTGACAAGACCCTTTTTCAAGGAATGTTTTGTTTTCTAGAAGTCTGGAGACATAGAGTAGACATTACTCTTTTTTTTTTTTTTTAAGATTTATTTATTTATGCATATAGAACTCGGGTACAGGCCAGAGATGCAGAGGGTGAGAGGACTGACCAGAGACAGAGAGGGGGCCAGAACAGGTAGATCAATGAAGTACACTGCTGAGGGGAGCAGTGGGCGGGTCAGGAGAGGTCTGCCACACCTTGTGGATCTCCTCCGGGCAGTCAGGAATTGAACTCATGCGGAAGTGGCTTAAGCTTCTTAGTACTGTGCTTTAACACACTGCGCCACCATGGAGTGCCCATTACTCTTGTTTCCCAGTGAGAAAACTGAAACCCACAGAGATTGTTATACCAGTGGTGAATAACAGAGGAAGAAGGCAGGACCATTTCTGTAAGTAGCAAACTCTTTCCTCTTTTCCTCTACCATGAGATGAATTCTATGCTCATGAATATACTTGTTGAGCTTAAAAAATCATCACTGATAATGCACTGGACAACTGACATTAACCTACTGCATAAGTGTCTACTGCATAAATATGTCTAGACTATGTTTGCCAATGTTGATGATTAAAAACTGATAATGTACTGATTACCAGAAATTGATTGATTTGTAATTTTTCTGCCTTTTCATCATGAAAATCTACAAATTTCCCTTTTGTTTACCATTATAGCTTCATCTCATAAATTTTGATGTATGTTTTTTTTTGCCACTTAGTCCTAATGTCTTCTGATTTCTAAGTATTTATATTCACTTGGAAATGTGTTTCTTAATTTCTAAAATTATAAACATTTCCTTGTTGACTTACTGTTGTTGATTTCTAATTTAGTTACACTGCCAGGAAACATACGCTGCAAGGTTTCAGGCATTTTAATTGATTGGGATTTATATTAAGGTCATCATATGATGTAGGTGACTATAACATGAGTACTTGAAAGGAATGCAGCATTTATTGAGTGTACAGTTCTGTAAATGGTGATTAGCTTCAGGTGGTTGATGATGTTGTTCAGATCTTCAGTATCTATATTCTTATTGATTTTTTTTTTTGTCATGTTCTATCAGTTACTGAGCGAAGACTTCTAAAATGTCTCATTGAAATTATAGGTTGCCTATTTTCTCCTAGATTTCTGTCAGATTTTTACTTCACATATTTTTCAGTTCTCTGATGAGGTGCCAACACATTGAAGATTTTTATGTCTTATTGATGAATTGGCCCTTTTGTCATTCTAAAGTACTCACCATATCCCTGGTAATGCTCCTGATCTTTGCCTGATATTAATGGAGCCACAGCAGCTTTTTTATGCTTACTTTTGGCATGAATTATCTTTTACCATTCTTTTATTTTCAATCGTACCATTGCACTTAAAGAGCACCTATTGATTTCCAGATTCCACTTAGGATGTAGAACTGGAAGATGTGTTGCTCCCATCCTTAGTGCAAGGACAACAATAACTGCAAAGAAGGGCATATTGATCCTTCCCAAAGCTATTCATTCAGTGCCATAGACTTGACTTCTTTTCTCATCACCTGGAAGAAATTTATTTAGCATTTCTTGTAGCTTAGTTCTGCTGGTAACAATTCCCTTACACTTTTTTTTTTTTTTAAGATTTATTTATTTTATTCATACAGAACTGGGGTACAGGCCAGAGATGTGGAGGGTGAGAGGATTCACCAAAGACAGCGCGGGGAGCAGAACAGGCAAATCAACGAAGTACACTGCTGAGGGGAGCAGCGGGCGGGTCAGGAGTGGTCTGCCGGGCCATGTGGTCACCTCCGGGGCAGGCGGGGATCGAACTCATGTGGAAGTGGCTTGAGCCTCCTAGTGCTATGCTTTAACCCGCTGCGCCACCAGGGAGGGCCAAATTCCCTTACACTTTGCTTTGAAAATGCAGGTGTCCTAAAGAGGGATCCTCTCAACCTTTGTTTATGTGAAAATGTCTTAATTTCATCTTCATTTTTGAAAAATATTATATCATTTTTATGTTCTTAGCATAAGAAATTAGCACACTCTTAGTAGCCTAAAGCAACAAAATATGTTATTTTACATTTCAGAAGACTAGCCTGGGTCTCACCAGACTAAAATCATACTATCAGCAGGACTGATTCCTTCTGAAAGTTCCTTGCCTTTTTATCTTACAGTGGCTGCTGCAGCCCTTGACTCTGGTCAGCTTTATGCCACAACATGCATCTTCTTATCCTTCTTTGATGGTCACATCTCCCTCTGATCACAACTTCAGAAGAATTTCTGATTTATGGATTATGACTATATCTAATTATCTTTGACCTCAGAAAATACAGGATGATCAACCCCTATAACAAATTCTGTAACTTTATTTCTATGTACAAAACCCCTTTTGTCATGTCAGGTTACATGTTCTCAGTTTGTAGGGATTAGCACATAGGGAACTTGGGGAGAGAAGATGTTATTCTGATTACCATCATTTTAAATGTAAATGTAGCATTCTGGACTCAATTATATTTCCCTCTTTGAACACTTTTAAAATGTTAGTCCAGGCCCTCCCTGGTGGCGTAGTGGGTTAAAGCACTGCACTAAGAAGCTAAAGCCACTTCTGCATGAGTTCGATCCCTGCCTGCCCCAAGGAGAGCCACATGGCATGGCACACTCTCCTGCTCCTCCCACTGCTTCCCTCAGCAGTGTACTTCGTCGATCTGCCTGTTCTGCTCCCCACTCTGTCTGTGGTGAATCCTCTCACCGCCCCTGTATGCATAAATAAATAAATCTTTAAAAAAAAAAAAAAAAAGAAGCTAGTCCATTTTATTTGAGCTTCTCCTGTTCTGATGTGTAAGCAACTGTCATGTGTACTGTGGTTGCCCAGACCAATTATTGCTCCCTTTTCACTTTGGTTCTCAGGAGTTGGAATATGATATGCTTAGGTTTGGCTTTTCTATGGATATTCTATTTGGATTTTTTAGGCTTCTTGGATTTGTAAACTGGTACCTTCCTTGATATTTGGGTGGTTTTGGTCATAACTTCCTTAAATATATTTTCAACTCATTGCTCCTTTACGTCCTCCTCTGGGATCCAATTTCACATATGTTAGACCAGTCAATATTGGAGCCAGTCATTGAGACCACAATTTACTCAGCTCCACCCCTCTGCTCAGTGGCAAGAAGGTACATAGCAGGAGAAAGCTGGGTCCCATGGAATTAACTTCTCAGGGCTAGCAGTCTTTCATTAACTACTTTTTAGTGCTCTACAAAAGTTATGTTATGCATTGTAGCTATTTTTATAATTGCCTTTCATAGGAGGCCTGGGTTAGTACAAGTTACTTTGTCATAAATAGAAGTAGAAATTGCCACAATAGATTTTTAAAGAACAATCGAGAACCTGATTTTAGGTATAGGAATTTTTTTCTTTGTTTACCCAATCTCTCCAGTGACAGGAAATGCCATAGATATGTATAAAGTGAGAATTAATGTAAATATTATCTCATGGTAGTAATACATGAATTTTTTGCATTTATTTTTTGCATTTGACTTCACCAGCATCATTATTGTCTTCTTTGAATTCTGATACAAAACATATTATTAAAAATCTCACATACGCTATTTGAGACAACCAAATTTTTGACTAATCTTACCTATAATTTTTATCTCATGCTGCTAAACTAGCAAACTACTGATTACTTCTCACTTTTACTGAAAACAAATAAATAAAATACAATGCCTACCATTCAAATAGTTTGTGGTACCATACAAAGAGTGTATAAAAAGAAATCAACAATGCAAAGAGGACTCATTCAATTTACCAAACATTATGCTACCTTTATCAGCTAAATACTGTTATCTTTGACTCATGTGCAGTTATTAAGCACAATTTTTTCCCAAGCTATAATGACAGGGGCTGTGTTTCAATCATAACTGAGTTTCTGAACAGTATATGAAAACACATTTTACTTGCATAATAGATGGGTCCATTAGCTAATATAATATATAATATAGGAATGTGACTTCCTACAGCTTCCACATTCACATATGTAATATTGACCTGAAAATAGCCTTCCTGTATTGTTATTGCATAGCTTAAGCACTAGGCAAACATGATAACCACTACTGCTTTGAAAAGGGAAGTTATTGTGTAGTTTATGTGTGATGGCTTTCGTACTATGTCTGTCACACAGCAGAGACCATCAAACTGTTAGCTCATTTGCTTATCTTTAGCTTGCTCTCTTTACACCCTCTTCTCAGCAATAATCTCTTCCAAAACCTGGTTAGAACAGTAAGTTCAACCTATTTTTGGCAGTCTTTTACACTGGCATAGAGAAATGAGAGGATGAGCTGCTCTTTATACTGTGGGTCAGTATAATTTTTTTTTAATAAATAGATTCCAGCCTCTTTTATAATTTTTTTGAAAATACATTTAGAGAAATAAGTCCTACACCATTTTCCAATTTTTATCCACATCTCTATAGAAGCAAAAGCTTGTAGGAAATATGGAGGTAAGGAAAATGGCCCTCTTTTCTGTTGTTACAATCTCTCTAACCTCTGCTTCCCATCTGAATTAAGGGAGTCACTTGACCCTCTTGCTGCCATAGATAATTTACAAAGTTTTCACTTGGAGTAAATGAGGGAATAAAAATTGTGCAAGAATATGAAGGTAAGTGACAGACCATATTACCCACCACTAATAATAATAAAATCTGGTATAATTGTAGAGTCTGGGGCCTCCCTGGTGGCACAGGGATTAAAGTCTATGTGCTATCAAGCTATCACCAGCCGCTGAAGCTTGAGTTTGATTCCAGACAGGGAGCCAAACCACAAGGCACATCAGACCTCTTTTGTCTTGCCCACTGCTCCCCTAAGCAGTGCATTTCACCTGTCCTATTCACTACTCCATCTCTGGTGAATCCTCTCACCCTCTGCACCTCGGACCTACACCCCAGTTCTTGTATGCATAAGTAAATAAAGCAAATACATTTAAAGAAAAAACAAATTTAAACCAAAATCATTAATTTAATAAATCAGGTAAAGAGTAAAAAGTACATTGTTCAAAATGATAGTCAAATAACCAAAAAGTCTCAGTTAATGTCTAGATAATGTTTACAGACTAAGGAAAGGCTGTCTGTGGAATGAAGACAGATTATTGAAATCATCTAATTTTAGACAAGGTATACATAACTAAAGTTTTGACCCAAGTTTGTTATAGTTTAGTATCTTTTTAATTAGGTGATTTCAAGTTTATAGTTTTGAATCATCAGGAAAAAAAATTGCAACATAATCTGTTTGGAGCCAAAGCTTGCTGCTGACACATTCAAAAAGTCCTGAACCTTTATAAATAAACACTGCCAGTGTTTATTTCAAAACATCTGAGAACAAGGGAAATACAGTCACTCTCTGAATGTTTCAATTTGGAACTGTTTGTGCTGATTCATCATTATCTGTGGATCCCCCTGAGATACAATGGAGTGTTTTCAGTACCTGCCAAATATACAGATATGAATAATTCTGGAAGGAGAATCACATTACAAAACTTATTTTTTTTTCCTACCTAAAACACTGCCAAAAAATGTAGAAAAATAATTTTCTCTTAACTGAGTTTAGCGAATTAACTTTCAGTGCTCATAAAAATAACTTTTTCCAAAAAGAAAAGTTATTTAAATTGAATTTGGAATTTTGCTTCATTGCTTTTACATTTAGAGAGAAGAGATTTTTTTACATTTTCCAAGACTTTATAAATTGGATTTGTAAGACTATTTTTCTCTCCCTCCTGGAGACTGACTCAGTGGTTTTCACCAAGTAAATGACAGTGATGATTTTGACTTATTCAGTCAAAGAGCTGAATATACCTATGACTGGATAACAGGAAAAATAGCAAACATTTTTCTGTTAATTGTGTCTTAAAGAACAGATTATTAAAGTTGCAAAGTTTGTCAATCTATAATTAGCAGGAAATTTAAAGCATTTGATATTTAAGTATGTGTGTATAGCCTCACAAGTGTTTTTAGTGTTATCTCACCATATTTAAACAAATATTAAGTCCATGTCCAGGACTAAGCAGATAATAACTCTTTACTCACCCTGAACTTTTCTTTGCTTAACTAAATTCTTCAAAGGTATGCACATTATTCTCAGGCCTTGAGACTTGAAAGCAACATATCTGTCTCTCTACATTCAATTCAGTCTTTCACAAAAGTGTATTATCAATTAATACGATAGGTAACATACTAGGTCCTGGGGATGGTGAATGAATTGTCATAAAGATTGTTATATGGGGCCCTCCCTGATGGTGCAGCGGGTTAAAGTATAGCACTGAGAAGCTTAAACCACTTCAGCATGAGTTTGATCCCCACCTGCACCGGAGATGACCCACATGGCACGTTGGCAGACCTCTCCTGACCCGCCCTGCTACTCCCCTCAGCAGTGTATTTCTTAGTCTGCCTGTTCTGCTCCCTGTTCTGTCTCTGCTGAATCCTCTCATCACCCCAGCACCTCTGGCCTGTACCCCAGTTCTGTATGCATAAATAAATAAAGCTTAAAAAAAAACTCCTTTAAATAAATAAATAAAAAGACTGTAATTGCATAGCATATTGAAACAGAAATATAAGGGAAAAAAGTTAAATGTATATGATAAATTCACAATACACAATGCAGACCCAAAGGATGAGCAAGTTTGGAATGTGTTAGTATATTCATCAACTCTAAGTGTAGCACCATAGCACCTGGAGTGTTTTTCTCGAATATTTAAAAAACAAACAAACAAACAAAAAGCTTCAATTACCTTATCAAAAAGATTACCTAAATTAGAAATAATTTTAAAATAGGACAAGCTATAATAATCTGACATTAAAATTTTGGGCTAACTCATAACCGACAACCAGATCATTTGTTACCGCTACCTTAAGTAAAAACAACCCACCAATTAGAAAAGATAAATTCATAAACCAGTCTTTCATTTTTGTAGTACAGGGTAACCTTATTTAAAGCCAGTCTCACAAGAAAAAAAAAATGGGTAAAAATTTCTGATAAGAAATGACACATGAACAATGTCTAGGAGTTTGGAGAAGATAGAAACAGGTATAGCATTACAGTAAGGAAAAGAGAGTAATAAATATTCAAGAATCAACAAGAGAATATGCAGTTCAAGTAACTGAAAGTTGAATTTCTTTTGGGCTGACTTAATGTTCTTCATACCAGATACTAACTTTTGTGAAAATTTAGATTGTTCATTTTTCTTTACTTTGTCTCATTCATGGCTAAAAGGAAAACATTAAGAGGAAAATTTGTATTATGGTTTGATTCTTCTGATGTTAATTAAAAATCTTCAGATGTAAACCTATTTTGTTGTTGTTCAAAGAAAATATTTTTTCCTTTGAGTCCTTCTTCAATGCTTAACTCCTTTGATTTCAGCAATAGGTACTAAGTCTCAATACATGCTTCCCACTAAAATAGCTACACTTAAAACTGATAATACCAAGTGCTGGCAAGAATGGAATATTTTTGAAATATTTTTAGATTATGATAGAAATGTAAAAGAGTACAACTACTTCAGACAATGATTTAGTACTTTCCTAAATAGTTAAGCATAAACTATGACCAAGCAATTTTGCTCTTCATTGATATACTACCAAGAGAAATTCATGCTTTTGTCCATTCTAAAAATGTATTAGAAACGGTAGTAATAGGGCTCCCTAGTGGCACAAGGCATTAAATCTCAGCACTATGAAGCTATCTGCAGCCACTGCAGCATCAGTTTGATACCCAGCCAAGGAGCTGACCCATATGGTGCAGCAGACCTCTCCTGTCTCACTCACGGCTTCCTTCAGCAGTGTATTTCAGTAGATCTGTCTGTTCTGTTCCCCACTCTGTCTCTGGTGATTCCTCTCACCATCTATACCTCTGGCCTACACCCCAGCTCTTGTATGCATAAACAAATAAATCTTTAAGAAAAAAAAAGAGATGCTGGGAATAGCTTTGTTCATAGCCTAGGATTAGAAAAATCCAAATCTGGTTCCCGAAATGGAAAGTAGATAAATTTTATGTGTATCCATACATTGAAATATTGTCAACTTAATTGCTTTAACTATAACAAACTGAAGAGAACAAACTACAAGTGTACTAGTATAGATAGACCTTCATAACACTAGTTGAATAAAAGGAGTCAGAAAAAAAATTATGTACATTACTTTTTCTTTTAGTTCAAGAGGATATAGAACTAGACCATGGGGACAGCTGTCAGATGTCATTGCCTTCTAAGATTATATAATACCTGGGATGGAGTAATCCTAATATTTATATCCTTGTTTAAAAGAGGTTACAAATAAACTAAAAATTATTAACATAATTTGAGTTAAGCATCTTAGTAAATTGTACTTTGATATAATACGATTAAATATAAAATAGTAACCTTTATTAGATTGCGCCTGCATGACTGGCAACTGCAAGACTCCTAAATATTTTTGGAGTACAACATATATTTGAGAAGCTCTTGAAACACAGAAAAATATGACTAAAATTGTAATTAATGAATATAAAATTTCACCATATCACACTGATTCAATGACCCAACTGAAAAGGCTCAACTATGGCTACTTTTTTTTTTTTTTACCACACAGTTAAAAACTGGAAGGAGAATAATTGTAAACATTAAGGTACATATTAGGTTAACTGTTTGATTTCAAATCTCAACTAAAGAGGCCAGCAAAGCATTCAGGTATGACCCTAAATGATACAGGAGAAGAGAAAGATGACCAGCTCACAAAACTTTCAAGATCATCTCTGTCCACTTTGCTAGAAAGGAGACCAAGTTGAGGTAAAAAGCAATACTTATGAGTATTAATGAAATAATAAAAACCACCAGTAAATACTAGTGGTTTGACCAGACATTGAAAAGCAAGATCAAAGAACTGGTAACACAGACAATGTATCATTTTATTAGCTAAACTTTGTCACTAGGTATGGTAGTCTACATAGCATCCCATCTACATTTCATCTCTGCTGGGGTTCCCTATGGTTCCATAATATTCATATCTGTTGTTCAAAGAAATATTAGAAACCCTTTCCCATTCTATACTTCATTGTGGGTGAGTGAGTGTGTGTGTGAGAGAGAGAGAGAGAGTGAGCGAGAAAGAGAGAGATTTTGATCCATGGCATGGAGGTCAGAAGGTCAGAAGAGAAACACCTCTTTCTTGTAAGTAGAATTTTAATTCTGACTCCTGATAGCAACTCCTTCCATTTGTAGAAAGACCACTAGTAAAGAAGCCTGGTGCCACAGTGATGGATAAAATAAATCACCGTTGCTCCATCTCTTGTTTCCAGATATTCCTTCTGGCACTGGGAGGACAGTAATCATACTGCTACCACCACCTTGGGTTTTACACAAGAGCAAAGTTCTTGTTAAGTCAAAGGGATGACTTAGACCTGAGCAATGAAAAATGTAGCCAATACCCCACTTACCTCTGTACTTCCTTCCTGTGCTCTACGTTCCTATCCACCATTTCTCTTCATCACAGTAACACCACAGAGTAGTAGTCTATGTTCCCAGATGCTTCAACAAAAATAAAGGAATGGAGATGATGGAGAAGAGAAGCCTCAGTCTCTCTGATGAGCAGAGTCTGGGGGTAGAGTCAAAAAGAAAATGACAATGGAAGTAGAAGCCGCAGTGCATGTGGATAGACACCACTCAACTTCTCAGAGGAAAAGGGCAAAGGGGATCAGCATTTACTCCTTCTACTGAGGAGAATAAAGTAGAGAACAGATGGGGTACAATTCAGGTATAGGACTTAAAAATCCTCCTACAGAGAAACATTCTACCCCAGAGCCCTAAAGCCTGGAGCATGATTCAAAGGATCCTGGGATTATGGAAATCCCATCAGCATGAATGTGATAGAAAGAAATATGTTCCAGGCAGGAATCTGCCTTCACCTTCCCCCTGGGAATTCCACCTGTTCTCAGATCCCATTCCAACAGACTGGTGCCAAGCCCAGAACTTGAATCTTATCTCTGCTGTTGAGTCAGCACTAAATGGCCCCTCTGCTTTATTCTAGTTCTTCATGTTTCCTCTGCTCTTCCCCCAAAATATCCATGTCGGCTTATTCTTTCACTACCTGCATCTCTGTCCAAATGTCACATTCTCAGGAAAGTCTTTCTTGACCACACTATTAAAATTAAAAAACCCTTGGCCCCACAAAACTACAGACTGAACACTCTGGATCTCCCTCCCCTTCCCCACTGTTTCTATGGCCTTTATCACAAACTGGAATGTCTTTAGTTATGTTGTTTACTTGTCTCCCTCTAATAGAATGTAACCCCCTTCTTCTTTTACACTGATGCACATTTATCCCTATACTCTACCTGGGATACAGTCGATACTCACTGATGAATAAATGAATGAATGCTATAGACTGCCAGTTGGAAGGGACTATATACATTCATCTCTGTTGTCCTTGCAGTTAACACTGTGCTTGGCACATAAGGGACTTTCAATAAATGCTCATTAAGTGAACAGATGTATGGAAAATTTTATACTGATTTGAAGTACCTGAATTTGTATCCTACATTGTAATGGAGATTCCAATGCCAATTAAATGGTGAATCCAAAGAAGGAGAGATAGTAATAATAGTAGCAGCCACAAAACAATAACAGTAATAGCAATGGCCCCCTAATGGTCATCTCTATTTTTCAAACATGTTGTCCTTTGGTTCATATTATGTCTGGTCCTCACAATAAATCTGTAAGGGAAATATTATCTTTGTATTACAGATGAACATTAGAGCTCAGAATATTTTTTTAAGTTTATTTATTTATGCATACAGGGCTAGGGTACAAGCAAGAGGTACGGGGTGGTAAGAAGCTTCACCAGAGACAGAGTGGGGAGTAGGACAGGCCAAATGATGAAGTACACTGCTGAGGGGAGCAGCAAGTAGGTCAGGAGAGGTCTGCCATGCCATGTGGATCACCTCCAAGGCTGGTGATCAAACTCACACTGCAGTGTCTGTGGCTAGCTTGCTGTGCTGCGTCCTAACCCGTTGTGTCACCAGGGAGGGCCCAGGGCTCAGAATATTTTAATAATTGTCATAAACATCACAGAAACAGAAAAGACAACTAACACCAGCCTGCAATCAGCCAGGATGATCCTAAAATCAAATCATCATTCAACACACAGCACATTTTGCTTTTTCAAAGATGTACATTAGAGATGTACATCTCTTCAGGTGTGAAAATATGGAAGAAATAACAGGGCAGACAGATTTTTTATCTGGGGTCTAAATTATACCAAGGCCTTTGGGACATGGGGGAGCCTCATATAAAAACATTGTTTTTCCCAAAGACTAAGTGACACAATCCTAAAATTGGTAATTGAGAGAAGTTGAACTCCATGAGGCAATGGAAGAATAGTTTCCTAGAGAGAAGAGGTCTCCAGGAAGTATTCCATAGATTGGCAGAGATATTCAGGGGGAAAGGCAGCATTAATACCAGAAACAAAAAAAATAGACTGAGCCCATGGAGAACAAACTTTTATTAAGCAGAATAGCAATCCTTGTACTATATATCAATTTGTCACTCAACTGACATGTATGAACAATTTCCATATACAAGGCACTTTTCTGGATACTCAATGAACATATAGAAAATTTTGAGAAAAATGCCTTCCCTCATGGAGTTTCCACTCAAGTCAGGAAGAAACAATAAAACTGAGGTGCAATATAGAGCATATTAAGTGGAGTAACTGCTAAACAGAAAAAAAAAAAAAAGAAGTTGATTGTTTTAAGGCTATAATTTATCAGGGTGCTATTTTTTTTTTGCAAAGATTTATTTATTTATGCATACAGAACTGGGGAACAGGTCAGAGGTGCAGGGGCAGTGAAAGGATTCACCAGAGATAGATTGGGGAGCAGAACAGGCCGACTGATGAAGTACCCTGCTGAGGGGAGCAGTGGGCAGGTCAGGAGAGGTCTCCTCGCCAAGTAGGTCACCTCCCTGGCCAGATCAATGCGGTGAAGTGGCTGCAGCTAGCTTTGCAATGTTGTGTTCTAACCCATGCACCACCAGGGAGGGCCCTGTCAGTGTACTATTTTAATAGTATCTGAAAGTATCAAAGAAATTAATACATTTCAGGCAAAATGGCAGATTTTATAGAACAATTCAATCTTGAGCTCTGTTTGGCTGTCTGAGACTTTCTTGCTCTTAAATTGAAGCTGGCGGATCAAGAGGGAGATGTGCTGCGTCTCTGCACTTGAGGCGCTCCACGGAAAGCTCTGCACCGAGAATAATAGCTAAGCTCCAGCCAATTTTCAGACCTGTAAGAATCTTAGGGAAAGAGATTTTTTTAAATATGATGCTCCATAGAGTAACCACAGTTAGCGGGAAAAAAAAAAAAAAAAAAAAAACAGTGCCTTATAAGGCCAGTGAAAATACTAGCCTGAACATGGAGTGTCATTGTGGTCTCAGAATGCAGATCTGGGTTAGGAAAAAAGACCAGACATGGATTAAAATGCAGTTGGTGAACAAAGAGCTTCATCATACTTGATAGGTCATTTCTAGAGACTCACACGATTAAAGAACGTGGGAGAGCAGAGTAGCAAATGTATAAGTAAGTACTTCAGAAAAACATCTTGTATATTGCTTCAAATTACTTACAAGTTTAATAAAAATTGACATCTATATGGACACTATCTCATGGTTGAAAAGCCAGCTGAAAGATTGAAAAGCCTGTAAACAAATGAAAATAAATGGCTTTGCAATTCATACTGGGAGGAGTTCTCAGGGCTGGCATCTGAAGAGCACTTACTTAGTGTGAGACTCAATGACTAAGCTATTACACTGGAATAAATAGATGGGAATGAAATGTGCAAATGAACTGAACTGGCAGGAGGAGTCGAAAAGATAGGCAATCTTAGACCACGTAGTTGTTTATATTCAGACTGAGAAAAGGGCTTCTCAGCATCTGTTTTCAGAACACAAAGTGGTGCCATATGGGCTACAAGCTTGGATCAGGACCCACTCATGGCTGGCCTAAGAAGAGAGGCTAGTGAAGGAAGGGTGATGTAAGTTCTGAAACAGATCTGTTTGGTGAAATGTTGATTAAGAATAAAATAATCTACAAACACTGAAAAGATGCAAACACCAAGTAGAGTGTAAAATTACTTATCCTGCTGCCCTAGGGCAAAATGATAGGAGAAAATTAAAGAAAGGATAATCACAGCCAAAGTCTTTCTTGCAAAAATCATGAATTTGATCAGGCTTACAGACAAAAGAAATGATTCTGTTGCACTTCATATTCCTATTCTGAGACTGCTGAATCACTACCATGTTTTGTGGCCTTCTTTAACTCTGTGACATACCTCCTCGGCAAAAGTAATCACTCCTTAAATTATCTTTCATGGCATTTAAGAAATGCTTCTACTGTTATGTTGTATTTACCTTTTGATTTTATTTTCATTTAGCTTTGATTCCTATTAGTAGAATGTGAGTTTCTTAATGACTGGGCTTATGTCTTAATATATTTTATTTTGTTCCCCCAGCACCTAGAATATTGACTGTTATATTAAATGTTTAGTGAACTGAAAATAGGATCCTTTGTACATTTACTTGGGATACAATTACTAAAGTTATTAGTCCTTGCTTTGATGAGGCCGCACTGTGTTTAAAATAAGAGAAAAGTGGCCCTCCCTGGTGGTGCAGCGGGCTAAAGCACAGCACTAAGAATCTAAAGCCAATTCAGCATGAGTCCGATTCCCTCCTGCCCCGGAGGTGACCACATGGGCGGCAGACCTCTTCTGACCTGCCCGCTGTTCCCCTCAGCAGTGTACTTCATTGATCTGCCTGTTCTGTTCCCTACTCTATATCAGGTGTAGCCTCTCACTGCCCCCACACCTCTGGCCTGTACCCCAGTTCTGTATGCATAAATAAATAAATTTTTAAAATAAATAAATAAGAGAGAAGAGAAAAAAATAGTTTATATACTTATAGGAGAAGTTTGCCAATATAATTTAAAGTAAAAAAAAGGGGGGGGGAATACCAAGGAGTAGGTATAGCTGGCTATTTGTGTCCAAAATGAAAGAAAAATAGGGTATTTTCATGTTTGCTGTTATTTTTGTAAATTAAATATTGAAGAATATATTTTTTAAAGATGAATTTATTTATACATACAGAACTGGGGTACAGGCCAGAGGTGCAGGGTCAGTGAGAGGATTCACCAGAGACAGAACGGGGAGCAGTACAAGCCAACTGATGAAGTTCACTGCTGAGGGAACCAAAGGGCAGGTCAGGAGAGGTCTGCCTCTCCATATGGGTCACCTCTGGGACAGGCTGGGATCAAACTCATGCTGAAGAGGCTTTAGCTTCTTAGTGCTGTGCCACCAGGGAGGGCCCAAATATGGAAGAATATTTTAAAAACTCATTATAGGTTATCTCTATGAGGAAAGAAGAGAATTCAATGGAGACAGTGGTAAAAGCAACATTTTTCACCCAATATTTTTTATAAGGTTTGATTTTTAAAACATTTATTCATTTGTATCCCTTGTTCAAAACACAATCAAATATTTTTAAGCTGATCTTAGGCAGAGGAAAGGCATTAAGGACAACAGCTTTCATGACAAAAGGATGCACTGGCCTCCAAGGCAGATATGTTTAAGCAGAAATGGGCTTCTATGTGTTGTTTGTTTTAACCAATGTAGTCTCTTTTAGCTATGAACCAAGTTGTTGAAAAAATTAAAGGGGATTTTTATTATCTTACTCAACTCATAGTAATCAACATTGTCTTGAAAAGCTCACTGGATAAAGGTGACTACTTTGCTCTATTTCTGCTAATTGAAGTACTAAGAGTAGCATGCCTTAAGGAGACTCCATCTGTCACATGGAACCCAAGACAATTCCTTAGCATATTGTTAGAAAATCAATAGTTTAAATAATGAGATTTGGTCTGTCCTTGAAGTAGTGCTGGGTATTAAAATAGATTTATATAAAGTTTCCATTTGTCTAAGCTAATTAGTGATTGCTCCTCTGGCTGATTACTTTCATGTAAAAACTATCACACTAAAAAATTATATGCATCTTGAGTGGCACATGCCAAAGTATGACTTTCAAGAAGTGGTAAAACATAGTTCATCTAAATATAAACTAAGCATGTGTTAAATATTTATTCAAATCATTCGTGAGAAAACCAGCTGGACAACAAAGATGGTTCAAAGGAGAATTGAAACATGAAGTTCTATAGGCATGGAAGAAAAAAAGTCTAAATCAAATGGGCTTATATTTAGAACTGGTTAATATATCCTATAGAGCAATAAAAACCATAACCTTTGGGATTATCTTTTGTACCAGGCAGAAATCATTCACCTCTCTGCAAGATAAAAATCTCCCAACAAATATGCAACTTCTCACAAAATGGACTTTTAATTATTTTAATCAATAATTAGATAAAATCAAACAAAAGCTTATTTCCCTAAAGAATCAACTAGTCTTTAGATGGGACTATTAAACAATACTGATATGACATGGAAAGGGCATTTCCTTACCAGGATTTCAAGTTAGGTTAACTCATATTAATGAAAAAAAAAAAAGTTAGTGAAAAGAATGTTGTGAAGTAAAGCTCCTATCTTGGGCACCATATCTGATGTGAAGAAGCCATTCAGAGACAGGGAACTATGGTGTTTTTGATATTGGAGAGTTCAGCCTCTTCTCAGAGGATTCTCTCTACATATGAACTAAAAGGGAACAGAGAATTATTAGCTAATTATTTTGCAACTAATATCATGATGATGGTGAGGGTAAGTTTTGATATCAGTTTGAATGGTGACCATATATTTGACTTGACTTTAGTGGTCCAGTGTATCAAGAGACTTGTAGTAGGGTGGTCCACTGGGAAAAAGGGGATTTCAGGTTCCCTACCTCACCTGGGGTAGGATGGAGCTTCCCAAAAAGACTAGGAAGGAGGCCCTCCCTGCTGGTGCAGCGGGTTAAAGCACAGCACTGAGAATCTAAAGCTGCTTCCGCATGAGTTCGATTCCTGCCTGCCCCAGAGGTGACCACATGGCGTGGCAGACCTCTCCTGACCTGCCCGCTGCTCCCTCAGCAGTGTACTTCATCGAGCTGCCTGTTCTGTTCCCCACTCTGTCTCTGGTGAAGCCTCTCACCGCCCCTGAGCCTCTGGCCTGTACCCCAGTTCTGTATGCACAAATAAATAAATCTTTAAAAAAAAAAAAAGACTAGGAAGGAGAAAAGAAGAGACTTGGAGGAGGCATATGGAGCAGAGAGGTCTGTGAAGATGCTGTGCTTGCTTCTTGATTTTGAACTTGTACCACAGATTCTTGGGACATGGAATGAGATTCTTGAAAAAGACCTGTGTGAGAGAGCTGTAGGGAAGTTGACAATGGGAGCTTTTATCTTGATTTTCAATTCGTTCTTTTCCCCCCAAGACTTGCCTGAGGCCTTCTATCCCTTTCCAGTGGGTCTCCACCAGATTGTGCCTTAGAATTGTGGCAGGCTTTCTGGCTTCAGTAGCCCTGTTTTGGGCCAATCCTGTTTGGCTGGGCATTTGTGAGGGAATAGATAACTGTTTCATATGAAAACTATTTTACCTATTCTTCTTTCCTTCTCTCTATTGCACACTAATTTTACTAAAGTTCCTTTCCATTAAAAGTCCTACACACTAGATTGTTTTGTCTTAATGCAACAGATGGCAGACCCCATCTATAGTGGGCAGATTTGGGATCCTGGAGTATTTCTCACCTTGCTCTGTAACAGACTTATATTTTCTTCCTTGAGATGGGGAAATAGTCTGTGTCACAAAACCAGTCTGAATGGCAAAAGAGCTTTTTTGTTTAGGCAGACTGAAGATGCAGCTGCAATACATGAACATACCTAAACAACCAAACTAGTCTTTCCTTGTAAATTGGGAAGGTGAGCAGCAATACTTGTAGCTTTGTTTCTCCAGAGTAACACTTAGGGTTCATCACTAGAAACTTATTTTTGATGTTTTCATCACAGTGAGTTTTCTAAATTGTAAGCAAAATAGCAGCATCGTAAGTTGTTCGGTCTTCTTTAGAAAAAAAAAAAAAAACCGGACCAGAGTGAAACCAGGAATATGGAATTCATGTTCACAAAAAGATAATTTTCCAAGGAACAATGCAATCAATATTTTTCTAGAAAAAAAATACAAGACATAATCTCAAACATCATTAAATGAAAGTTTGGCTGTATTTTTTAGTAATAAATTAGTTTAGCAACAGTCATAGAAATTGTCCATAGATGGACAATTATAAATAACCTTATCACCCTGAAACCCCTGAACTAAGCCCAGAAAATAAATAATCCTATTTATCTTTTTTTTTCAAGATGCTATTGATTTTCTATATCCCTTTTTTTTTTTAACTTTGTATATCCTAAGGAATTTAAAGTTGGAAAGTTTGCAGTTAGCATAAATATTTTTGTACTTCCCCATAGGAATATCAAGAATGCTCTGATTATATAGAAAATGTATCTTTTAAAAAGAAGGGAAGACCAGCTGTTTATTAAAAAAATTCTTAGAATTGCCAGGTGATTTGGAAAGGGAGAAATACTATGAAGAGAAACACATACAGTTTGAATTACTTGTAAACCCTTTAGCTTCAATACAAAGAAATCTGGCCCAAACAGAAGTGTCTCTGTACTACTTACTGTTTTCTTACTTAGCCAGCAAAAGCTGTTTTATATACAATTAGGGAGAAATAACTGGAGGAAAGATCACTTAACATCTTCAAAGAAATGTTGTCATCCTATACATTTGTCTGTGCTTGGGGGGTAACTTTTCTTTGTTCTTCTTTCAATTGGTCTCCTAATAAAACCTGAGGAAGAGAGGCTTTACTACACCTTGAAGATAAGACTACTATTTAAGTAGATTTACCAAATAAGAATGGAAAGCTAAGTATTAAGTGGGGATCAAATTCAAATGCTGCAAAGTGGTGACTGAACAGCCATGCAGGAAATTCTCAGCATTACGACAGTTTTAAACACTTGAACTATGTGTAAGTGAAGCACTAACATTATTTGAACATCTATTTCTCAGCAATCAAAAGCTAGCCTTTGGGGTCTCCTTTTGGTGTGTGGTAGAAAACCACATTTTTAGTTAGTTAGTTTTAATTCTTGAAAATGTTTCCAAATCTGGTCTCTATTTACAAACAAGAAAAAAACAAAAAAGAAAAACCTGTCTGGAGAGAGACTACAAAGGGCCAGAAATGCTGCATCATGAGCATAGGGAAGAGGAATTTCCCTTTTGACTAGCTGGGGAAAGCCTCAAAGGATGTCAACATTGAATTGGGATAAAGCATAAAAAGCAAAGGAAAACTTGACAAGAGAACTTTTATTCACAGAAGCAGACCCGGGCTAAAGAAGGTCTCTAGCAGCCAGGACTCAAAAGCTATCAAAGAAATCCACTTAAGAAGCAGAAAAGGCAAGTCATAGCTGGATACTGGGGAAGAGTATATAGAAGTTCATCAGAAAGGAAAATATGAGAACATAGCAAAGTTCTCATCTATAATGGAAGATTCTGACATGCAAATGAGTAGTTTCAAACTAAGAAGTCCTCAAAGGGCAAGCCATGCAGAGAAGAAAGCAGTTTCCTGGTCATGTAAATGAAGGTCTCAGATTTGGCTTGTGACCTTAAAAATGAGAAATTGAAAGTGTCCAAGACCATTTACAGTTTAAAATAATGTTTCAAGTCATGGGAGAAAAAACGTTCCCAAATATATAAGGGATTTGATATATTATTTGAACTCCCAGACAGAGTAATTTTATCATTCTTATCTTAATCTTCACCTATGAAATATCATTACTTTATCCTATTTAATGCTCCAACACACTACAGTGCACAGTTAGAGACAATGTGGTTTGGTTGTCAAGTCAAAGAAATAAAGATGGGTCAGATTCTTGCTCTGACTCTGCCTTTCAAAGTAACCTAAGGAAAACAAATCCTAAGCACTTAAACTCTTTTCCAAATACTAATCCTCTCCTATTCCCATAAATGGTCCACATGTTAAAATATTTTGAACACTGAAATTGAAAGATTTTAAGCAAAAGGAGAGATTAAAGATTGTTTTGGGAATCACTAAGATTTGTGAAAGGGAAAACATTCCACAAACGCAAGGGAAAAGTTTCTAAAATAAAAGCAGATTAAAGTTTTTTGCTTTTTGAATTACTAATCTTGGAAAAACTGAGATAGTTCTTCAATGGAAACAATGATGCTGGGTCTTTTGGTACAAATTCTACTCACCCTCTTTAAGAAAAAGGAAAAATAATTTATTCCAGAATATTGGCTTTTCATATTTAAGTCATCTGAAACCTAAATGAAATCATTGAGAGAAATGCTACTGTGTAGCAGGAGGCTGGAATTTTCCTGCTGTGAGAAATGACATCAGTTTGGGCATAATTTATGAATGAAGAAAATACATTAAAATATATTTTTTAATTGGTTGCATTGTTCAAGTCTCTTCAGTTTTTGGAAGGAAGAATATTTCTTGTCTTCTAGATTGTAGTTATAAATTAAATAATTTCACTGATGTCTCATCTAAAATGTAAAGATTGAGGTTGGAAAAGACAAGGGAAGAGGAACTGGAGAAGAAGAGAGAAAGAGGAGGAGGAGGAGAAAGAAAAGGATGGCTCTAGAATGAAGAGCAGGAGAAAGAGGCAGCCAGAGGGATGGAAAGCTTTTTTGTTTCAAAAGGAATTTGGTGACTAAATTCTAATGTTCCTTTCCTAAATAGACTTTCATTGTAGCCAGACCATGAGAGCATGTAGTTTCAACATTAATACAGTGTATCAATATCTTCCTTTCCTTAATCAGCTGCTAATTACCTGGGAAAGTGTGGCATGCAGGAATATATGAAATGCCCACACATGTGTAATGCTCAGATGTGCCCAGAAAGGGGGAAAGGAGACTATAATTTTGTAGAGCATGAACTCAGAGAATGGTCCTTTACACAGGGGACTGCATTTAAATTTCCACTAATGTTATGTAGCTGTGATTATTCCAATTTTGAAAAGGAGTAAACAGAGGCTCAGCGTAGGTGCTGCTCCAAGATTTCATGGCCACAGAGAGAGAGAGCCACAACTACAACCACACCAGCTTGACACCGAAGCACCCCCTTTGCTGCCCTCTGAGGGCTGATGTTTCAGGTGGGTATTTGACTTCATCTAAGGTTTGGTAAGATCAGCTTTCTCCACTGGCCATGTAAGAAAAATTAATTCTTATAAGTGACAAAACATCTTATAAAATACCAAGTCTTCCAAAATAATCAAGTCTTAGAGACCTTGGTTTTCAGCCATCACCACTGCTGCTAGAAATGCCCATCTACATACTCGATCCACATTCTGACACATAATGAGACTGCAAAGCCAGTCTTGGAAAGCAGATATCCTTATATAGTTCAATGTTTTCACATGAAATGTTATTTCCAAACACTCTAAGTAACATAGAGTTTACAATCCTCAGTGCTCCCCTATCAAGCTGCTCATCAGAAAAGTCACAGCTCAGTCTTTGCCATCCTGCTCATTCCACTGCTCATGATTTTTTATTCTAAATTAATGCAATCTGTTTACCTTTTTTCAGAATCTGGAAGGGGTGGATCATTCTTTAGCAATAGCTCAAAATCAAATGAAACAGCAGTATATCTCACCAGAAATGGTCTAAAGGGAGAGAATTTAGAGGAAACAAATGTACATTTTTCTGCAGACCAATAGGAAAAAAACACTCAGTCCACCTTGATATGCAGGATTCATAAAGTAAGAAAGAAAACATTACCTACCCTGAAAAGAGAAGAAAATGCAATTACTCTCTTACCTTCAAAACTAGATGATGGTTGCTTCATGGAAGAGATTGATTCAATCTCTCTTAACATCCCCACCCATCTGCATCCTCTGGACCAACAGATTACGTCATTGTGCAGTTGACAAGAAAGGCAGAATTTCACCCAGTGCCACCATAAACATGCTAACTCAGAATCTAGCTATTAAGAAGTCCCCTCCTGGGTCTTCCTGATGGTGTAAGAGTTAAGTCTCATACAGAATGAGTTTGATCCCCTGCCAGGAAGTTGACCCATATGGCACAGCAGACCTCTCCTATCTTTTCCACTGCTCCCCTCAGCTATGCATTTCAGTAGATCCATCTGTTCTGCTCCCCACTCTGATGAATTCTCTCATCACCAACCTCCCCCAACTCCCCCACACACCTCTGGCCTACACCCTAGTTGATCTACATAAAAACTTTAAAAAATAAAATAAAATGTCACCTCCCCACAGATGATTCATACACACATTCATATACATTGATTGATTGAACCTCCTCTCAGAAGAGAAATACTCCTTTTCTTGAAGATTACACTAAAACCATAATTCACCCAAAATAATGATATGTAATAGTAGAGATAAAATGTAAATATTTTTACTATTGTAGAATAATAATTCTACTGAACTTACATCTAAATACTAAGGCTGATCTTATCTTTAAAAAGAATGATGATTTTTTAACTTATTTCAAAAATAAGCCATGATAGATTTCACATCTTTTTTCTAAACTGTTTTGTTGACATTGATACAACCAAAGGTTGAATGATTACACTTTCCATGTATAAATAAGGATAATATTGCCCAACCCACAGGACTGTGGTGAGAATTAAATAAGATAATGTGTGAACAGTGTGTGGAATATAGCAGACAGTCAGAAAATAGTAAGCACTCTTACTAACCATCATAGCTAATTTTTGTTCCAGAGCCAGAGTGGACTAACTGAGCAATTTAACTGACCTCCTAATCAATTTCATTTTCTCTGCCCCTTCATTTTATACTCCTTAAATCTTTAGATATGTATGTGATGAAGCTAAAGAGAGAAATTCTCCAAATACCAGACATTAAAATACTGATATTACATTCTTGTGTGACTCAAAAATAAACAATATAATATTTACCAGCACAATTAAAATTAGAATAGAAAATGTTTCCATTAGATTTTATCTCATGACAGTTGAAGATGATTATCAAGTTTCCATTCCCTCGGCATTCTTTCCTAGGTGACAAACCCACCACAATCTATATCTGTCTCCACAGTTGCCATTTCTAATCCTAGCCTCAGAACTGTGAGCCATGTAATTATCACTATGCCATATTAGCATTTGTGGTTCCCCCGATACTAATGGTATGCAAAAGGTGACATGTGTATGGATTGTGTCAAGTTGTCACACTGCACAAAAACATGGTCCCAATCCCACAGGCTGTAATATTCACCTAATGATACACTCTTGTCACAGAAGTACATAAATAGCGTTCAGCTGCCCATTAAGGCAGTAGGTTGAGCTCAGGGGGATGTATGTGAATGAGTGATCACATGTCATACGAGATGATTAAAAATGAGTGGGTCCCTTTTAGAGATTAGTGGTTGTTAAATTATTTCATTCACTTGCTATTCATGATGAATAATAAATCACTCTCAGCGTCTGCTCTCCTATTCATTTATTACATGAGAATGTTTAGAGGCTAATTACTCTGATATAGCCTACCCAGCAAGAAGGGAGTGAGGGGATGAGAAGTTCCACTTCTGATTACACTGTTTTTAATACTAAACCTGACCTTTAAACACATTTCTTTTTTCTGAATTACCTATAGTACATCCATTTCCTCAGTGTCTTTCAAGTTTCTTCTGGAATGTCCTTATGTCTTAAAGGTTTTTATTTAGAAAGTCTTTGAAGATCAAATGTTTCAATAAACACAACTTTGACTCTACTCTGTAGGTATCTGGAGCCGCTTGTTAAACATCTACTAAATACTTTACAAGATATGCAACATACAGCACATTCAACCTCTTCCCTAAGAATTCAGTGCTTATTTAGTGCCTATCACATGCTGGGCACCTGATTAATATTGTAGGAAAAAAGAATATAAGTGATGGTTTTAGCTCTGAAAGAAGCTAAAATCAAATTAGGATGACCAATTAATTTACGTAAAATGATAAAAAGTTTCATTTTATGGTAAGAAATTCAATAAAGATTTACTGTACATGAACCTTGGGCCATGGCACTGTTAGACAGTTTTGCAAACAGTCATCTCTCCTTTGGGTTTAGTCTTATCACTGTTTTACAGATAAGCAAGTTGCAAGTGAGACATAAAATTTGCTTATGATCAGACAGCTGATCAGTTGAAACATACAAAACCCTCTGAATTCCAAATCAAGTACCCTTTCCAAAATCCCACATTTCAAACATCATTCATGAGGTAACTAAGTGCAAACTGGTGTGGCAAGAAGACTGAGTTTTACAGCTCAGAGAAAAAGACCCACCGTTACTAAATAGTCTGCTGTTGAGGCTTTGAAGGGAAAATGTACAGGGGACCAGAGAAGAAAGGAAAATACAGAAGCCAAAGTGCATGGATTAAAATGAAAGAGAACATGGAGGAGCTGTTTCAAATTGAATTTAATTAGGCTATGAAAATTTGGGGGACTAATTTATTAGGTTTCCCAGGTAGATGGAACCAGATTTTGAAGGGTACAAAAATTTAAACGAAGACCTATAAGTTGCCATACTACAGGAAAGAAAGCTACTAGAGTGAGTCTATCCTTGACCAAATCTTAGTTTGCTTCCTCTGAGCCGTCTTTTCAACAAGGCCTTATCCTTAGCCCATGAGATCTACAGACAAAGCACAAACAATTTTGCTTATACCATACATGTCAAGAGACTGGAAGAAACCCTAACATAGCCTCTATCAGCCTAAGATCATGTCCCAAGATAGTCCCAAGTCCTCTTAAATGCCTGTTAAAGAGTTCAATACTGTCAAAAGAACATATTATTAATTAGTTCCTGTCAAAACCTGACTGCAAGTCCCTCATCTCTCTTTGCTTGGAGCATTTACTTTAGAAAACAGCAATCATAAATCTTTTCATTGACTCTTTGATATGTATCTTCTACAGTCTAAGAATATCTTTCTCAAGGAAATCTTTCTTTGAAATACAATCATCAGGATAGGTAGGGCCTGTCTCCCTGATTCTCTTTGGGATAGGAGCCTAACTTTGATAAAGATGAATTATCAAACAGAGATGAAGGCCTTATCACATGGACCTACTCTACTCCTCGCAATATCCTTTGGCAATTTTTTTATACCCCTACATTTAAAAAAACTTACTACCTTTTGTTTCAATTTGTACTGGCATCTCTCTCCTCTACTGTAACAACTTGAAAAAATATGTCTTGTCATCTTCAATATATACCCAATCCCATTTCTCTCTGACAGCCTTGGACAAAAAATAACAATTAACAATAATGTTCAGCTTAGCAGTGAGTAACACAATGAGTCTTTTACCCCCATAAAATCCCTTAGTGAATCCTTTTCACTTACAGGTTAAAGTCCAAAGCATTGAGCATGATACACAGGCCCTTCAGACCTAGTTCCTTTCCACTATTCTAGCCTCATCTTTTACTACTCCCCAACCCAATGTTACATACGGTTATGATATAAGCTTGCCATTCCTGAAACTAACCACACTTGTTTCTTACCTCCACAATTTTTCAAAGTCAAAAATTAAAACTAACATTTATTGAGGACTTAAGTGTGGTAGGATCTATCCAAGAAACTTACTTAGCCCTATTAATCCTCACAATTTTATAAAGCACAAGTGTACATGAGACAACTAAGTCTCAATGAGCTGAAGTAATTTGCCTAAGGTCACTCAGAGAGTGGCAAAGCAGATTCAAACCATGAATATGAATCCCTACTCCTTGACTCAGCTGTTTCTTAAAACCAAACACATCACATTATTTTCCTTCCCGGCCAGGTTATTTTTTTTTTCTTGTTTCTATAACAAAATTTTAGATAAACAACAAATCTCAGTTCAAGATTCTTTACCACTTGAAAGGGTGCCAAACCCTCTCGTCTCTGATTTTAGTGTTCTGTATTCACTGTGGTTTAGGCTTTGTCTTTGCAAGGACAGTGTTTTTCAATCATCTGTGGATATATGTATTCTCACCTTGAAAGTAGACTGTCTGGCTCATTTTCATCTCAAAGCCAGTACTTGCCCCAAGACACAAACTCAGTTAAGGTGTGTTGTATAAATTCTTGAAAGTAGAGAAAGAGATGCATGAGATAAGTAATTGGAAAAGTTTTAGTAGTGGGGGCCTAGCTAGTATTAGTGAAAGGGAAATACATATCTACAGACTTTGCTTGGAAATTTATAGAAGAAATAAAATCGATCTACTCAGTTTAGCCTCTGCTATGTGCCTACTGCCAAAGTGAACTCTTAGAAGACACCGAAACTTTCAGCATGGTCACTGGGAAAACCAAGGGCAGGTACAGGGAAATTCAGGTACAGGGAATTATTGTGCTGGAACTATGCATTGGAGGAAAGAATTGAAGTTCACACTGATGATTACCAGAGCTTTGCGATGGAGACATCTGCATTTTTTGTTTGATTTATTTTTTTCAACAAGTAGTAATAGGAAAATTATTTGTCAATCACAGAAGGAAATTTCAGGATAGATTTCTCTTAGGTGGCAGTGCAGAAGAGTGATTTTGAATGAGGATTGGGTTAATGGCTGCATCAACAAGACTACAGTATGACTAACGTTCCAGTGTTCTCAGGATAAGCCCAAATTGTTTGCTGTTTTGCATTAATTTACATGCCAAATTAAGGGAGTTTTAATTCACATCTGTGGGAGGAGGGAAAAAGAAATTAATACATTCTGTATAATTATATTCAAACCAAATTAAGAGGCTGTTATGCATATCATATGCAGAATAGTTTAGTAAATTCATCAACTTAATCAAGCCTCAGGTGAAAGATGGCAAGCTACAGTAGGTGGTGTGCTGGTACTGTTTAACTACTGCCTCTCAGAAGAAAAACAGTTATGATATATAGTTTGCTGATTTAAATGGTGAAAATACACCCATCATGGACAATTTCAAGCTACTGACATCACTGTACACTGATTTGGGAAGAGGTATGTACACTTTGGCTCGCAAGAGATAACACCCCAATTCCAGAATACCACTGTCTACCTGTAGGTTAAAATTTCTCACAACGTACTTATCGGGTCTTTAAACTTAAGAACCTCTTCTAATAGACAGAGCCTCTAACTAGTGAACAAAAATACCAATACTCATCAAAGTGGCACTGTGAGACCAAGAGTTAGATGTTTTTTGAGTTTCTGAACCATGTGGGCTCTTAGAGGAAGAATAAAAACGCAAAAGTACAGAAACACAAAAGTACATGGAAGAGTGTGTGAGTGGGAGAATATATGTTGAGGTAGTAAGAACTAAATAATTTTGCTCTTAGAACAATCCCCTCTGGCTCATCACTTCTACGTGGATCGAGACAGGGACCAGGGGTGGATAAATGCGGAGGCCACTATGGGAAAAGAAAGCAAGTATCTGGCAACACTGGAATGTTCTGTTGACTGCCTCTCCTTCTAGATTCTGAACCCCAAAGAGTATCAACCATGTCTTATTCTGTAAGTCCCAACACACAGTTGGCTCTGTACTAACGCATTCATTGAATAAGGAAATTGGTGTTCTTGCACGGAAAAGATTACTATCAGGACATGAGCCCTGCTTATCCACAGGTACATCAGGAAGATAACAAAATGATGAATGGAAAGTATTTTTTAAAATGAAGGAATTAAACAAATGCTGGGAATGACTATTACTACTCTATCTCAGAAGAACCAGCTGTAAATGAGTTAGAGCAGTGCAGAATTTTTCAGTCAGGTATATTGCCAACAATCCCTTTATCCCTACATCCTTAGATACAGAAGTCTCAAGTCTCCCAATCATGTGGTAAATGCCTTGAAGTATTGCCTTGTAAATTCTTGTCAAAACATGATAGATTACCAGTTTCATCAGCTCATGTGTAAAGTACCCCAGCCTCTGGGAAAAATAAGAGGGTTTGTGATGGTAATTCTAAAATCCACTTCTGCCAGCAACTCTATAAATCAGAATGTTTGCAGGGTTTTCAGTCCAAAATTTTCTGCTTAATTATTTTTTTATCTATTTCTTTTAAGTTTCTATTGAACACAGTTAAATTCTACTGCATTCAGTTTACTAAACAGCAGAATGCAGGGTCGGTTGACCATAATTTGTTGGTCTGTCATTATATATTATTTCACAGGTTTTCAAAAGTGGATATCAAGTAGGTGATAATGATTAGGGAGTTTTTCACATTGCACATAATACCTACAACTTTTAATTGACACGTAACATGATGTAACCCCTTTCTGCCTACAGGCTAAAAATCAGTTTCAAAGCCATGTTGGGATGGAAGAGTCGAAAAATGAAGGTCAACAATCTCAAATAGTTTGAGCTAAGAGGTAAAGGTGTATAGAAAGGAGTTAATTATTAGCAGCAGGTAAGACATTTAAGTAATGAAAGCATATCATTTTTTCTGTTAAAATGGAATTAGACATGAAGTAGAGTATTATAGTTGAAAGGGATCTCTAAGAAGATATAAAGCCTCCTTTCCCCTTATGAATGAGTGATGGAAGCCCAGGGAGAACAGGCAGGCAGTATAAGAGTGACAAGTGCTGTGATCAGAGAATTAGATATTTATGGGGATCCAGGGAAGAATTACTATGTTTATTACCTATGCAGTATGACAAATTATTTCTAAATTTAGTGATTGAAATTAATGAACACAATTATCTCTCAAATTTGTACTGAGTATCCAAGCATAGCTTAATTGAACACCAGTGACTCAAGATTCCTCAAAGTTTCAGCCAAGCTGTAATCTAGTACTATAATCTCATTTCATATAGGACTATGGTCTCATTTGAAGGTTCAATTGGGGATGAGGTGCCATCTGTTCTTAAATTCACTTTTGTGACTTTTGATAGGCCCAAATAATTTGTTTCCAAACTCATTAGCATGGTTGCTAGCAGGTCCCAGTTTCTTATTTTATGGGATTCTCTGTAGATAATTGAGGATCCTCTAACAAATAATGGTCTGAGAGAAAGAAAGAATCATAGAGCAAGAAAAGGTTTTGGGGACCAAAGTCAGTTTTTCAAATTCTAATGTTGAAATTGGCATCATTAGCAGTATGTGCATATATTTTTGCTGTTTTCCATTCATTACAAGTGAATGACAGGCCCAGCTCACATCAAATCAAATAGGTTGCAGAAGAGCACAAATATTAGGAAGTGGGATCACTGGACCAGCTTAGAGACTCCCTACCGCAGGCACACCAAAAGTGCAAGACTTGGGAGTACATGTCAATGGAGTCCTTTACCCCCCCATCCTGATGCAACAGCATCTGAAGGAACTTGAACTTGAAAGAGCAAAGGCTAAGCATAAGTTGTTAGACTGGAGATGCGTGTGTGTGGGTGTGTGTTGTGTGTGTGTGTGTGTGTTGTGTATAGGTCTGTAGTCAAAACGTCACAGGAATTGGGACGCTGTTTTTCAGAAAGAATTATCTGTGCAAAAAAGCAATAGCAAGAGAAAGCAAGTTTATTATTCCAGAAGAACAAAAGTAATGTGGAAGTCGGTAAAACATGAGGTTGAGTAAAGAGGCAAGTTAAAGGCTGCCCATCTACTTGCTATCCTTTGTTCTCCTATACAGTTTTCCATGCTTCTATCTTATCATTGAGTAAAAAATCTATTTTTGAAGATGTATTAGTCAAAATGTTCTTGACTATAAGTAAAATATTCCCCAATGCTAACTTAAACAATCAGGAAATACATTAACGTGCATAGAACTAGGTTTCCTGACTAATTCAGTGGCTTCAGAAGAGTTTTCTCTATCCTCCCTGTCACCCTCACTGACTTCATTTGCGTGATTATCATGTCACTATCCCAATATCGTATGATAGAATGGGGATAAATCTGTTTGCATTTCCTACTTGAGATAGTAAAAGCCTTTCCCAGAATTTCCCTAGCTTTTCCCCTCTTACTTCTCAGTGGCTTGGATTTCATCACAATCTGGTTTCTGAGTGAGTCGCTGACAAGGGTAACGGTATTACTTTGGCAGGTTTAGATGAATCGACTGAGATGGGGTGATATTGGCACATCAAAAGCAAACATTCTTTCTAGACAACTTCAAATGTAGGTGATATTAGTCCCTCAAAGCACATTGTTCTGCTCTGGGTTTCATGCTCTGGCCTTTAATCAAAGGCAATTCAAGGTTTACATAAAATCTGCATCTTCATAGACTGTCAAACTGCTTTTGAAAAATTTTAACATATGTCCTGATGTCTTTTCTGGAAAGTCTTGCATGAGAAAATCTTTCCAGAACTTAAATTGGATAGGAAAGCTCTTGAGGATGAGTATAAATAATCTGCAACTGCCCATGCTCCCTTTATACACTGGTAGTAGGAAACTCCTAGACAAATATTGGTAGTAAATCACAGATCTCTTTTATTGAGATATCAACCAATGCTTCCAAGTCTCTCAGCACCTCCCTTTCAATCTCTATCACAAAGGCTCAATCCGATCAGGTTGCCATCAGAACCCACTTTACTACAGATTGCTAGAGGCCAATGGAGTCACAGAGAAAGCCCAGACAATGCACATCATTTAGGAATTTGACTTCCCTGTTCCCTTACATTCCTCCCATCTCCCATTAACATAACTTTGTCTCCTTGGCATGTATATCAGGGATCTTATGTGGCTATCTGAATATGCCTTTGAGGTTTCTCTTTCTCCTCTAAGTAGGTAGGTCATCAGTGTATTTCAAGCACAGTTATCCCCCAAGAGAGAAACAAGTAGATAAGATTCTCTCTCTTCTTATACATACATATTTTTTTATTTAAAATGTGTGTCTCCTTTTTAAGTCTCCCAAATTCCTTTTTGGAAAAAGAAAATTTTAAATAATTCTAGTAAAGATCTCTAAACAATGTCATAAAAATGACATTGGCTACAAAATAAAATGCTTAAAATTAGAAAATGTATGTAGCTAAGTGAAAGGTTTTCAGATGACCTGATGAGTAGTTGTGTTACATAGGATCTCTCTCTTTTATCCCTCTCCTAATGCTTTATCCAAAATGGAAAATCAATAAAATATTACACTAGGCATTTCTGAATCCATAACACATCTTTGAAGTGTTAAGAGATCATACCTGCACCAAATATATATATATATATTTTTTTTTAAAGATTTATTTATTCATACAGAACTGGGGTACAGGCCAGAGATGCGGAGGGTGAGAGGATTCACCAGAGACAGAGCGGGAAGCAGAACAGGCAGATCGATGAAGTACACTGCTGAGGGGAGCAGTGGGCGGGTCAGGAGAGGTCTGCCACGCCATGTGGTCACCTCCGGGGCAGGTGGGGATCGAACTCATGCGGAAGTGGCTTTAGTTTCTCAGTGCAGTGCTTCAACCCGCTGCGCCACCAGGGAGGGCCATATTTTTTTTTTTGAAGTATAGCATATATTGCAGTCTATTTTGAAACTCACACACTTCACTCTGCTACCATATAGCACTAAATAAACCCTTGACATGATACTGAGTAGCTATGCGATCCCACCATGGTAGACAAAGATTTTAAAGACACTGAAAATAGATACCTGACCCAAAACAATATTCTTGAATTATTCATTTTGCCACAATGCAGTTGGAAACTGATCCTCCCAGGTCTCCTTTCCACTCTACTCCAACTACCCATCATTGTTTCTTTGGTGAGTTCAGCCCAAGTCCCTGCTATTCACAAACCTTAGGAACCCAGCATGAGAATGCAAATCCATTAATAATTTATTTTTTTCCACCTTGGGTGGTGATGATGTTACTGTAGCAGCACAGAAATGATCTAGGTGAGTAATACTAACAATAAGAATGTTACCTTAGATGTCCTAAACCCATTTCATCCCATTGTACAAAATACTCTCACTATTGGCTCATTTGTCCTTTTAAAAGTGGCAGAATTGGTTATGTTCTGAAGTTCATAGAGAGGGATTAGTGTTTAAGCCAGAGTCATCAGCAGAAACTGTAGGACTAAGTAAGAAATTGCTTAGGATCTAACCTAAAAACTGTCATACACTGAAGAAAGAAATCCTGTTTTCTTGCTCTTTTGAAAATTTTCAGTTGCATAGTAGATGAATCAATAAATATTAAACTAAAATTAAACAATAACATGTTGTTTAATATAGATATCATACCTATATTAATAACATTGTTTAATATGTCAAAACAATAATATGTTAAACAATATTGATGTCCATTTTACAATTTGCTCCTTACTAACATTTCCAATCCTCAAAACTATGTTGGGCAAGTATAGTTTTATTACCATTTTCTATATGAAACAGAAGCAGAGAGAGGTGCTTTTACCTGTCTGGGATTGTAGAACTAGTGAGTGGAAAAGCCAAGTCTCAAATCAAGATCTTCTGACTCTGAGTCAAGTTCTTTTGTTACTATACTTCTGACTACGGCTTGATAAAAGAGAATTTTATCCACATTTCAAAGCACACATTGACTCACAGTCCTTCTGTGCTTGATAGCATTGTGTAGGATAAGAAGATAGAAAATAATTCTTTCAAAGTATTAAAACTATAGATTCAATTGGAAACATGGAAACAACTACCAAAACAAGGTGTGTTTTTTATTAAGAAATATATATATAATCTCTAAATTTAATGGACACTGACAACATTATTATGAAATTATTATGTATTCAAGAGTGTTTGTTCTGACACTGAAAAAGAACTGAGGAGCTTTTGAAGCCTAGAAAGATGCAAATATCGATTCTCAGTGATGAATACCTGAAACTTAGATACTGTTATCATGCTTATTTAAATAAAAGGAAATGCAAAGCAGGTGTAAGAATAATTTAGGCATATAGTTTAAGCAGCAAAGTGCTGCCATCATGCTAAACATTAATCATGTTAGCAATAAGCAGATTCTAACTTGGTTTACTATTTCAGAGGGCTAAAGGAAAGGCAAGTGTAACCTTAGGACACTTACAGCCATAAAGGAACAAAAACGAGTTATCTGTCTGACAGACCTTTTAGGGTGGGCTCAGAATTACAGAGCTGTGTGAGGATAGAAGACTCTGGCTGACAGGAGGCACTAACAGCATCGAGGCAGAAGGCCTTTGTCTGGGTAACTTCTGAGATAATACTCTTCACCTCCTCTGATCTTTACTCCAGTCCTGAGGGAATCACCCTGCTTTGCAGCTGAGAAAACTGAAGTTCAAGATGCTAGCTAACGTGGAAGGAGCAAACCCAGGCAATTTTAGTCAAAGGCTCTGACTTTTTCCTCACACCCAGCTCTGGCCAGTGAGGTGGGATTGTCCCATTGTGCAGTATTAACACAGTAACTAAGATGTCCTGGGATGAAGCAAAATGGCAAGGAAACAAAGGACACATGAAGCCTCTCTCTGCTCCCAATTTTTCCACACCCTGTCACAAAGTCAAAGTTTTCCTCCATGTTCCCCCTCCCCTTTTCCACAGTCCCCAATGCAGGTGAGAACAGAGAAGAGGGGTAAACCAAGCTCCTGCCCTACCCTCACTGAGAGTCATTATTCACTGCTGCCCTTGGAAGCTGTGACTTGATCCAAGGTCACAGAAAGGTGGCTTTTCAGGGGGCTACTTTGGTCGTCTCCACTAAAAATCCCTGAAATTTGGCCTCTGAGGCTTCCAGGCACATGTGGAATGCATTATGTTTCTAATCATAACACTGCCAAGCCTGTCTTCAAATAAGGAGCTTGTGAGAGAAACTACCCAAATTAGGAAACGAACGTGGGCACAACAGAATCGGCCTTCAACCTCTCCTGAACGCTGCCAACATTTTTCTCCTCTTGCCTGATACTGTCACTTAAGCATCTCGTTAACTGACAGGGTTTTTCACAAGGCAACCTTTGTTTGGGAGAACTTGTACTAGGTTTATTTATAATTGTCCTATTTCCAACATCAAATTTGTTATTTTCCCTGCTGCTTTTGTTATTGAGAAATATTCACCTCCCTCCACCTACTCCCACCCTCCCACCCCACACCCTCTGATCCTCTAGACCTGATTTTCTAGAAAGAACACCAGTACTCTTCTCACAGTCTTTGAATAGCTCATGATGGGAATCATTGCTACTCCTACCGGCTTCATACTGGGATTTACGTAAGCTCAGCCTCTATGCAGCCTTTGATGCTACCCCCACATTTCCGGATTTGGGATGTAGGTAATCTGAATGCTCTTCTTCCCAGGTGCTACATGCACCTTCAGCTTTTATCCTAGATAAGGGACCTCCCTCTGCATCTTACTTCATGCTTTAAACCCTAGTCTTCACCCTTGTTCCTAATTTATAGCTTCAGTCTATGGTACCTTCTTAAAATAAAAGGCATCCAGACCCTCCCTCATGGCACAACAGGTTAGGATGTAGCACTGCAAGCTGCCCACAGCCACCAGTATGAGTTCTGTCCCAGGCCCAAGAGGTGACCCACATGGTGCGGCAGACCTCTCCTGACCCACCCGCTGCTCCCCTCAGCGTGTACTTCATCAGTCGGACTGTTCTGCTCCCCACTCTGTCTCTGGTGAAGCCTCTCACCACCCCCTGCAACTCTGGCTTGTACACCAGTTCTATATGCATAAATAAATAAATCTTTAAATAAAAAGAAAAGACATCCAACTCAACAATAGTGAATACGTTCATTATCTCCTTGGTTTTACAAAGAAAAACCTTATGAAGCAGAAACTGTTATTTTCACTTTATATCTGAAGAAACTGAGGCACAGAGAGATTCCCTCACTTGGATAAGACCATGTAGCTAGCCAACAGCCAGGTTTGAAACTATGTCAGGGTGAAGCATTTGCTCACGCAAATTCTCTCTTTCTGTTGATGTTTTGTTTGTGAATAATTTCAAATTGACAAAAAGAATCAAAAATAGGAGCAATACAAAGAATGCTGCATACAATTTACTCAGATTCACTTGTTAATATTTGCCTTACTTCGTGCTCTCTTATCATTATCGACATATAAATAATTTTTATATATTTTCACAATAGATATTAACTTGTTTGTCCCTGAACCAGTTGGAAGAAAGTTGAGGGCTATTCCCTTACATAAGCACAGCACAGATATTTAATTCAGTAAATTGAACATTAATATAAAAGTTTAAATCTAATCTGTAATCCAATTAAGCCAAAAATGTCTTTTACAGCATTTTCTTTTTTCTCTAGGAGAGTATCTGTCTACCTTTGGAGTTATGTTTAGCATGTTTCTTTACTCTGGAATATATCCACAGCCTTTCTTTTTCCTTTATGCCAACATAGTTCCTCCCTTTTTTCTAGTAGAAAATAAATTACTTGACGTTGTTATTTGCATGTATAATAATTAATAATAATAAATATAATAAATACTATTAATAATATGTAGGTTATGTGTTTCTACCCAGAATGTCCACACGTCATGACAGTGTGTTCTTCCCATGGTACCCACTCTGGAAGTATACCATGTGTTCGCTCTCGTTGGTTACTTCACTTTGTTTACCTAGTCAAAGCATTGTCAGATTTTTACACGCTGTAGTTACAATTTTTCTGCTTAAAACTAATAAGCAAAGGATGGGGAGTACATTTAAGAAAGTAAAAATATCCTGCTCCTAATTAAACCCCTCTGGATTTACTATCTATTGAAGATTTTTGCCTGACCCAAAATCTCAACTAAGAGGTTCATAAAATGATGATTTTCTAAATCTTACAACCCTCCACATTTTTCCCAGATGCTTTTAGCATTCTGCAGGAAAAGCACTCCTTTTCTCCAAGTATTCACTTTTTCATTTTTCTATTTATGATCAGTAAAGTGTCATGGCTTTCTACTTTATTCAGTGGTTTATATTCATAATGTCATTTATTTTTGATATTTGAATATTTGTGCAGTGCAAATACTTCAAGCCTTTTTGTATTCCTTTGACAAAATCCTCATA
Source organism: Condylura cristata (assembly GCF_000260355.1). NCBI lineage: Eukaryota > Metazoa > Chordata > Mammalia > Eulipotyphla > Talpidae > Condylura > Condylura cristata. The sequence goes on along the minus strand of NW_004567104.1, from coordinate 15,096,497 downwards.
ATTTTTTAACATTTAAAAAAAATTGTCATGATAAGTCATTCAAGATCTGCCAGAACTTTCGCTAATATAGCTCTAGATTCTTCTGTTTCTCTGAGGAGCACTTGTTCTTGAGAATGGTTCTAGGGACCAAGATATGAGCTCTGCACATGCTCATAACAACTGGATGTTCTTTAATTCTAGTTCCTTTCAACACATTCATGCACATATACAAATATGCATGAATACTGACATGCATACATACATATGTGCATAGATGCATACACGTTTATGTGAGCATATGTACAAGCACACACACATAGAAAAATTAGAAATCATGAGTTTATAGGACACCTCCAATTTAGAGCTCACTCTAATTTGCCTTGTGCTTCCTATTGATGAAAAAAGGATGCACAATAGATTCCAAAGAGATTTAGAAAATATTGCCTCTGTTCTGTTTATGATAGCTCTACACCTCTTCATTGAAATTTCACCTGCTATTCTCAGGGGGAACCGGCAATGCTGTGTTTCCTTCTAGAATCAGTTTGTGTTTGATTCATATCTGAGTTTCTTGCAAGACTGCAGTGGAGTTTGGTGAGGGACAAACAGAGCCTTGGATTACTCCTAAAATTTAGAATATGTGACCACCAATTGTTTTAGCTACTTTGAGGTCACTCACATAAAGTCCATTAAACCCTAAAACATCATCTAGTTGGTTGAATATAGGAAAGTCACATTCGGAGACAGTGCTAAAGGCATATTGGTAGCACCTTCTGGGTGAGGATACAAAATTGGCAATTTCTTTAGATGTTGGAATTAGGAGGAGGTGCAGTGCCCCCACCGCCCGAAATGAATGCATGTCCTTGTTTCCTGGTGTTCCAGATCTCCCTGAAAGGAACTCAGTTACTTCATGTAAGAGCAAGCAGTCATTGATCATTATGACCGATCACTGCAAGCCCACCACAGGGTCTAGCCCTACATTCAGTGGAACTTGAACTCTGCCTGGGTCCATCACAGACCTTCAGGACAATCCTTTAATTGGTACTCACTGACTTTAGCTTTCCTTTATGGTGGTTATGTTAACAGCAGTACACAGTATTTCTCTGCTTTATAACTGTCTGTTTTTGTATTGTTTTGTATTGTAATATACACACTCCCCCCGCCCCGTCTTATTTGGTTCTTTTAAATTTCTCCTATAAGTGAAACCATCTGATATATATTTTTTCCCTCTGATTTATTTTACTGAGCGTAATCCCTAGACAGAGAGGGATCAGAAGGAGGGAGGAGTGGAGGGGGCTATGGTCATGATGGGAGTGGGAGGGGGGAAGTAAATAATTGTTATAAAACAAACAATAATGTAAATAGATATATAAAAAATAAAAACAAACAAACAACAAAAAAAAACAGTACATAAAAGCTTTGGGATTAGACAGAACTGGGTTCTAGTCTCCTGATACTCATGGGCATGTCATTCTGAATTCTAATAATATCTCTTGAGCCTCAGGTAGTTCATTTACAAAATGAAAAGATTACAAGGCTGTTATATGAATTTGAGGAAATATAAAGCCACAACATGCAATTAGGTCTTAGATCAAGGCAGGGTTTCTTAAGAATAATGCCAAAGTCATAATACTTCTGTATGCTCTGTCTTTACGCATGTCCCCAAGGTGCCTCACAGAAGAGCCTAGTGCTGCGAGGAAAGACCTGAGTTAGATCAAATTCACCATGCTCCCTTTTAGATTATTCAGTGTGGTTCACCTAACAGCTTACAAATTGTTTCCTATACATATCATCCAGAGTTTTACAGCAATATAATAGCTTAGATTCATGTCTTTTGGCATTGAATTTTTAGCTGTTTTCATCACTGAAAACATAACAGCTCTTGGGTTGTTATTCTGAGAATATCCCCAATATTGCATTTTCTTAGGAACATAAATGGCCAGATATGGTGTGGCCAAGAACTAAAAGTTAAAAAAAAAAAAAAAAAA
>NW_004567104.1:15077266-15093933 GCF_000260355.1 Condylura cristata | reverse complement strand
CCAAATGCCCAAAAGCAGCCCTTATTCTTAATTAAACACAGAGTCCTCCAAATGGGCTGCTGTCCTCGCAGACACGCTCCCCAGCAGCCTAATCACATGTCCACACACTTCCCTGTAAATCTGGTTCCTTTTATTCCCTCAAGTTGGCTGGTAAGAAACTATGACTGTTGTTCTTTTCCCATTCGTTAACCCAGGGACTTGCAGCTGATGTTACTCATGCAGATTCATGTGGGAGCACACCTCTCCTGACAACTGTGCAGGAGCAGATCGCCTGGAGACGGCAGTCTCAACACCTCTTAAGTCTGGAAAACCTTTGTGCTGACCTCGATGCCTTAGTGAAATGCATAAGCCACTGGGTGTAAGGGGGTGGGACTGGAAGGGATTATGTGAACAGTGGAAAACACGCTCTGCTAGCCATAGAGGACATGTCACTTTGTAAACATGTTACTGGCCCAAACCGTGAATCGGCACGCTTGTGACCCTGGCCCTTACTCGGTGTTTGCTCCCTGCAGAACTTACTACAGAGAAGACGAGCCTGAAAAAAGACATGGGTTGTACCTTGGTTCTGCCGTCACTGAGAACTGCCAGTGTTCTTGACCAGGCGGTGTCCAGCTGCCTTGCCAGGAAGATGAAGCTTCAGGTGGACATAGAGTCTGCCACACTTTCTTCAGTTTGAGTTTTCAGAGTAGTCCCAAGCTGCTCTCCAGGAACAATAAAATAAGATTTGTGTTAATTGTCTGCTTGACAAGCTTCTATAAATATATGTGTTCAACATTTGGGCTCCATCATCTTTCACTGTCTCTTCTAATGACAAAATTCTGTCATTTCCTTTCCTATAGCAAGGTAATTCCAATTTTTCTGTAACACAGTTGATCAAGACTTATTTATTATGAATGAGGACAGAACATTTCTTTCTGTTTCACAACTCATTACTGGCAATGGCGTGTACAGTCTTACATTTTAATATTTTTGTCACATGTCACATTGGAGGAGATCCTTATCAATAGTTATTTTTGATTTTTTTTTTTATGTGGCTGCATGATATCGAACAATCCTATTTCCTTGGGAAGAGACTAATCAGTAGTAGAATTTCTGAGTCAATGTTACTTGTTTCCTAGTGCCTGGGAAGGGCTTCTACTCTTTTCTCTTCACGCTACCACCCTGCAGCCCCACTCTCCTGGGTCCCTGACACAGACTAACACAACTCTGTGGCCTTGTAAATGCCAATCCCTCCCTTTCAACTGCCCTTTCTCTCCCCTCCCCTTCTCTCCTGCTCCAAGATGCAGATGGAGTCCACCCCTTCTCTACATTGTCCCTGCCTTTTGCTCATGCTAATGAACAGAATCCTTCTTTGTCTGCCTTTTCCACTAGACCCAGATTCCCTTGAGGGAAGGCAAGGGATGTGTCCATCTGCCTATCATAAGGCTCTGCTCAAAAAAGACACTCAAGAAGTATATCACAAACAGAAGTTGTTCCAAAACCTGGATTGCAACAAGTACCACAATACTTTACCCAAAACAAGCCTTATTCTAAATTAAATACTGACTTCTTAACTGTCAATTGATGATAAAGACAACATCCAAGTTATGTAATGGGCTTCATCCTCTGTTGGTATCGCTAGTCCAGAAAATGAGGAGTTCATAATCAAACCATTATTCTGCATCGTTATCTAGGACTTTGTTTCTTCTGATATCCTGAAGGCTGATAGAACCATAGTCTCCTCTGGCTTGCTATTGCTTGGCCCTCCAGGATCCCATCCCCCCTGCTTTCTTTATTTTTAATATTTATTTAGTTATTTTGTAGAAGAACTAGGGTGTGGGTCAGAAGGTGAGAGGATTCACCAGAGACAGAGTGGGGAGTACACCAGGCAGATTTACTGAAATACACTGCTGAGGGGAGCAGTGGGCAAGACAGGAGAGGTCTGCTGTAGGTCTGCTCCCTGACCGAGGATGGCACTCAGGCTATAGTGGTGATAGTGCTGAGACATAACCACTAGGGCACCAGGAGGTATTCCCTGCTTTCTACCTGTGCAAATGTGAGCAGGGACAGGTATGTGCTAACTGGAATATTTACGACTCATTTCCTTCAAGGGTCTAGGAATCTCCCCATAAGGGTTACATAGATAACTCATTTAATCCCTGCATCCCCACCAATCTCAAATGGAAATTTTAAAAGAAAGGAATAGAGAGGAAGGATGGGAGAGAGGAGAAAGAAAAAACTCACACAGGAACCTGAGACCACAACACTCGACTGCCCTCCCCTAATAGGCGAAGGATACAATTACTTCGTCCATTTTCTAATAAGGCCACTCAAGTAAGTTAATAATAATAATAATAATAAAATAAGGCACAGGTTAATTTCCACATTAACTTATTAATTCATTAGCCTGTCACAAGTGTTTATTGAATGAATCAATCAAAGAGTAAATTCTCAGGGTTGGTCCATTATCAGGAATCTGTTTTGTTTTTTTAATGACATGAATATCATTCTGGGAAAAATAAACAGACTCTCTCTACTCACACCTATGTAATTAAGCAGGTAAGAACAAGAACTACAAGCCATTCCCTTCTGTCGCAGGAAAATCAACAAGAATTGTTCCTTTCCATGACAGCGATGTCATGTCTTCCTCTGCTTAAGCAAAGGATCTTACATGCTTACTCTTTATTTTCTAGAAAGCACTTAAGGGCACAGGAGACCTTGTATTACAGCATATTTACATGGGGTATTACATGAGAGGGAGAAAGAAAGCAAAACTATTTTCCTAACCAGAACTTTTTAAAGAAAGGATAGATATAATAGCTAAAATTAAAAACAATACCTACAATATAAAAAAAAAAAAAAAATTCAGAGCAAAATACACCCTGACCTAATGTATTATTCCAAGTAAGGTTGACATTTGTGGCCAAAGGAAGAAATGGAGGTCTCACTCCTCTTGACATCTAGTCATTAACTTATGTACCAGAACAAGAGGGCCCACCCAGCTCTTTTCTAGTTAACAAGACTTATTTAAATTCCTTTCCCTCCCCCCACCCTCCATTTTATAACCAACAGCAAATTACCAGTATTGATAAACCATTAGAAAATAAAATAAGAGACAATTGTATTGACAGCTAAATGAAGTAATGCCTGGGTTGTGTTGGTTTTCAGCAATTGAGCTTTTTGTATTCATTAAAACTCTGCAAGCAGCATGTGTTAAATTTTTGATATATGCAGTGTGCACTGAAATCTTTATCTACATTAACTGAGACACCAATTTGCACCCCTGTTGCACCCTAATAGGCTGATTTATTGTGGTTTCCCAAGGTCTATTAATGAAAGGGCTTAGAGTTTTTTAGTGACCTGAATCAATTTCATTTTTGATGTGACTGAACGTGTCAGGCCAGGCCTCTCATTTCCTCTCTTGTCAGAGTGGATGGAGAAGCCCAGCTCTGGCGTTGTGCACTGTATGGGGTGGTTGACAGGTCGGCATGTAAGCTGGAGACTACTTGGATATCTTCACAAAGTCAGAGAGAAGAATGACAAAGAAATACCAGGGGATAACCCAGTTGTCTTCAAGGGAGAAAAATGTCTACAAAACATTTTCATAAAAATAAATACAAATAGGCTCTCCTTGGTGGCACAACGGGTTAGGACACAGCACTGCAAGCTAGCCACAGCCACTTCAGTGCAATTTCGGTCCCCAGCTCTGGCAGTGATCCACATGGCACAGCAGAACTCTCCTATCTTGCTCGCTGCTCCCCTCAGCAAGGTACTTCGTTGATCTTATTCTGCTTCCCACTCTGTCTCTGGTGAATCCTCTCACCGCCCCTGCACCTCTGGCTTATACCCCAATTCTATATGCATAGAGAAATAAATCTGTAAAAAATAAATACAAATATAAAACAAAAACAAAACCTCGCAAAGCTTAACAGGAGCACCAATCTAGAGGTGCAAAGTTCACTCTCCAAGGTGTTAACTCACCTATATTGATGGTTTCCAGTTGCTTAATTCTGGGTGGTGAGAGGGGGTGACTGGCATGGAGGGAGGTATGTGGGCAATGGCAACTTAGTTTTGTTCACTGAAATATCTTAGGTACCTAGAATAGTCTGAATTCTATAGATTCTTAATGAATAGACTTAAACATGACAAGGAGACAAGGAAAAATTCATTCAAGATTACTTTTTTTTTTTAAGATTTATTTTTATTTATGCATACAAGAACTGGGGTGTAGGCCAGAGAGGTAAAGGGGTGAAAGGATTCATCACAGACAGAGTGGGGAGTAGAACAGACAGATTGAGTGAAATACACTGCTGAGGGAAGCAGCACGCGAGACAGGAGAGGTCTGCTGAGCCATGTGGGTCACCTCCCTGGCTGGGAACTGAACTCATACTGCAGTGGCCTATGCCAGAGAGGCCCTAATGGTTACTATTTTTAACCAATATGTGTGACTATTAGGGTCTTGGGAACTTGAAGAATCTGTTGAAAACTATGGTATTTTTTCTTTCCAGAAGAATCCTTGGCTATCATGAATATTACATTTTCCATACCCCTCAAGTCTGGGCAGATCTCTGGGTAAGACAAACTCTGGTCTATACTGTACCAAGAAAACAGATAGCTTAACTATTATAGGTGGGGGGATGGGCCTAGGGACAGGAAAGAGTAGAAGAAAAGATACACTGATTCAATTGGATTAGATGATACTTTGCTAACTTTTTCTAGCCTAACTCAAGCCATCTAAGAATTACTTGATATGCTGTTCACAGCCCAGAAATTATTAAAGAGATAATGAGTAAGTTTGTTAAAAGCCACATAAAATTGTTCTCCCTTCGCTTCCACATTTGTTGGTTAATTTGTTCCCTCGGGTGTCTGAGTTACAGAGTTCTTTAATGTAGCTTCTGCTATATGGATTTCAGAATATTCGAAAGCAGATCTTCTTATCCTGTAACTAATTCCAAAATTAAATAATTCCCATAATTTTGCAATCTTGGAATAGAAGTTCTATCTGTGGTTCCCAGGACATGGATACTCACCTTAGTCTGAGGAATCACAGGAGGAATCAGCAGTTGTCCTTCTTGTGGCATGACGAGGCTGCTGCTGGATGTGACCATATTGGATTATCGACATTACTGTCATTATATTGTGGCATTTCTGAGCAAATCTATCAATTGATCAAATCTACTGATTCCTATGTTCACAATGATACTAATATTCCCATTGCATATATGATCTAAGTTCGGTTTATTTTTGGCATATCATTTGGTATATAGTACAGTACCCAGGACTTTTGTTTGGACCGATAACAAAAGTCTCTGTCAGAATTGTTGGAGAAATAGTAAGGAGCACATTCTGAGCCCATGAATGTCCTGCTGAAGTACTTCTGCCATCCGACATTTTTACAAACTTCACCCAATCCCTATACTGAAGAGATCTCATGAAACTAGGATTATGGTTCCCCTTCTGTCATGAATCTGACTTCCTGAATGGAGCTTGCTAAGCAGCCATGCTTGGTAGTTAACTGAACACATGTGGGCCTGGCCTCTCCTCTTCCAGCTTTTGGCTTTTATCCTCGTCCTCTGGTAGCATATGTCAATCAATTAATCTTCTCTCCCCTCTCTCACTCTCTCTTTTGTTGTCCTCCTTTTTCCTTTTTCTCATTCCTCTTGTAAACATACCCCCCCCCTTTTTTTTTTATTTCTTTTTTCTCTGTGTGCCTTCTTTTGGCTTTTGAGTCTTACTCCAAGTTCTTAAGCATGTGGGTGAGGACCCACACCCAAGGTACCCCATTTCCCTGAGACTTCCCTGATATAGATTTATAAAATAGAGTCTACCATGAAATCCTGATACTTGGCAAAATTCTGACAAGAAATATATCCACCAAAAATTTAGGAAATAAATTGTATAAACTAATGCGTTGTTTAAGACTCTCTGAATATTATTTTCATAACTAACAGAAGGAGTTTTTCATATTCAATAAATGAGATTGTAAATTTTAGCCTGGCCATTAATTGGCTGGGTAACCTCAGGCAAGTTAGCTAATTACTTTGTTCTTTGATTTCCTTACCTTTACAAGGATGATAATAATAGTTACCTGTAAGGCAGTTGGAAGGATTAAGCAGGATTATGTCTACAAGGCATTTAGGGCAGCACCCAGAAGCAGAAAATATGCATTCAACAAACAGAAGTTGTCTTCTTGCTACCACTGAAACAATCGAGGAAGAATTAACTAGAAGCGAAAGCGACCACAAATTAATCCAGTGGCTGACAAAGAGTGTCCAGTCCACCAAACCAGCCAGTTAACAAAAAGTACTGATTTGTTTTCTTAAAGAACTGAGGTGTGTGGGAGGCAAAACAGTTGAGGAGAGTTAAAAATTAAATATTAGGCCCTCCCTGGTGGCGCAGCGGGTTAAAGCACAGCACTGAGAATCTGAAGCCACTTCCGCATGAGTTCGATTCCCGCCTGCCGCCTGCCCCGGAGGAGACCACATGGCGAGCCAGACCTCTCCTGACCCGCCCGCTGCTCCCCTCAGCAGTGTACTTCGTCGATCTGCCTGTTCTGCTCCCCACTCTGTCTCTGGTGAAGCCTCTCACCGCCCCTGAGCCTCTGGCCTGTACCCCAGTTCTGTATGCACAAATAAATAAATCTTAAAAAAAAAAAAAAATTAAATATTAAATTCAGGCCCTACTTGTTTGGCTACAGTACGATTTGATATATATTTTTTCTTTTATTAAAGATTTATTTTATTTATTTATTTAGACACACAAAAATTGGGGTCCAGGCCAGAGGTGTGGGGTTTGGGGATGAAGTATGAGGATTCACCAGAAACAGAGTGGGGAGCAGAACAGGTGAATCTATTGAAATACACTGCTGAGGGGAGCAGCAGGGGAGACAGGAGAGGTCTGCTGTGCCATGTGGGTCAGCTCCCTGGCTGGGGATCAAACTCATGCTGCAGGGGCTGGCAAAGTCTTGATAATACTGAGACTAACTTCTGTGCCACCAGGGAGGCCCCTGGGTATATATTTTAGGAAGAAAGACAGGTACTATTAAAGTCAACAAAGTCATCAATATGTGTTCTCAGAAGGCTAAACACTGCAGGAAATGCTTACAGTGAATGAAATTATACCCAGTGGATAACAAGAGAAGCACTGGGCCTCCAAGTCAGAAGCTATTTTTGGACTGCATTTTTTTATGACACTAAATTTAACCAACTGGAATTCTTTTTAAAAATAGCATTCTATTCAGTCTTTCAAATGAAGAAATTGTATTTAGTAGGAAATGTGTACTTTATCACAGGGATGGAACTCCCTGTCCTAGGCTTTAGTTACCCTTTAAGAAGCAATACCCACACAGTGGCCAATACCCTGAGCTTTGAATGATGGGCACACACAGGCTGGAGAGCAGGAAATGTTTCTGCTCCCAACAATTAATGCCCGTTGGTGAATCTTCTCTCAAGGAAGGCCACTAATCTTTTCTATGAGTATGAAACATGTCAAGAGAAAAGGCATAGTTGTAGTGTTGAATAAGTGACTGGTATAATTAATGCCATTGTTAAGAAAGGACTTAGCTATCAAGGGATCAAAGAGTCAGCAACAAGTTTCAGCAATGAAGCAATGCGCCATGGGCGGTTTCTCAAATTCTTGCTTACTTTAGGAAATTATGACAGACTAATCAAAGAACACCCTGATCCTGCAGAGAGAAAAAAGAGGATGCAGAAGGACAAAGGAACACAAATAACTCATTTCTTATTCAACAGCAACTAACTCTATTGCTAAGAGTTCCAGCAGATTCATAAAGAAATCTGTTAATGATGATGCTGGCACTTTTTCAGTTCCAGAAGATACTACTTGTTAACACACGAGCACAGCTAATGGTTGTTGAATAGTGGCGTGCCTTTACAGGAGGGAAAACACAGAGATGTCTTCTTAGCTTAGAGAGACAGCTCTCCCATGCTTGCCCAACCTGCCATATTCTTGTACTATTTATTCACCTTGTTACTACTTGTATCTATCACCTGCCCATGAAAAGTCCAAATGGAAAACCTAGATTCTCACACTCCACAGATAGTAAGTAGCCTATTCTATTCCTTTTCCCTTAAGGAGCTCAGAAGAAAGCTATAGATGGTAAATATTTTTTAATTATATTCTGTGTCACCATGTATGCTTTTGAATCTAAGAAAAGGAGAGCACCAATTTAAACAAGTAGGAATTTATTACTCAGTTAATCAAATGTAAGATACTAATTATAAAATTAACTATTATTTTATGACCCACTAAAAAAGAAAAAAATTGACAGTTAACATTAACACAAAGTTCTCTTATGATTTTGAGTTTCTATTTTAAACCTATAGAAAATTATAAAATTTATTTAGACATGCATTATCCTATATCTCACTCACAGTCTATGCTATACATTGTAAGTATCTGTTTGTATGATATATTGGCTTATAGTCTTAAAATATTTTCCACTAGAATTTAAATATTCTAAACCACTTTTAAAATCCAGAATTGTCTACATCTGTATTTTCTCCACACAGTATTATCCTCTGTGTTATCAAAAGTGTTGGAGATTCAGAATTTTTTTTAAAGATTTGTTTTTATTTATTTATGCATACAAGAACTGGGGTATAGGCCAGATGTGCAGGGAGTGAAAGGGTTCACCAGAGACAGAGTAGGGAGCAGAACAGGGAGATTTACTAAAATACACTGCTGAGGGGAGCAGCAGGCAAAACAGGAGAGGTCTGCTGCACCACATGGGTCACCGCCCTGGCCTGGGATCAAACTTGTGCTGCAGTAGCTACAGATAACTTTATAGTATTGAAGACTATGCACCCTTCTATAGTTTTCCTTGCACCACCAGGAGGCCCAGAGTCAGCATTTCTTTAAAGATCACTCCATTATTGTCTCCTAGATTTTCTTCCAGTATTGACATTCACCGTGGAAGTTTTGAGGATGGTACTTTCTTTATCTCTCTAGAAGGATCAATGGAAAGTATTTCAACAGAAAGTGAGATCCCTATCTCTAGTGCCCTTCACTGGTGTGTAGACTGAACTGTTATCAAGCACTGCAATTGTCAGTCAGTCATGTCACTGGGAACAACAATCAAATCAAAACTTGCACAGGCAAGGACAACTATGTTAGAACTGCCCCTGGCCACAGTGAATGTGAGATATTATCATGCCAAAAGACATTCTGAATTCAGAGATGTTGAACTATGAAAAGAATGTGCAATGTAGAAGCAACAGAATATATTAGCTTACTAAAAATTCTGCAGATATGATAGCTCCAGAGCAGATTAATTTGGCACTTCAATGATAATCATCAAAGACCCAACTTCTTTTCACCTTTCTATGCAGCCATTCTCAGCATAGTGTACTGTGCTCAGTTCTCTTCCTATGTCTACCTAGATAATATTAAAGTGCCAAGAGTGACAAACAAACCTAATGTCCAGAGAATGAAGAGTGCTCCTGTGTGCCTCTTTTTAATCAGTAAGCAAAACAAGCTTTTTGAAAATATTTCAGTCATGCAGGAAGAAGTAAAGAATGAATACCATGGTTCAGCTCTTCCCTATTTTATTTTTCAGGAATTGGAGTTTAAACAACCAGTTCTTTCAAAAGGTAACCTAGAACTGGATTTTTCTGAGCAGAAAAGCTGGTTTTTACAACTTGCCTCCAACCCATTCATTTCTATACTGTGCCATGTTGCTGGCACACAGCACAGTGACTAACAAGGCTTCATTCTCAAGGTATTTCACTGGACCCTGCATTTATTGGGGAAAACTGAATTGCAGCCTTTGTAGCAATCTGGAAATGTAGCCTATATCCATTTCTATGCAGCTGAAGGGCCACGTGCTGTCAACAGAGGTGACACAAAGGAACACAGATGGCTTCCAACAAAAGAAACAGGACTTGCAATGCTTGATCTATACTTTCACCGCAGGGCTCCTAGATGGCTCACCTAATGGAGTTCCTGGTACTGCATCAGAAGTTCTAACTTGGCAAGGAGACCACTAGCTGTCATTCCAGCAGATGACTGGGATCCCAATCCTATGTCAACTTCGCACCACTCTCCCACTCTTTCCTTTCAGCCCCATGCACTCCAGCCAGCCTCTCCCTGAGTAATACTCCCACCTTTTCCTTGGTTCTAGCCCCCACCTCATCTACTTGTCACTTTCTGGTTCTGACAGACACTCTTCCACTTGAACTTTTACTTGTCTCTAATTTATTGGTACCAACAGTGGTGAACTTTGCCTCCCCTTTGCTCAATCATACCATCTTTCTAATCTTTTTTATATTTTCTCAGTTAGAAATCTTTTCATTCCCCCTCAATCTCCCCACACACACACACACACACACACACCTGACCTTAGCCTGACTGTGCTGGAGTGGTCATGGGTAAATGAGGGCAAAGCTCCACCCTTTGACAACTGCTTCCTCCCCCCACCTCCTTTCCACTCTCTCCCCACCCCTCCATCACCTGCCAAAGCCGGCATGGATGACGCCTACATAATGCCCTGGCTGGCATTTCACCCCTGAACTCAGAAACAAGGGGACCGCTGGGAAGGGTCCAGAGCTGAGAAACCTTTCATGAGCCTTTCAAAGGCTGTGAGGTACAAGGGCTCTCTCTTTTTGTCAGTTGCAGTGGAAGGTAGTTGCCCCACTTAGACTTTTGTGCCCCCCACTCCAGCAGCAGTCAGTCAGTCTTCATCCCACCCTGTCAGCTCCGGTAGCTGCAACTCAGTTCACACTATCCATCTGTAACTGAACCTGTTCCCTCACCCTCCAACGTGTTATTTAGAATAAGTTATTGTTGTTGACTCTATTGCCATACCAAAGGCCCTTTTGTTTTTATTTGTGGCAGCGGGTGGCTGGATCCAGAACCAGTGACAGACTCAACATGGATACATGATCTCTGCCCCGTCTGGAGAAATCTTGACAAGCTTCACAAGCCCAAATGAGCAACTATGATTTATGACCTAAAAAGGGTCCTTGAAAGTGTGAAAGATGAAAAAGAGAAGTATCTTTCTCAAACATAATTTACTTTCTCCTTTCCTCCTTCCCACACCCTTAAATTCCATTTTTTACACCTCTCCTTTTTCAAATGATTTTTCAGATTTCAATTATTTAAAGTAGACAAGAAATTTAGACTTAAACTAAAAAATAAGTAAAGACTAAAACCCAAATCACTCTCATGCTTCTACCACCACAAACACATCATGGGAATATTTGGGTCAACTGCCTCATTTTTTTTTCCACTTCTAATTTGATTGATTGATTTTCTTTGGTAGTTTTGTAAAGTTGAGATCATCAAGATATACATAAATATATGAAAACTTAATTTGAAGAATATATATTCTGCCCTTCTAAACTATAATAAATGACAAAACCATATATTTTCACTTTTTATACCCTAATATTTCTCTTAACACAGTAGGCACCCAACAAAAATTTACTAAAAAGATAAATATTCCAAAATAAAAAAATTAGGGATGATTTCCTCCCTAATTTTGATTATTCTGTAGTCTTGTTCCAACCTACTTTGGATCTGTCTGCTCCTGTTTGAGTTAGAGACTCAATTTCACCTTAAAAGATTTTTTCTCTTTCTGAAATCAGAGTACACCATCTGGGAGTACTGAAGCAGCTCCAGGACTTTAGCCCTTTTACAAGTATCAAAGCAAAATTGAGCAGACAGTAGGGACTTAAAACATGTTTGTATTTGCAGTTGTCTGTGTTATACAGTTATCTCCTTAAGCAAGAATATCTTGATTTTCAAGCATCTTTAAGATCTGTACTCTTCCTCCTTAATTATTCAGCCTCTCTCTGACCCCCCAGTGTGAAAAAGGTGAATTTTGAATCAATGTAACACTTGCGAAATTTTCTATCAAGAGAATAAACTCCCAAAACAAAATCTCTCTCTCCCTCTCTCTCTGTCCAAGGTACTGTCTGATCCTGAATGTTTCCATCTCCTTTCTCAAGTTGAAGTGGCCACCAAAGCACTGGACATAATTTTAACTCTGGTTAACATTGTAAAATCTCCAATAACACCATTTTTGAAATTTATATAAATATCTTTAATACCTCACCATTCTTGATTTCCTTGAGAATTCTTAGTTTTAGAACTAGACATCTTTAGAGACTTCTCACAAAGAGCTCTAAATTCACCTGCAGCTAAATTCCTTCACACAAATAAGGAACAGCAATCAAGAGATTAGTAGCCTCAGCTGGTAATAGCCACCCCTCCCCTTCTCTTCATGGACTGTTTATTTGTTAGTTTGTTTAGCTATGGGCACTCTCTCCATATTTTATTCTAGCAGACAAAAAAACAAAACAAAACAAAACAAAACAAAAAACGATTTTGCTACATCTGACAAAGAGGTTAACATGCATTTATTTGATCTGCTAATCCCAAAACTAACATTTGGAGGTAGTGGATTTCTAATCAAATCTTCAGTGTGCAGAGTAGCCAACCCCAACACACAATCCTTTCTGAGCCATAAAGGCCAGCCATGGTTTGCAACGACCGCCACAATTTCACAGAACCATAGAATTTTAGAGCTAGAAGAGACCTTCGATTATTTATGATTTGACCTCTTAGTCACTGGAAGACCATTTGCCAGAAAAACATTGTGCTCTGTAACTTTTTTGTTGCCAAACCCACATTTTCTTCAGAAGAAATAAAACACAAATCTAAATTCTTCTACAGGCAGCTTGTTGAAGGGCTGCTTGGTGAAGTTCATTTATAGTTACAGAGTTTAGGTGCGTTATTTAGACTTTTGACAAACACTGAACAAGAAATTATTTTCTGCAAGTGCGAACACTTGGAGAAGAGAAAGAAATCACCTTCATTGAGTGCCCCATAAGTGCCTAGTGTCTTACTTCCATTACTTCTTCAAAGACAGCTATTGTCTCCATTTCACAGAAGGAGAAACTGAAACCCAGAGTTCGAAAGTGATTTATCTCAGAGTTAGAGAGAGACAAAGGTGGGATTGAAATCCAAGTCTACCTGACTTCATGTACAGCCAATGTTCTGTTGGTTTCCCTTGAGGCAAATATCCAAGTAGGAAAGCACTTCAAGAGCTTCCATTTGGCTACATGAGCATGGTAGACACCTGCTCAAGTAAATATTTGAAGAAATTTGTTCAGAAATCAAAAGAAAGTGAACTCAGTTTTTTTTTCTCTAGTTGCATGAAAATTTATAACTGAGTGTGCTTTGTGCTATGTTTCCATCAGATTGTAACATTTGCCCATTTAGAAATTCTAATCATGCTTGATGTTAAAGAATTTACCTGCAAATTTTAAGAGCATAAGGTTAACTAAGGGCAGATGCTAAGTTTACGTAGAGATTTCTGATAACAAGACCTTCAAAGCAAGTAGGCAGATTGATGACTGGAGGGCTTTTAGGCCACCCAAAACATAGAAACCTGTTTTTCTTAGCGATCCCAAATGATTCTGAAATCAGCAATATCAACACAATCTGGCAGCACTACAGGTACAATTTACATGGGGGATTAAAAGAAACAATAACATTCGCAGCTCATACTTCTCTCCAACCTTCAGGTGATAAAAAAGGTGAAATTAATGGGATTCTCTCTTTCTGGGTCCAGAATCCAGAATCAATTATCTTTACATTCTCTTACAGTCCTCTACAAGACTGATGATTACTTGCAATTGTGTTTGGATTGGATTCTGTCATTTCTTCTTAACCCATTTCTTTCTCAAATTGATACAACCCAGATCACAAGGTTAGGCTGTCTGAGAAAAGAGATGTCAGCCTGGATATTGCAAATACATAGCTGGTGTCCAAAGTGATATTGAAAGTAAAAAGTTAGTAGTGAGGTTGCCATCACTGTGTATGGATTCTGTCCTACTATTCTTTGTCAGAAAGGCACTTAATCTCAATACTTCTTTAAGCTTACTGTTCTACTAAGCAAAGTCATAATTCATGGTCTTAACAGCATGGATCTGAACAGCAAGGACTAAAACAATAGTCATAGTTGATTTTACTCTGTCAATGAAAAAGTAATTGCAGCTAGCAAAAAAGGGGAGCCTCTCATTTACCTTTT
Organism: Condylura cristata; assembly: GCF_000260355.1. NCBI lineage: Eukaryota > Metazoa > Chordata > Mammalia > Eulipotyphla > Talpidae > Condylura > Condylura cristata. Next base: position 15,079,898 of record NW_004567104.1, on the reverse strand, counting down.
TGTTCATGGCACTCTGTTCTCTGCCTTACTCAAACACTTGACTCTACCTAGCTACTTCTTCCTACACTAAGCTCCTATATGACCATCCCTAATCCTCATCTATGTGTTTCTTGCTATTGTATTTCCTTTCTTCCAAAGGCATTTTAAGTTCTGTTCATTTCCTGGAAGTGCTATAGGGCAAAGGATCTAAAAATTTCAACCAGTCAGAACCTCTTTCACAAGTTCTGGGTCTCCACCTGTCACCAAAAATGCAAGCAAAAGGGCTTTTGGCTCAGCAAAAGAAGTAAACTAAAGCAATTTATTATAAACAAGGAGGTAAAGGGAGAGGGGGAAGGCTCTGGTATCAACAGATGGTGTCATGTGGAGTTGTAGTTACTAGAGCTGGCAGGGTCTGGAAAAGGCCTGGTGAGTGGCTGAGGACAACCCCCCATTCCACGACTTGCCTGGGGGCATGGTTATGAAGGCCCAGTTGCTGTCTTGGGGGGCAAAAAAGAGCCCATAAGAAGGCCCATTGGCTACCTCACTTCCCCCTTTCAAAGGCTCACAAATGGCCACAGCTCTTATCAGCAGTCTCCCTGGCTCAGGCTATCGGGTCTGCAGAATGGCTCCATCCAGCTTGGGTGGTGCAAGACATCAGAAGACAGAAGCCACTCACCTGCACCCTCCCACGCTGATGGAAATATGGCTGTCTACAAATGAAAGAGTAGGGCAAACAAGCATTTTGTCCTTCTGAGATTAATGTTTACTGTATATGAAAGGGTTATCTTTTTCTTAGGTAGGTAAGACAGTTTCCTTAGGATTACTTACTTTGCTTTTTCTCTCATCTTTTTAATTGCTTTCTCAATACATCCTGTCAATGCCAGATTGTGTTATTAAAGAATCTGGGATGTGTATCTGGTAAGCAGCAATTTATTTTTCTCACCCTTTGGAAGTGTTTCTTGTTGATGGTTTTCACTCAGTGACCCCAAAAAAGAAGTGTTTCTGTTACATAATGATTGCAACAAGCTGAGGAGAGTCTTCATCAGGTGAAACATAAAGCCCACACAAGAAGCAGTCATGGTCTTTATATCCAGCATGGTCAGACTATGCTTTTGCTTAACTATGCATGATGAAGCAGAAAAATCTAAGGAAAACTCTATAGGATGCATTGCCCGATAAGAAAAACCATTAAGTAGAAGAAGGGGGAAATTTTCTCTTGAAGCATGCTATGAAACCATTTTGACTATGAAATGAAAACAGAACACTAGAATATGGAAATACATTTGTGGTTTTATTAGGGTGAAGTTAATTTTTTTAAATGTGAGGCTATTTTTTCAAAGTTCTTGACTCAGCAAAGAGAAGATTCATTTGACCAATCATTTTTTTCTCCTCCAATTTAAACCCATTTGTATTCCAAGAGAAATTTAATCTGTACATTTATGATTCATTTGTGCTTAACTTGTCAAAATGCTAAGAACTTTCTGAAATAAAAAACCTTTTTGTATTCTGATGCTTATATAATTTTTATCCTTAAAATCAAACATCTATGCTTCTGTAGAGAATCAACAATCTGAATCCCTATCCCTATAAGCATATACATCTGTTATAAGAAATTGCAGGACTCAAGTAGATCACAAGTACACTTACTGTTACTTTTTGAATTTTAATAGACAGGCACACGTCCATAAATAATCAAAAGAAGTCTTAAATTTAACTTTCTTCAGTCAAATCACATTTTTACATGGTAAATCATTTTCAGTGAGTTTCCTCATTATTCCTTCCCTTGCAGGGTCTCTCTAACATGCTGCTCAGGTTGCACAATTCTGGGAAGTGCTGTTCTCAAACACAATCTAATCACTCATAGTGAGCCTCTAGCCTTATCTTCTTAACTCTTGTTTTTCTCTTCTCAACTCAAAACTCAGAAAAGAACTTTAACTAGGAATATGACTACACTTACATATCTTTATTAATGACCAAAAGCTCCACCTTAATTTGCCAAATCTGCAATTGATTATGGAACATAGTATGGAGATTTCTCAAAAACTAAAATTCTGCATGATTCAGCTTTTTCACTACTGGGTGTTCAGCCAAAGAATACAAAATAACTAATTTCAAGAGATACATATTCACCACAGCATTATTCAGTATAGCCAAGAGCTAGAAATGACCTAGGTTCTCACTGATAAATGACTGGGTAAAGGTCTGTGGTGTTCAATGGAATACTATTCAGCTATATAAAATGATGAAATAATGCTATTTGCAACAATGTGGATGGACCTAGAGGTTATGATGCTAAGTTAAGTAAATCTGAAAGAAAGACAAAGATTTAACTCACATGTGGAAGAAAAACAAAATTAGTGAGCAATAACAGAAAATAAATTCATACATCTTAAGAACAAAATAGTGTGTACTAGAGAAAAGGGTAAAGAGAGTAGGCAAATTATGTAAAAGTATCAATTGTTTGGTAATTGATGTAAATATGTAAAAGTATCAATTGTTTGGTAATTGATGTAAAGTAGACTTTTTATGGTAACATAATGTTTATATATATATATATATGTTGATTCTCTAAAGTGAATGCTGGAAACATGATATTATACACAGTGTTACTTCAATTTTAAAAAAAAACAAAAAAAGACATATGGTTGACAAG
>NW_004567104.1:15047826-15077166 GCF_000260355.1 Condylura cristata | reverse complement strand
AGTTGGGGGAGTTAGGAAAGCTGAGGGTGTTAAGTCTCTCCTTTTACATGAGCCCTTCTGGGCATTGTCCAGCTCTTGAAAAGCTGAATATTGGTAGACCGTATCAAGATTGTTAAAGGGAAGGACACTTTAATATACACAGGCAGCCCCTGAACCTAAAATTAGATCAATAGATGTTCGTCCTTTAGCCCTGTCTATGTTACAGATTCACTTCACAAGGGCTAATAAAGCATATTGGGGAACCTAACTCATAGCTCCCTCCTGCCAAACATAGTCGACATTTGTTGAGTTTTAACATTGTTACATTCGAGAATCTGCCTTTCCTCACTTCATGTGAACTCTAGAGGGACTCAAAGTTAATTCTCCCCCAAGAGTAACTATAGGTAGAGACCCATGATCCAACCTGATCAGAGTCTAAGCGTGGCTATTAGCCAAATCGGGCCAATGAAGGTGCTTTTTCAGGATCTGGACACTGGGGTCACAACTAACGTGTGACCTAAGTCAGATGCTACTAGAGACCCAAACAAAGGAAAATGTAATCAAGGGATGTAAGACAAATCACAGCTAGATCCTACTGTGCTTGAGGCCACAGAATTTTCAGACACATGAGAAAATTAGTTTTCTTTTTTTGCATAATTTGTTTACAACTAACATAACAGCTAATAACTTTGTGGACACTCTCCTCAGCAATAAAGTTTGCCAGAATATGTGAGAACATTAATCCTTTTCCTATGTGTAACTATAGATTGTAATCTAATTGTTTTTTTAAGTACTATTGTCTTAGGGCTTTCCTGGTAGCACAAGATGCTAAGTCTCAGCACTATGAAGCAATCCGAAGCCACTACAGCACTTAATTCAATCCTCAGCCAGGTAGCTGACCCACATGGTGCAACAGACCTCTCCTATCTTACCTGCTGCTCCCCTCAGCAGTGTATTTCAGTAGATCTACCTGCTCTGCCTCCCCACTCTATCTCTGTTGAATCCCCTCATCACCCCCAACCCCCACAATGAAGATACCAGGAACTAGTGTGGACTCCAGCACTGTCTGTTCATGGAGTCTCCCATAATATCAAGGGAACATACAAAGTCGAAAGTCAGTCTTACAATAGGACAGTGGGGCCAGCCACAGACAATGAGCAAAGGAAGGGTCCAAGTGCCTTAATTCAATAAAGAAGGTTAGAAGCCAGTATCTAGACCCTGAGCAGGGAGCCAGGAAATTGGGGACTCAAAATGTCACTGAAGGGGACAGGGAGGATTGGCCTGATATAAAGCCACATCACTAACACATCAATAGCTCTCCAAGGAACAATATGGAATTTAAAAACTAAGATAAGAGCAGATACTTATAGGTTATACATCATTAACTAGATTATTATACAAACAGCTAAAGGGAGTAAACTTCTTCCTTTTACTAATACATGTATTAACACATCATTTTTTATTATAATTAATCATATAGTAAACATGTGCTATGTACAAGTACGGTGCAGTGGACCCATGGAAAGAAACACAGGAAGTGGTGTTTGCCTTTCAAGAGCCACATTTCAATAAGGCCATCTAGACAAGTGTCAGGTAACTAGCAAAGAAAGCAGTCCATAATGGCTACAAATCACCCAAAAGGGTTGGTCAGCCAACGCTGTGAAAGTTCCAGGTGAGCAGACATCCTTCTTGGCCAGCTTCTCAGCAGTGGAGGGGCAAAGCTCAGCAGCCAGGTACCACCATGATGGGATTAGTCACATGGGTTTGGAAAGCTGATGGGCTCTACCACGTATCAGTGAGGGAGCTTCAGACAAGTCCTTAATTTCATCTATATCTCATTTTTCCTCCTTTGTTAAAAAAAAAAAAAGGTATTTCAGATTCAGGGTCAAGATGAAATAAATTAAGTAGTCTGGGCCCCAAGAACCTCAAAGCGATGCCCAGGACCCAGAATGGCTGAGGGGGAATTATGGAACAGGAACAGAAACAGAGACCTTGTGAATGGGAGGAAAGGATAACCAGAACACGTGTGGGTGGCTAGACCCACAACCTTTCCCATTTCACCTGAAGTCTGGTAGAACCTAGAGAATGCTATGGGCCAAAGTTCAACTACGCCCACCCCACCTATTCCTGCAGCTAGCTCCATGCTGGCAATACATGAGTGTCATCCCTAAGAATTTAGATAACAGTGCAAAAAAAAAAAAACAAAAAAAAAGCAGGGGGGAAACCCCAAACTAGCTAAGAATAAATTCCAGGCTGGGGCTCAAATAGGAAATATTTTAGAAGAGGTACAAGGTTATATTGTTGAATTCTAAAGTTTGGGAAATTATATTTTATACAGTTTATGCAATGCACCCAGGGGTAATCAACATTATTCCTTCTCTTCCTCTTTTTGTATTCCCCAGTATTTCAAGGAATGAACATGATTCTGAATAAAATTAGTGAAAACAAATCATAAGGTACAGATCAGCTTCTAATGCTAAAAAAAAATAATTCAAGGTGATGGGAACTTCACGGAGATTACAATTGAGATGAAAAAAAATGTACAAAATGATGTAAAAATAAACTACAAAAAATAATAATAATAATTCAAAGCACATGTTTTTCTTGGTAGCAGGGAAGTCATTTTTCTGCCACATAGAAAGATCATCCATTAAAATGTCATCTTGGTACATCATACTGAGACACCAGTATAGCTTCTCAACACTAGAGAGGATGACAAAATTGTGACTCATCTGTGACCAATTTTTGAAAGGTGTGAAAATGCAACCAAGTGTCCACTTATCCACAAGTAGATCATGTGTACTCCAGGGAGGAAGAAATTTTTCGCTGGTGACATTTAGGGTAATGGCAGGGGCAGCTATCATTCAACATGGTATGATTGCAGTCACCCCAAGGCAGTGTCACTGGTACTAAGAGCAGAGACAACAGCGGAGGTGCCAGGAAATAGGTTAGGATGACAGCAGCAGCTGGTTAGCTTACCTAGCCCCTCCCCCACCTTTCCCTTTCCATTCCTCATCTTCTCTCAGGTCCCCTCCTATGGTGATGTCAGCTCCCTTCCTGCCTTTGCTTTCCTCGATCCCTGTCTCAAACTGACAGAAACATAAGTGTAAAATCGATAAACTAAAAATTTTCCAAGCATCATGATAAATGGTGGAAACACTGAAATTCTTACTCCTGACTTCCCTAAATTTAATCTTCTAACCCTCCATGCCAAGATTTTGTGTTAGGTTATAGGCAGTGTCTGCCAGCGTTTCTTGAGTTTGATTTAATGCAGGCACATAAGAAATGTTATTGTAACTCTGAAAATGCCTTAATGTCTTATTTATTCAGCATCATCAATAATAAAATCCTATATAGATCTGTTAAATCTATGGATAACTGATTTTTATCCTTTAAGGAGGGACAGTTCTTTTTCATATAAAATGTATTCTATCATCCCTCCACTGAATAAAAACAAGGATTCTTCTTGGTCAGCCAGGGCCATTAGGGTGGATCTCAATGACCAAGTTGCTAAGCGTCATGTCACTGAGGACAGGTTTATCAGACACAATGTCTGCAAACCCTGTGGAATCTCCTCCAGCAGGTATCTGTCTGTCGTGTCCCAAAAAGTAGAACGTCACAGCCAAAATCACCACTGGGCCAAGTCACTATCAAGGTGGTCTCTCATAACAAGCTGAGAGCTATTCCAGGGGAAAAAGGAGTAGGTGGTGGAGGGATGAAGGGAAGGTGACGAAAGCCTGAGGCACTATCAACCCCATCTGGTAAGGGATAGAGGAAGAGATGGATTTAACACGCTTAGGGGACTTTGGAAATCCATTGTATGCAGTTTGCTGGACAGTTTTTATTGACCCTTTATTGGTCACTTTCATTCTATGGCTTCTTACTGAGAGGGCATGATTTTTGATACTGACATTGACATTTCTTTATACTCACCATGGTTTGTCGAATTGTGATGTTGGGTCTCTAGAGCCTCCCTCAATCTTGACTGCTTCCAACCAAATGTCAGCCGTGGTGGAGAAAGCCTGGAGAGCTCAGGAAGCACTCACTCTTCTCATATCCACACATAGGAAAAACTCAGGTGACCCAGCTTGCACATCATTACCCTAATTTCACCTGAGCTTTTATTTTTAAGATTTTTTTTTTATTTAAGCGTATAAGAACTGGAAGTGTGGGAGTTGGTGAGAGGATTCACCAGAGACAGAGTGGGGAGCAGAACAGGTGGCTCAACTAAAATACACTGCTGAGGGGAACCACAGGGGAGACAGCAGGATATCTGTTGCACCATGTGGGTCAACTCCCTGGCTGGGGATCAAACTCATGCCGCAGTGGCTAGTGATAGCTTGATAGCACAGGCTTTAACCTTGTGCCACCAGGTCTACACTTCTGACTCAGTATCTCAGGTACTGGCTGGGCTCTGTTCATACTCCAAGGTACATGGCCTTTGAGGCAATTATTTTCTCCTCAACACCAAAGACTATTTATTTCACTTGTTTATAAAGTCACAACTTCATTCCAGGTGATGTTTCTAGAGGTTAAAAATAAAACAAAACAAAGCAATCTTTTCTCCGCCCTACAGGCAGAATTGCTTTTTAACAGGCAAACCTGTACTTGTGACACCCTTCAGCAGCTTCTCGCTGTTCTCAGAAAAATATCCAAAGTGTTTAACAGGCCTTACAGGGTCCAAGGCCTTCTCTTCTTCAGTCTCCTTTCCCCTTCAGCCTCCTCTCCCAACAGTCTCCCTTCTCTCTCCAAGGTGTGGGGTACCTATTTCAGGCCCCACCAGCTCCACCTGCTCCCTATCCAGGGCACAGTTGCCCACAGTCCCTTCCATCTCCTAGTGCCATTTCTTACTTAATAAACCAAAACACGCATTCTCAATTTAAATGTCAATTTCTCAGAGAAATCTTACTGACCATTCACACACAACTGAACCCCCTTCAGTAGCCACAGTGTGCTTCCTCCAGCCCAGGACCCCTCCCTTCTGCTACTCCCTCCTCACTGAGCACAGGAAGACAGTGATGGTGATGGGCTGGTGCAGGTTTTGTGATGCTTTAGCTGGGGTGGGAGGAGTGGGTGGCAGTGTCTTAAGAAAACAATGCAAACTTACCCTACTTTGCATATTTCACCAGAAAAAAAAAAAAGTTCTGATGATGCTGTGAATACCTTCTTAAGGTATACTGTCTGGTCTGCAAAGGGCTGCGCAGTGCAGGAACCAGACATTAAAACTTCTTTCACTTCACGGTGCCTGTCTCCAGTCAGGCATGATGTTTGCCTTGTTCACAGCTGTACTTTGCACTGACACCATTCTGTGCTATGGAATATGTATAAAGAACTGGGGTACAGGCCAGAGGTATAGGGGGTGGGAGCTAAGAGTATTCACCAGAGACAGAGTGGGGAGCAGAACAGGCAGATGTACTGAAATATACTGCTGAGGGGAGCAGCTGCAGGTCAGGAGAGGTCTGCTGTGCCATGTGGGTCAGCTAGTTGGCTGGGGATTGAACTCATGCTGGAGTGGATGCTAATAGCTTCATAGTGCTGTGCTTTAACCCATTGTGCCACCAAGGAGGGCCCTACTTAGTAATTTTCTAGTCACTAAATGAAGAAGACATGAGAAATCTTCATGTCTGAGTAGTAAACAAGTGTGTATTTACTTGTTCAACTACGTGACACCACTAGGAATGAAGGAAGCACACATCTGCACAATGAAGACTGAGCAGATCTGGTATGAAAAGAAGTCACCCGACCCCTCTCCATCATGAGGAAGGGTCTTAGAAGGGACAGTCAGAGAAGGCTGTGGCCATGGCAGTTTCAGGCTGATTCTGATCTTGAACACTGACTCCACCAGAACTCTGACTCTCGGAATAGGAGCTTCTTCACCAGCAGTCTGATGCACAGCCACTGCTTATGAAATTGGGGTTATTTCATTCTATCGTCTTGACTCTGGGAGAGAACTCTGGCTTTCATCAGATTCTCAAAGTGACTTGAAACCTCTCAAAATGTAAACAATTACCTCAGATCAGTCATAGAAGTCTGCATGGAGGCAATGAGATAACAACGGTACATCAGGATTTCTATCCCAGCCCTGCCTCTTAGTAGGTGAGGATGTTTACAATTGACTCAGCCATTTGAGTTTACAGAAATGAATGTTGGGCTGTTAGTGCAGTGCAAACGCATGTGGGAGCATGAGGATACCCCTAGACAAAATATATGCTGTCTGGCCCAGTTCCTCTCATAGTGAACACTCAATAAATATTTGTTCTCTTTCTTTATAAATAACTGTTTTTTCAGGCTTCCCTGGTGGGGTAGGGGTTAAGTCTCAGTGCTATCAATACTGCAGCCTGAGTCTGATCTCCTGCCAGGGAACTAACCCACAAGGCACAGAAGACCTTTCCTGTCTCCACCTGATGCTCACCTGAATTTCAGTACATCCGCCTGTTTTGCTCCGCACTGTCTCTGGTGAATCCTTTCAGCCCCCATGCCTCTGGTCTACACCCCAGTTCTTGTATGCATAAATAAAAATAAATCTAAATAAATAGTTTTGCATTGCTTAATATAATCTTAATGTATTGGAGGTTAAATTATTTAAGAAAAACTTAATCATCTACCATCCATTCATTTACGGACATTTATGTAACATCTATTATAGTAGGCATTGGACAGGAAGAATCAAAGGTAGGGTGGGAATCAAAGACCAATAAAATACCTTAAAATAGAAAAAGTAAATCAACTGGACTGGGAAAAAATCCAGGAATAGTTCTGAAAATCTCCTACCTCATGATGACTAGCTCATTTCTCTTGGGAATTAGTGTCTTTGGCTGTCTACATTATTCTAAAATATCTGGATAAAAATGGAAAAACATAGTCATTCATGAGGCTTTTTATGCAGAGGATAATGACCATTTAGATGTTTCTAAATATCCATGTGTTCATTCCTATCTTCATAGTCACTCTGGAGGGCTGAAATTTTCATTCTCAACAAGATGGCACTGCTTTGGGTACACACTGCTTTGTCAACAAACCCCTCTCTCACATAGGCAAAGTGCAGCTCAACGTGAAATATGAAGCAAAACAATAATAAGGTTAAATTATGAAAATAAAACAAACATGAAATTATTCACGATTAGCATATTATCTCTGTGTGTGTCTTTCTCTCTCAGCCCCCACACCTCTCTCTCTCTCACACACACACACTCACACACACCCCACATGACAAATGTTAGTCCGACTGTACCTTTCTCAGCCCCACTACCTCCCCACTGTTCCCAGCGGCACCTCCACTGTTCCCAGACCAAAGACAGAAGAGCTGACCAGTGTCCCCACCCCTACTGAGCTAAGGTTGACAATGTATAGGATGCCCAGTTAAATTTGAATTTGAGATAAATAAATAAATTTTAATATATATCCTGATATCACATGGGTCATGCTTGTATTAAAATGATTTCATTACCTAAAAATTGAATTTAACTGGACGCCCTGCAAATTCACTTGTTAAATCTGACAGCCCTTCCTCGTCACCTCCTGGAGTTGTTGCCATTCTTCCTCCTTTGGCCTCTGTGCTGCTTCCAACTGACATGCCCCAAGGCCCACAATGGTGCTGCTTCTGAAGGCCACACTTGGAGTCTCTGCTCTTCCGGGCCCTGCTTTAGCCCACCACCCACAGTAATTGCCCACCATTGGGCTCTGCAGGGTAGTCACAAATCCCAGCTTTTCTTTCTTAGGTAGCCAGAGCTCTTGATGGCTAGATTCCCTCCACCTCTGGGTCCCCTCCTGCCTGCTGGGACTGTGACTGGACCTAGTCCCTGTGCAGCCTGCCTTATGACTACCCTAACTCATTCAAATAAATTTGTACACTCCCGATTCTCCCCCAACAGCACAGCACACCTATATTCACATTAGCCTGTATAAGGAAGAGTTGAATTCATAAGCTAAAATGAACATCAGATGGCCAAATGATGCAGTTAAAAAGAAGCTACTTATTTTTTCCTAAGAGGTACTAAGTGGGAAAATATCTAATAAACCAATAAATGAATTAATAGTTGCACAAAACATAATTTGTCTGACTCTGCAATTCAACTACATAAGCACCCATCAAAGCTTTTTTATTTCCTCTAAATTTATCAAGGTCTTATTTAATTGCTGTAAACACCTAAAGACATGAGCAAATTAACACATAAAATTGCAGGATTTTAGCTGATACATATTCATGAACGCATGTTGTTGTGATCAGGCAAATAATGACCTGAGACATTGATAAATTTGGTAGAAGCAAAAGAAAAACATAGTGCACTATTAGAATTCTCTGTGGATCTCAGAATGGAATCTTTGATAAGCCCTACTCTAAGCAACCATTCATAACAATTATTGCATTTCTGTAATTCTTCCAGGAGAGAGATCAGCAAATGTTTAATCAGTAAGCTTCATAAAAATACTGTCCCTAAAACACTTGAATGCTAGATCAGTGCTAAAGAATGCTGGCTTCTTGGAAGGCCATTCCAGGCCTTGGTTCTCAGAATCAGTCCCACATTCTTACTGGCATTCTTGCTTCTATATCTACTGCCACTCAGAAAGCACTGATAGTTTCCAAGCATTTGTGGTAATCTGAAGTTACAGCTGTTCTAAGGTCTTCAAAATGAATGTCTTTTATTTGGATGGAAATATACAGCATGTGTTGGCTTACCCCGAGTTGTTGCAGTGTAGTTATTTTTGAATCCCTGCCTGTTAACCCCTCTCAACAGAACCCACCCATACATAGCTCCTATTCATTAAATTCCTTGCTCTCACCCAAGTAGGTGGAGCCCCTCTGAACTGGAAACTGCACTTAGTCTGAAGGTAGCTGGACTGGTCCTGACAAAAGGATCTGAACAAATGCCTCAGGCAGACAATGAGGCTGAGAGGCAAAGGCAGGAACTCTGACAAGTCCTGCAAAAGGCTCTTCAGAAAAGGGTTCAATTATACAGCATATAGGAATGCTAACTGATTCCAGCTGATCCCACAGTAAAGCTCAGAATCCCTCTCAACACAATATTCTTGTCAGCTATTTCCAGTCCACCTGGAACAGGAAACAGTTCAAAATTGTCTGTCTCTCTCTTTCAGATTGAGATCAACAAGAAAGTTGACCCACAAACAGAACTATAACATGCTCCCCCACAGTCCTATTTTAAACCATTTATTATGTCTCAGAAACCATAATGTACAGTTTTATAAATGTTTTATAAATATTTTAGTTATTAACTCCTATAGATTTGTTTATGTTTTAAATATAATAAACTTACACAAATGAGTTTAGACATAAACTCATTCATTCTCAAATTATCCATAATACAGCTACTAAAACATAGTTTATAATTAACTTAAAGTCACACAGAATGAGGTTGAAGATCAGTATTCAAATACAGGTCTCTCTCCCTTGACAGTCTGTATTCTTGGCCACCGTGCTGACAGCTGGACTACCATTAAGTGAGGAGAAATAGACAGCTGCTTAAGTTGTGTGACTTCAAGGGATAATGGAAAAATCCTCTATGCTCACAACATCTTCAAGTTCCTCTTCCAACTCAGCCCTTCACTACATAACAGTCTGACTTCGGATGTGTACTCAGCCATCCAGGGAGGACTATATAACTACCTTCTATGGTTTCATGAACATTAAAGCAAACATGTAGAGAAGCCCATTTTGAAAGTGGAATGGGATATGCAAGGGTTAATTACTTTTATAAGCTCCAGGATTAGACAAGGCACATTTCTCCTTGAGTATTTGCATGTAGATGATGGCATTTTCACTGAAATCCTAAGTAGAGTTGGGGAAGCAGTGGGAGAAACATGGTGGCTGATGGGTCACACAGACTTCAAAGGGAAGGAGCCTTCTGTTGTACTTGATATGTGTGGAGGTGGAGAGACAAGACTGGGGCTCTATCTTTTCAGATGTAAGCAGGGGCATCCTCGAGACTAAAACCACCATCCCCTGATAGTAGCTTTGTACAGTGTCCAAACCAGAAAATCCCCAGGCTCCCAGATATTTTCCAATTAGCTTTTATAAAACCTACCTCATTAGACTCACTAGAAGGTAGTTACTATTGAATGGGATGAGGGCACAGCACTGGATCCTTGACTAAGAAGTGCCCAGGAATCTGAGAAAGAGCAGAGCTAAGAACAAGGGGACACGGTCCTGCCTCTGGGTTGTGGTCAGTTAGACCACAGAAGAGCAATCTTTAGCATCTCCAACATTCATCTTTGCCCATGACCTCAAGCCCACTTTGTGGAATCACATCTCCACTTGTAGTTTAAGAGGGTTCAATCCTTTCACAAGTCAGTCAAACCCTCTCTGAGGAGGGTAGCAACCTGGGTAGTCTGGTGGCATTTCATCTCATTGGCACTTTGCACATTTTGTGTGGAGATTTGATTATTTGGACACTCATCAAATTCAAGAGACAACCACCTTGAGGGCCTTTCAAATTTGTCTGGGCCACTCACAGAGGCTTCTTTGGCAGCTGCTCCAGACGGTGAATCTAATTGAAATGAATAGGGTGGAATTGCCCTGGAATGAACTGAATTTCAATCAGTTGAACTGGTTGTCTTTTTCTAGCCCTGAATCTGGTAAGGCGAGATGGTGCCTGTTTCCTTCCAGCCAGTCTCAAACCAGCTACATCCTAAGCACCAAACAGTGACTGACCATGCATCTGTCCAGTTGCTAGGAATCCTAGTTGACCCATCTCTTCACCTTAATCTCTTAACAAATCCTGCTCTTTTTTTTTTTAATCTCATAATCAAATTTAGGAAATCACTCATTTCTCTCCATCTCTGCTACTACAACCTTTGCCCAAATCCCCTCCATCTCTTACCTGATCACTCCTAGAACTTACTAAATTGTTTCCTTACTACCAAGAACTTACTAAATTGTTTCCTTACTACCATTCTTGCTTCATTTTCCAATCTAGTCTCTACTACAAAGCTAAATTAATTTCACTTACATGCACACACATACACACACTAACACAGCCAAACAATAATAGGGTCTCACTACCCCACAGCAAACTCCATAAAGGCTTCCCCTCACCAGTAATATGAGGATAAGGCCTTTGGAGCAGTTTATGGGTCCAGACTGCTCTCCCAGGCTGCTCGTGCACACTCTGTCTCCAGTCTCAATGCCTTCTCAGCCATTCTGGCTTCAAAGGAGAAACTCAAGTGTCCTGTGTCCACTCATATTTCTGTCTTTACACACATTGTCCCTTACTCTGAAATACTCTCCATCTGAACCCTGCCCCCTGTTCTCCACTTCTCCTGCACTTAATGGGTATCAGTAAATATATTCTTCCATGCTACCCTCTTTCCTTCCTTTATAATGCATGTCAGAATTTCAGTACATGGATGTGTGATTATTTTTATTAGTCATTTTTTCTTTTTTGCTAAGATACAATCATTCAGAAAGCAGAAGTCATTTCCACTGTGCTTACTATTATCTTGCAGAACCTAGCATTGGATTTTGCTTGAAAGGAAACAACAGTCATTTGTTACACATCATCGCGTGGATGGCATCACAAGCTCATCAGCTGCCAGCTATGACTGACGAGCAGGGGAATGAAGAGTTTGATGGAACTCATGTTTGACTCACCCTTCCTCCCACTTGGCAAGTACTCATTTCTGCTTCAGAAATTTAGGGTTTACAATGTGCAGTAGCATTTCAAAACTGGGGAACAAGACTGTATAGAGATGAGTAGAGATATATGTTGTATGACTGTTGACAAGCTTCTGTTACTGTGTGGAATGTTTCAGAATAGGGTATTAAGACCAATTCCACTGAAGGAAACTGTAGTCTGCAGACCCTAAGGAGAGGTCAGAGGCCAACTTTACCCATATGTAAGTCTGGATCTCCCAGCTCTGTTTAACAGCCTCCTGTGCAGGGCGCTCACAACCTCCATCCCACTGGGAAGCTGCTGCCCTTCATTGTCCACTCTGCCTAGCTTCAACCCCTCCCCACACTCTTGGGCTCATACATCCTGTAGCTCTAAACACTGGACCTCATGACAACTCTTCAGTTATTTGAAACCACTGACAAGCCACATGTGAAGTCTTCTCTTCCATATTTTATGGCTTTTCCAGCCTTGATTTTTTATTTATGGACCCCATCTTGCTATTTTATTGCATGTATTCTTGTAAGTTGCTTCAAATCCTGTGTGGAAAAGGTCATATATAAATAAATCCTGTTTCTTTCTTTTAGGTAATAACTCAAACCTCACACTTAACAGTCTCCTTGCCAACATTGCATTATTATCTCAGTTGTAGTCTCTGATCATTAGATACTAGAATAAGGGAAAGTATAGGGTTAGCCCCAAACTCAATTTTTATCTTAGACAGTTACTGCTAAGCCCATGGTGGGGTCTCTGAGTTCAGTGAACCAAGTGGCAGGGTTTGGGGAGATGAAAGCAGGCCCATCACAGTTGTTTCACAGTTTCATTTTGCAAGACAGTTATTAGTGACCTGCTCAGGCTTTGGAAACCCCTAAAACCACCCACCCTGCGACTGGAGATTATATGCTGGCCTCCTACAGGAATGAGAAGATTAAGGTCAGGGAGCAGAACTCCCCCCAAGCCCCTCCACACTAATTCAAAGCCCACTCAGATTCTGGGTTCTTCTGCCTCCACTGTTTTGTTTGCACCTTCTTTTGAAAGCTCCTTTTCTTTATCTTAACCCCTTCCTTTCCAGAGAATTGCTGTAATAAGTATCCCTGTTATGTGTTTTCCTCTTTCCCTTATAGCCAGTAACTTCCCTTCTGCACACAAAATATGAGTTATCCCTACACTAAAAATTACAATAATGAGATATTTAATATTCTCTCCTAACCCAAAGCTGACATCCCAGCCTTTTCTGTTAATTATAAATAAATTCTGGAAAGAAGCCCTGCCATTATCGAAAGGAGGATCTAAATTTTGTAGGGCCTAATGTTTATTTAACATGAGGACAAGACAGATTCTTTCAGATAGGAACTCAATGACATTAATAAACAATTAGTAATAAAAAGTGAGTAATCATTTAGAATGAAGAGACACAATTGTTGACTTCTCTTCCGCCCCTACATCATATTCCTTTCTCCCTCTTCCTGTTGCCACTGCCTTCTTTCTAGCCTTACCATGTCTTACCGGTAGAATATTCCAGAGAATTCTACAACCTCTGCTTTCCCTGCTCTTCTACCCAGGTGTGTTTTCTTCTTCTGCTCCGGGACAGCCACATGCTTTTCACTTCTTATAAAATTTATTGTACTTCATCCTGTATTTATGTAGCAATAACTGACATCTATTAAGCATTTACAATGTTCTAAGCATGTTTTTCTCACTGAATTCTCACAAGTTCTCTGTTACTGGATCGTATTAATATGCCTTATTTCTGTTTTCAATGCATAATCTTAAGTCTTAGAAAAGATGAGTAACTTGCTCAAGGTCACATAGTAACAGAATCAGAATTTAGATGTACTTCCTTTACTACAAATAATCAAGAGTTTAATCACCAATGATTAATAGTAATAACTGCTATTATTTAATGTTACTATTTAAGTAATACCGCTAACCATTTAATGCTAGCATTAATAACACTTGCCACATACTCTATAAACTTCACATTTCTCTAGGAGGTTATAGTGTTATTATCCCTTCTGATAGAAGAGAAAATTGAGATCCAGAAACTTGAGTTCAATCATCTAAGGTCTCCCAGCTTGTAATGAACAAGGTATAAGTGAAACCTGGATCGCTTGTCTCCAGAGCTGGTGCCAGTGACATTACATCAGATGGCTTCCTTCTCTCCCCTGACTTCACCCATCCAGTAACCTTCCAGAAGGCAAGGCCACTTCTTCATTTTTTCATACTAAAGACGCTTTTCACATTGAAATAATTTAAAAGTTACCACAATTTTAAAAATAGTGTACAAAAAATTTTCTCCCCTAAACTATTTGACAGTGAGTTATCAATATGCTGTTCTAGAACCTTTCAATAATGTAGTGTAAATTTTCCCCTGCTAGGATTAGTCTCCACAACCACTGAAGGTTAGCCGCCCCAAGATGGTCAGAACAGCCTTCTGAGGATAGGTCATTTGGTGTGTGGATTATTATTTTGAGCTGAGATCAATTGAAGCCCTGCAAGCTCAAGAGAAACTTGAACCACTCCCCTGACGACCTAGGAATGTAAGTATAGGGTATTACCCAGAATGAGAATTTTTACCAGAAAGAATCTTTCTATCAGAGAAACCTCTCCATGTAGCAGACCAAAGATGACAAACACAGTGGTCATCATCTGAGTCACCCTCCACTCTTTCAAAGCCCCTGGTTTTATCCTTTTCCTTAACTCAGGAGATAAACATCCTTATTTTGCACCCATGCAAATTTTCATTGTATAAGTGCTAGCTTTGTCCTTTTCTCCTGCTAGACTGATGTTAGATTGCCTGACTATCCAGAGAAGAACCAAAGGGGTAGTTGGAAATTTTCCCTCTGCCACTATACTACAGTAAAATTATCAAAAATGAGGAAATTAACATTGATAACAGCATTTATCACCATTTAATTTCAGACCCATTCACTTTTTAAAAATTGTCCAAATTAATATTCTTTTATTGAAAAGGATTTAATGCAGATTTAAATAGCTAGTTGTCTGTATCTTTAGCCTCCTTTAATCTGGTGTAGTTCCTCAATCTCTCCTCAATATCCATGCCCTTAATACTTTTGAAAGTCTGTAGAATACCAAACAATATGGTTGCCTGATGGGTTTTTTGTTTTGTTTTGTTTTGTTTTTATGATCAGATTCCAGTCACATATCACAGAAGAGATACTCAGTTCTTTCTCTGCTTCCCTTCAAGTGGACACAATTTCTTTTATTCCCTCTTTTGGCAAAGTTAACCTTGATAACTGGACCAAGATAGTATTGGCCCATTTTCTCCAAAAGTTACTTTTTTTTTTCTTACATATAAGCATTTTGCAGGAGGTATTTCTTGAAGATAATATAAGTATGCTCTTGTCCAATTTACAACCACTTAGTTTTAATAACCATATATATGTCTAAGTTTAATTACTACTGTAATGGTTGGCAGATGGTGATTTTCCAATATAATTATTTTCTTCTAATCTATTAGTCAGCATCCATTTCTTCCTATTTATCCACTGATTTATTTATATTAGTATGGATTCATGGATCTTACCTAATTGAATGACCATAATCCTTTGCTAATACCTATTTTGAAGCTCAAATTATGACAAGTTAGTGTGAGTTCTTATGAAGAAGGTTCTTTAGTTAGTTTTTCTCTGCCCAGGCTATCTCAAGTCTACTACCTACAGAGTAAAACTTCTTCTCTAAATAATCTACTTTCCTATGAGGTATCCTCTCAAGCCCATCCACTCTGAGAGCTTTACTCTAAGATTTACATGTTTTGATCCACACTAGTTTTCATTTCCAACTTTTCAAAACTATAAACATATTATAAAGGGACATCTACAGCCTTCTTTACAACCACTACATTTCTGTTGATTGATATATTTTCAAACTAAGGTATACACAATGTGATATGGCTATAAAATAAACAGATGTGTGACTTATAGTTTCATTCTTTTTAAATTTACTATAAATGTATAACAAATATATTTTAAAGAATATTTGTTCTTCAGAGCTCCCGGAGAGATGAAGGGGTATGGCAACCTGCAAACAAAGTGACAGCATCCATGTTTCTTAGGCTTTGATTAAAACGTCCAGGGACATCTATGATGGCTTGTGGAAATTATAGTCATTATTGAAAGATTTCTATCAAAAAGTCAACTCAGTTACAACTCCTTAATATTTAGATAAGACAAGAAGCTACTTTCTAGAGCCAGCATCCATAGATGATGATAATGTTAAATGACTAGGTTATTGCATATATTCCTTATAAGAAATCTGAAACACACAAGACTGAGCTACAACATGATTGCATGTGCTCACACATCTTCCAGGTGGCTGAGCTCAAAAGCAGTCCAGGTCTTCACCAATCTCCCCCCACTGCACACACACGGACACATCACATCACCTCACACTGCCTCTCCTGACTGTATTATGTTTGTAATTGGTCTTCAATTCCTTTACCACATCTTCTTATGCTGTGCATCCAAACTCCCTACTACCTAATAAGGTAGATAAATCAAGCCAATCTAGTCTAAAGTCATGGGGAAAATGCTTTCTGAAAAAGATGTTTTCTTTAAGCTAACTGACTTTTTTTTTAAGATTATTTTCCCTTTAAGCAAAAGAGCAAGGTCCCTAAACAATTCCAATAGGTAATATTCAGAAAACAGAAGGATCTTCTGCTACAAACTATAGGCAGCTATTTTTTAACTAGGTAGAATGAATGCTTTTTCTTCTGTATTCTCATTTTTATATGAAGAAAATGTTGAATTCTATTTATGAACTATTTTTCCCAATGTATAGAGGTACATTTGCCACTCCAAAGTATGCCTCTCTGGCATAATAATTATTTTGGGCTTAATATTATTTAAACTTAATTATTTTAGACTCCTAGGTCTATTATTATTAAGACTTAAAAAAACTGCGAGCTTGGGAAGATTTTCTCTACTTCTCTTCTAGACTACCAAAAGACTTTCCATAAAGGGTCTACAGCAGGAAGAGACACATTAAGAGAAATAACAATAACTACAAAGAATTTAGCTAGGTGTAGTAGACCGGGATGGGGAGAGGATTGGCATGGTCAGCTCCTTCAAAGTCCTCTCTGTGCTTCTTTATCTCTATATGGCATGGCAAGCATTTGTTTACCAAACATTTATTCTTCCCACCTTCCTGTGAATTGTCTTCCTTTCCTTTGAAGTTCTAGATGCCTACCCCCTTCTAAGCTGGGGAGGCCTACAAGCTTTAATTGCCTGGCTGTCTTTCGGTCCCCTATTTTGGGGCTCCTGTACATATGAAATTAATTTTTTTCTCCTGTTAATCCTTATTAAAGGGGGTGTCTCAGCTAAGGACCCATATGGTGGAGGGAATTTCTTTGCAATGACTATGCTATAGGCAAGAAAATACTAGATGGAAAAAAATTCGTTTTTCAATGGTCATTGCAAAGTCCCCAAAATATGCCTGTCCAGTCCATGATGAACATATTCTTCCAGTACCCTAACTTATTGAAACTTCAAAGAATTCTACTATAAGTAATTTCTATTGTTTTATTATTATAAGCTTAACACATGCTTGTTATTTTTAAAATGCAGAAAGTTTTAGACAAGGAAATTAAAACCATATATTTCCTCATCACCAAGTAATAGCAACTGGTTTTTGTTAGATATGTCTCTTCCTGCATTTGCATGTCTGGTTTTGTTTTTGTAAAAATGGGATCACATTGTAGAGTTTATATTCTGCTATTTTTTTTCCATTTATAAAATAGCACTTTTCCTATGACATTAAACTATAATGTAACAGTAGAGGATGAGTTACAGTCTATGTAATGTACCCTAATTTATATAACCATAACTCTATAATTAGAAATGTTGGCTTCCCTAATTTTTAGTATTAAAAATAGCAATGCAATAAATACCTTTGCATATAAATCTTTGTCTTCAACTTTGGATAGATTCCTAGAAGCAAAATTATTGCATGAAAGGACATGAACTTTCTTAAGAATGTTGATTCATATTGTTGAATGCCTTTCTAGGAGAACTATGCTAGTTTAAATTTTACCAGCAAATTATCTAAAAACTCTTGGTAGCATTTAATATTTTGCCAATTTGCTAGTCTAAAAAGTACATCTTATTTTGATTTGCATTAATTTGACTATTAGTAAAGACAAATATTTTTGCATATGTTAATTTCTTATTTATATGTGTATGTGCATATCTTTTCTGTGTGTAATATGCTTCACTCTATCTTATGTCCATTTTTCTAATGATATCATTACATTGTTTTCAAATATACACTTTCAAATGTTAAATAGAACAGCCTTGCCATATTTGTTGCCAAGATTATTTAGCAGCTAGTCATTTGTTTTTCATTTCTATGTTCAGAGCTTTAATGTTCTACAATATAGCCAGAGCTCATAGTGTTTAAAACATGCCATTACACATTTTGGTAGTAGGATGGTTATCTATGAATCTGCTCTACCTGCTGGGCAATAGACATGATATCAAGCCCTTTGTGGTACCTAGTTTCCCCTTGTGCAGCATCCCCACTGGCATTTTAGAAAGTAATCAATTATACAAAAACACTTTCCCAAATCAGCCTTTCAGAACCCATTTTGAATGGAACTTTGAACTGAATAAAGTCCTTTGGGAACTTTGCTTTTCTCCAGATAAAACATTATTTCTTGCTTTTAAGAGCTAAATCTTATCAAAAATACCTCAAGAATCTTCTAGGGGATACCAAAAGCCAATTGCCAAGTGACATTTGGAATGAATTAAGTATAAATGAGTGTAAAACATATGGGCCATATTTCTTCTAAATAAACAAGAATATAAAGTGGGTAGGTGCCTGGTCAATTAGATTTGGGACAGCTTGGAAGAAAAAATGAGTTTAATTCATATAAATCACTTACCAACTCTATATCTGATCCCAAAATATTTTACATCTGTGAAGGCGCCAAGTACCAGTAATCCCAGAGAATTGATGGGAATTCCATGTATATTTCTTTGTAACCTACATTCCCTGTTTCTTTATGGCATTATTTTTAGAAACAGGGGGAACATATGAAGAGTTTTACTTTTCCTTTCACTTGAGTTCTGACACTGTGAAATACTATAATTCACAAGGAGCCAGAAGAATCCTTCCCATCCACTCCATGCTGAGCCCACCCAAATGACTAGAAGAAAGATCTACACTGGTAACACAGAATTACCTTCGAAGAACTGAACTGCTCCTAGCCAAAACTGCCATCTGTGCACAGTGAAATCTGTCAATTGCAACTATTTATGAAATCTCTAGTTGAGTCTATAAGTGGCTCAATCCTACCTTCCCTACACAGTGTTACTCTCTTATTCAAAATTTTTACAAAGCCTTACACTGGTTCTTCTAAAAAAAGGAAGTATTGAACAGTTGCCCAAAAATAATGTTCATAAAAAATAGACTGTTGTGGTAAAAAGTGAAAAGAAACAGAGGTTCAGAATCAACTAATCTTAGAATCACATTCTAATAACACTAGCTATAATATGTGGGATATATCATTAACATCTTTGTGCTTCAATTTGCCTATATCAAGTGGGGGCTGTTACTTCTGCCCGCCTCACTCACTCCTGGAGGAAAAGTGTCATTAAGAAGCATAAACATCTGTTCATGCATAGCTATGGTCAAGTACATGATACTTTCCTAGACCTTCCCAAGTTATCCAGCAAAGTGTTGGGAGTGGATCTGTTGAAAAGATGGGAGCTGAACTGCAGATGAGATGAATACGCTGTGGTACTATTTGATTTCGTTTTATTTTTCAGGAGCAAGCAACATTCTTTTAACATGATACTACCTGTATTTGTATAAAGCTAGCATATTCAAAGGGAATCTTGCCTGACTTTTTGATTTGCTATTGTTATCTGGAATCACTCAGAAATAAATGGAAAACCACAAACTGAGAAGTTACCAGTTTAACACAAGGGTCCTCTGCTAGTTCCAAAAATGTGAACAAATATTTCCTACGCAAGATTGGCCTCAGACTCTCTCTTTTAGCCAACAGACCATGCAAAGGATTTAGGGAATCCAAAAGCAATCCAGTTTTGCCCTCCAATAGGTTATGTGTTTGCCAAACCCCACCTTCTAAAATTCACTCTGTCAATTTTGTCATTACTTTTACCTTAAGTGTGTTCACAAGGTTAGTGACAACGCAAAGCAAGTGGGCTCCAAGTCTCTCATGACCAAAGCAAAAAGGATGAGGGAACAGCTTAAGGTAGGAATTCTTACCTCAAGAGTGAAGCCCTTCAAAACATTTTGATGCATTTAAAAATACTGTTGTGTCATACATCCATGTTTAATTTATCTCAGAATTTTAGTACATATTTTTCATATCTTTACACCTCAAAACATAAAGGAGATTTTTTTCTATTAACTGTATCTCTGAGCTCAGAACAAAATGAAACCTCAGAACAAATGAAATCCAAACACCATCAGTTTTCAGCTTATTCTTTATCCAGAGCTTAAAAATTGACTTTGTGACATCAACCTATAAGCAACATATTTTCTAAGACAATGTCAGCTATATCATGTTTCTTTATTCCCCACCAGTTTGTTTTTCTCTGTAACGTACAAATGCCATACCATACTTATCAGATTCAGATCAAACACTTTGAAGTGAAGCTGGGACAGCTCCTGGATTTGCTGTGAAGCATTGTGTGATCTTGAGGAAGTGCTTCAATTTCTCTGTGTTTTAGTCTCCACACTTAGAAGTTGCATTGTGTGTTCTAGAAAAAACAGTCATCATAATTATACTCCATCAAAAATATGTGAACTATGTTAGTCAAGGTGGTAGCCAAAGCCCACGATGTATAGACTTGTGTACCTTAAATTTTTGTTCACACACAGCATACACCTTAGTGGCTCTGGGGTTAGTCATTCTTCCCTTTGCTTCACATTTTAATGCTGTTTTAACAACATACCTAGAGGACCAGAATGGAGTTCCTCAAATAAGCACTCCTTACAACACAGCTGCTTCCCTTTAAAGAATCTCAATATGCATCATCTGAGCAAGTTACAGCTCCTCTTTGTTTTAGTAGGGTGGATGGCATGATGACTGGTATCTTCTCTGGGTCTGTTTTCAAGGATGTATTTAGTAATTGTGGCACTAGATAATAAATAAGGTCATTATGCTAAAGTGATTACCTAAAATAAGATCTTAAAACTAACTGCATAATATATTCTTCCCATTTGACCAGTGTAACAAAAAAATCTCTTGATTTTAGTAAGTCAGCCTCATTGTATTTCTCATAAAATGAAGGTTGTGACGAGCACTGCCCAAAAAATGTGGATTCCATGGCAATAATAAGTCTGGTCTTGGTTGTAGTCTTTTTGGAAATGATTAAATATTACAAATATAACCCACATGTAAGAATGCCTGAAATGGTTCAAGAGTAAAACTTCACTGAAATGAGAGGAAACTTTTTAGTTCAAGATTAAGGGTTTTTGTGGGTTGGGGAGGACCTCATTGAAAGTAGAGGCCATAATTGAGAAACTGGGGACTACAAAGAAAAAGGTTTTTAAGCAATAGGAAAATTCTTCTAGAAACTCTTTGACCCAATCTTTTTGTGATATTCTTTAAACTAAGCAGATTCCCAAAATTCTTCCAGCCATTGCTGCAGAAGGTGTTTCCTAAGGGACAGTTTTATTCACTAAAATCAGGAGATGTCATCCTTAGGATATCACACATCTTATACAGATATGTGAAAAGACAAATGAAAGAGTAAAAACAACAAACAGTGACTGGAACACCACCCATGCTTTACATGTTCAAGACTAAAGGATGACAGAAACAGATCAGAAGTGTGAGAACTCTATGTCATGACCTATACTCTGGATTAAGGATGTATGGGTGGTGTGGGACATTTAAAGCAGATCTGACCACAGAATCCAAATGATGAAAGACACAGAAAACAAGCAGTTCATTTACCATCACAGCCTTTCTTAAGACTCCCAGTGGAATGGTGGGAAAATGCAGAGATTTTTGAGGACAGTCATTCCTTCAGGCTCAACTCCCTTCAGTATCCTTGCCGCCTTGGTCAGGGTTAAACTCTCAGAGCCTGTCTTCCTCTAAACAAAGGAGATAAATCGGAGCTTTCATCTCACTTGTGTTTTGGTGAGCACGCCCCCTACCACATGAATTCTTCCTGAAGTCATGTAAACTCTCTCTTCAGATAATGTTCTGTGAATGTAGGAAACAAGCAGATCATCTCCTCCCTATAAAAACCTTTCTATCTCCTTTAAGAAAGTTCTACTCGTCCAAAAAATGTTATTAAAACACCTATCAGAATCCAAATATCCTCAGGGGAAAAATATAGTAAATTTTCACAAAGCGTAAACATGTTATTCCTCCTCCCCTCCCCACAAAGATTCAATTAACAAGAGGGAAAAAGGTGGCGTGTTTTTAACAAGTTCTTCACGCTGAATTGCTTAAAGATGTACATTAGGCCTCCTTTTAGTAATAGGAAAAAATTATCTCGTCATGACTCGACTCTCTTTCCCACCTCCAGCTCAGGATTGCAATCAGTCAGCCGGACAGCAAGATTGATTTTCTAATTAAGCAGGCATTTGTATCAGCTCCAGAGCCACAGAAGGCTTCCCGACTGTATCTTCCTGACACATTCCTATTTGTATTCATTTACCCTCACATCTAAAGCTCTCCCCAAGTTGGGAGTTGAGGTGGGGGGGTGGTAGAAATTAGATAGCCACTCTCTCCATGCAAATATCCAACAGGATCATTGAGTGCTTACAGAAGAATTACTTCAAGTTTTGAGTAAAAGGAGAAAACTTTGACAGGACTGGATCTGACTCACATGTGGATGAAACTTGCCACTAATGCCTGCCCCTGCACTCCAACCTACCCACATACACATACACATATGACCCCCTCCATGGACGCAGCTGGGCCTCCAACATAAATGGCCAGAGGAGAAGGCTTTTAGCATTTCTAAAAGCTCCATTTCGGGCACTGCTTGCCAAAAAGGTATAGCAGGATTTTGTGGCATCCTCTGATGAGATGTGCTGCTGATTTAATTTACTTAGGGGAAGAATATGAAACCCTGAACGGCTCAGCCAGATTGGGCATCCTCAGGGACCCTGCCGGAGGAGAAAACTAACTTTAGCAATTCTAGATCCAATGTGGTGGTGCCTTGTTGCTCATGACCTTCCCCCAGTGAGAGACACTAGGGAATAAAACTAAAATCAGTAAGAAAAGCTTGCATCTTTTTTAGTTCATCCCTGGTACATCCATTACCTAATATTTTATTTAAAAGTTCAAATCTATTCACTAATTCAAAATGCTAATTTCAATATGGGGAACATTCTGACCTAAACTGAGATAAAGTTTACTTATGTTAAGTGTGTGGAGAGAGAGAGAGAGAGAAAAAAGATGAGGGAGAGGGCTATGTGCGAATGGGCTTATTTAAGAAACAATCTGTTGTCCCTCCCTGGTGGCGCAGCGGGTTAAAGCACAGCACTGAGAAGCTTAAGCCACTTTCGCATGAGTTCGATTCCCGCCTACCCCGGAGGAGATCCACATGGCATGGCAGACCTCTCCTGACCCGCCCGCTGCTCCCCTCAGCAGTGTACTTTGTCGATCTGCCTGTTCTGCTCCCCGCTCTGTCTCTGGTGAATCCTCTCACCCTCCGCATCTCTGGCCTGTACCCCAGCTCTATATGAATAAATAAATCTTTTTTTAAAAAAAAAAACAATTCATTTAAAGACCTTTAAAAAATCTCCTTTCAAGTAGCATCATCCGTATTCATTAAGTAGCTGCTAGTATGTGATGGAACCACTCCAGTTATTCCTGTCCCCCTGGGGTGCACAAACACAGCCTCCTCCAAACTGAGCATGACATCTTTCCCAGAAGCCTTGTCCTCTTTCTGACCTCTCTGTTTCTGTGTATTGCACCTCTCTGTTCCTTCCTAGCCATTAGGATAAAATCCAGCATCACTGTCAGCTTAGTTTGGTCTAACAAATCCTATTGGCTACCTTATCCTATGAAGAAAAGCTCTAGGCTGGGGCCTGCATAATTTGTTACCATCTCTTATTTGTATTATTGCCATAGCCTCTTATCTCTGCCCCACCACCCCCATTTTCAGACTGCCCTGCTTGCTGTCCTCTAGTTTTCACTGCCAGTGTCATATTCCAATTCTTTCCAAAGAGGATCTTAGATTCTGTCATTCCAAGTCCAAGGACTTTCAGTGATTTCCCACTGAACCAAGATTATAGCATACACTCCTTAGATCAGCAGATTTTTCTGGATTTTCTCATATGATACCCATGGTTCAGTGGATAGCGCAAGAGCTTGGTACTGTCCCCAGGGCATTTGTAGTAATGTAAGAGGGGAGTTTTTTGCCTAAGGGACTGGAGGTCACACTGTCATTTACTTCGTAGGTCTTTTAAAACCCCAGAAACCAGACACAGAGTCCTGTTGAAAAATATGACTACAAGTCTGGACAGATTTCACTCTTTCTCCAAACATATATCCCCCTGGGCATGATGCTAGTCACCTGTAAATCAGCCCATGTAGCACCTCTTACAAGCAAACTTGGCCTCCCCTTTGCCACCCTTCCCTCCCCACACTGCCCTCCCACACACATACACACTCACACCACTGGCTTCTTCCCTTTCCTGAATCTCGATTAGGGATCTCATCACCATCTGTTTTTCTCAAATAAATTGACCTGACTATCCCTCCACTAAATGGTAAGGCACTTGACAGGAAATATTTAGTATTATTCATTTTTCTATCAGTGACATAAGTTACACAAAGCTTTGTCTATAATTGCTCAATATAGTGTTATTAAAATGAGCTGGGAAAGGTTCTATAATGGCAATACCAGCAGAGGCCCAGGGAGTCAAGCAAGGCCTGATGGACTAAATGGGTACTACTCTTTGCCATCCTGCCCTCCCCATGCTTCCCCCCTGCCCCCGCCCCCCCCACACACTCACATGCACACTCATACCACCCTCAGAGGGGCCACAGAAGAGCTCAAAGCTGGGGCAAAACCTGAGTTCAGCTGCATCTCAGTTCAGTTGCTCATGGGTTGCTCATCCGTGGCCCCTCTGAGGGTGGTGTCAATCCTAGCTCCATTAGTATCAGCCTGGCAGGAGGGTGTGGACCTTGGGAACACCTGGGCTGTGTATTCACAAGTGGCTTTTAGAAGGCTAAGCTGTGGGTAGGGACATGACTGTGTAACTGTTTGAAGGAAATGGCTCCTGGTGGGAGAAAGAGAAAGGCACTGTTTCAGAGTCCACCCAGCCAAGTTTAGCTAGACACATGATCAGTGGTTGAGAAGAAAAGTTACTTGGGTGGGAGGAGAAACAACACTTGAAGATGAATTTTGCAGAGAAATGGAAGGAGTGAAATGTTAAAAGAGAATTTCAAAGTAAAGATAACTGAGGTGTGTGAGGGTGGAAAGCATGGAAATAGAGAGCAAGAGAAAGTGTGAGAGTGAGAGAGAATCCTCCTCCCTGAGGAGGATTCCCGGGGCAAAGGCACTGAGATCTCAAAGTGCAAATCTTCAGGGGTGGGGAGAACACTGAAGCAGAGGGAGAGAAGAATTATGGAAAGAACAGATAGATTGTTCAACTGGAAAGATCACACTCAAGAGGTATAACCCATAAACTTGGAGAAAAAGTTGGAATGAGAACTAGAAGAGACTAAAGTCAAGTGTTAATCCATGACTCTCAGAGGGGGTATTTTGCGTGAAGTACCATATCAGAGGAGGTGGTATGTGAAATAGTCCTCAAAGAGAGAGGGTCAGGGACTTTCCTAGGGCTCTAGGAGCTAAGTCTCAGTGTTATCATTGCTCAGTGTCATCACTGTTTGGTCCCCGGCAAGGTTGCTAAACCACAGGGCACAGCAGACCTCTCCTGTTGCCTGTTGCCCCTTCAACAGTGTTTTTCAGTGCATCCACCTGTTCTGCTCCCCATTCTGTCTCTGGTAAATCCTCACTCCACACCCTCCCCTGCCCGCCCCTCCCTCCCCACACACACACATCACATACATCTCTGCCCTGCAGTCCAGTTCTACATCAGATAAATAAATCTTTAAAAAATAAATAGCATTTCAATAGGTAAAGAAGAGGAAAGAACTAAACATTCCTAGATAATGCACACATCACAAACAAAGCCTAGAACCAGGAAAGTACAATATTTTCTATGAATGAAGAGAAGGTAAGTTTACTGGGCAAAGGACAATAGAGGAGAGGAGAAGTAAACAGGAAGTGATTTGTAGCACTGGAAAACTGAATCCTCTTCGAGGCCATAGCAAACCACTCATTGTCATGGGAAGGAAAACACAGACACCATGGAGATATTGAGAACATGTTGTCACTAATGTAGGAAAACATTTGGTTCTATGGAGAAAGAAGATAATTTATATTTAAGAAGTTGCCACTTCCTTTTCCTTTTATGTTACCCACATTCCTAGGACAACTTTCATTTTAAAGACTTGAAGAGGGGAAGTGTTCTGCCAGCTTGGAGTTAGTTGCGCTGCTGCCATCCTCAGTGCCTCCCATAATCTTGGTGAGTCTCAATTGCATTCACAAAGGAATGGTGACAGTTAATTAGAAGAGAAGTTAATTAGAATCTAGATCTCCTAAATTTCTCCCTACCTTCAGCAATTCCTCCAGTTCCTGAAAATGCTGCTTAGAGGAAAAGATTTGCACTGAGGTAGAACTTTGTGGCTCTGAAAGTAATTCCAAGACTATTCCAGAGAGAAGAATGTGACTTGTAAGTACAGGAAGACAGTATTTTCATGTACAATGATTTGTTGTGTGTGTGTGTGTGTGTGTGTGTGTGTGGTGGGGGGGTGACCTCAGATGTTGGGGACAGAAAGTCCATGGAGCTATGCCAGAACTATTTGTCTCCCTTAGTGAAAGAGATTCAAAACTGGGCAAGAGAACAAGTTGAATAACTGTTCCTTCTCCACACCAGGACTGATTTCAGCGGTCAACTAGACCACTGACACTTTTTAACCCAAGGTTCTATTCAGAGAAGTCTCCTCTGGGAACAAATTGACATTTGCAACACAAACAAGAATGAGCTGAGGCAAATGACATACAAGACTAATTATGTTTTTTGTTCTTTAGTTTGCTTTCTAAATATTTGCAGAAAAATGTGGTCATGTGTCCAATTCCCTGAAGGTCTCTTTCAATTTGCACTTGGGCGATAAATTGTTATCATTTATTTATGAAAAAATAGAAGATTCATTCCCTTCTGGATGTTTTTTACCATTCAGAAGGCAAAATTTGTATTAGGGACAGATAGATGGAAAAAGATGTATCGGGGAGAGGAAATCAGGTTCATGTGAATCTTACCTGAAATAAAATGAGAGTAATTCTGGAACTAGAGAGAACTTGGATGGACTATTTACTTCAAGTTCACAATCAGGACTCTCTGAACCACTATTTCCTCATCTCTAGAATGAGAATAATACCTGCTTCTTATGGTTGTTGTGAGACAAAGGAAATTAGGTTCAGAGAGCTTAGCCCAGTGCTCAGCATGTGGTATGCATACTGTGAAAAAGAATTGTGTTGGCAGAACTTGAAAGACCTTTCGCTAAGCAATGTTAATGCTGGGGGTGTGAGCAGTGG
Organism: Condylura cristata; assembly: GCF_000260355.1. Taxonomy (NCBI): domain Eukaryota; kingdom Metazoa; phylum Chordata; class Mammalia; order Eulipotyphla; family Talpidae; genus Condylura; species Condylura cristata. Next base: position 15,049,943 of record NW_004567104.1, on the reverse strand, counting down.
AGGTACCATTGGTTGCCACACACCAGCTGCCATATAACCAGACTCACTTGCTTGTCTCACCCTAAAGTCAAATTTTAGTCTGGCACCCAGCAAAATGAATCACTGTACACCAAGACGAGTGTAAATCCAGCTTCTATTATTGGTATCTTTCTTAATGTTTTCAACACCATTGAAAGAGTAGACCAACCAGCCAATTGGAGACCATTCAACACTAAATAAACATTTGGAATGAGGCCAGGCCTTTGGCAAAATTACAGTCTTTTGCTTAAAATAGATGGCCTCGGAGGTCAGTTTCAAATAGACTCCATTGGATGTCCACATTTGTTTACTTCTATCCAAAGGCAATTTGGGGGCAAGCAATTCAGACAGCTGCCTGGAGCATTAGGCTCTAAATGCAGACTCTGCTGTTCCTTGAACAAGATGTGCTGCACCACTTTGCCTATTTTAAAAAGGCCTCCATTTACCATTGTCTGGACCTAGAGGCAAGATCCCCCAAGCAAGAGGGCAGGCCTAGCACAAACATTTCAGGAGATAGTAGCTGAAGCGGGTAGGAACAGGGCTCAACTCACATTTCTAACTTGGAGCTTCCTAGTATCTCCAGCTCCACCCTCAGCAAACTGGTCTCTTGGTTTTTCAACAGATAAATAAATAAATAGCTCTAAAAACTTACTGGAAAACTAAGGCTGTCTCACAAATTGAGTAGTTTCTACTTAGTCCTATTCAAGATAAAAAGAAAGAAAAAAACAAATAGGAAGATATTTTTCCCCCCCTTTCCTAAATGCACATGGTGAAAAATATGGAGATGCTTTTCTTGGGTTTCAAAAAATACAAAGCACTTCAAGTTCATTTTAGTTGTTAGCAATCTCTCCACTTTCATATCTAATTACAACAACAATACTGATAGCAACAATGACAACAATGTTATTAAATATGCCTTTTGGAGCAGAAAAAAACGGTATTAACCGTCAACACCAGAATTCCCAGATATTGAAAAGACTAATTAATAATAAGCTGGTGTTGAAACACTTTAAGGGAGTCATTAACATCTACTGCACCTTGTAAACTAGTTCTCAAGTTTCCCATTGATCCACCTTAAAACAGGAATAAATTCTGGTTCTAACAGATAAGAATTTTCTTAGTACTTTTAGAATATTTTATTTGAAAGAAAATGTGAACTCACTAAGACTGCCTTGACTACTGAAGTCTGATTTTCTGCTTTACTGATTTTTTTATGATAGTATGTCTACTTCTTTCCAGAACTAATTACTCACAGCTTGTGTTTTTGTTCAATTGTTTTACGTGTGCTTGTTTCCCCAACTCTATGGTATTTTGTGGACAGTGGTCAGACCTTATACTTACTCGGTACCTACCAACATCCTGTTCAGGGCTGGAAACACAAAAAGCCTTCAGTAAATACTCACTGAATAAGAAAAAAAAAAAAATTGATGGCTTCAGTAGTGGAGTGTCTCTACATGAGATGTTATTTTAATTAGTGTTATACTCAACACACAGGTATATTAAAATCACCTGACTACATATTAGAATTACCCAAGGAGCTTTTAAGACATTGTTATATTAGATGCTAATATTAAAACAGAGGGAAAAGAGCCAGGCCTTTGCCACCATAGAGATTACTTTAGGGCCAAAGGCAAACATTGCAGCTAATAGTAGATAAATGTGATTCGTAAATACTTCAGATAGTTACACCCCAATTGTTCATTTTATAACTTCTTTGGTATCCACTAATTTCTGAGAATCAAAATCTCTACAGTGATTTTGAGTAGACCTGGGTATTCCCCAAGCCTTCTCAAAAAGTTATTTCCCAACCATTTGCTAAAATTACCTTTGCTATCTGGCTAAATTAATCTGTTATGTGTTTACAGACGAAAACTACTTGCAAATTCTAGGAAAAAAAATAACATATGAGACATAGCATCATGTATCATGGACACAAGTACTATGACAATGTAGTTCAGCAAAAATAAAGTAACAGGCACCAGATTTTTTCCTTCTACCTAAATCATTAAAAAAAGAACTCACAGGCCCTCCCTGGTGGCGCAGAGGGTTAAAGCACGGCACTAAGAACCTTAAGTCACTTCTGCATGAGTTCGATTCCC
>NW_004567104.1:15022196-15047654 GCF_000260355.1 Condylura cristata | reverse complement strand
AAAAAAAAAAAATTCTCACGATACTCTCACGATACTGGGCATCAGGCAAAGGATAGTGATTCCTAAAATCTGGGAAGCAAAGGAGGTGAAATCTAAGAGTTTCCCAACTTACTACTTAGAGAAAATCCCAGACAATAATGCAGGGAGAGAATCCAAGGCAGAGTAGGACCCAGAGCAGGCTAACTGAGTTAAGGACATGGAGGTGGGAGTCCATGCGAGCCAAAGTGCCCAACTGCATGAGCAGTGTGGGAAGGGAGCGAGAAAGGAGGGAGGGAGATCCAGAGAAAAAAGTCTAAGTTTTGCAGAGGATCTTCCTTAAGTTTTCTGCTTTGAATGGCTGAACAAATAAGATTCAGGAAGTATCCAAAAAGATTCAAAGGAAAAGTGTCCAGAATTCACATGGGGCCAGGAATATTTTCAGTTCCCACAGACCAAAAGGAAAACCTCATAAATCATGGTTGACTGAGTAGAACAGGATAGGCAAACTACAGGGTACAAATCCAGTCTGCTACCTATTTTTGTTAATAAAGTAGTATTGGAGCACAATAACACCAGCTTCTTTATGTATTTTCTGTAGTTTTTTCATCCAACATGACAGAGTTGGGTAGTTGGAACTAAGGCTCACAATACTGCCTAGTCCTTTACAGAAAATTTGCCAAGTAATTAATTCCTAAGTACTGAAAAGGTTCTCATCTCAGTAACGGTAGGCATTAAGCCTAGGCTAAATGCTCCTCTGGTCCCACCTTTAAAAAAATCTTGTTTTTAAAAACAAGATCTATAGAGTCAATTTATTTTCAAGTAACTATGCTCCAGAAGATAATTCGAGAATATCTGTATAAATATCGGTCTCGGCCCTCCCTAGTGGCACAATGAGTTAAAGCACAGAAATCCCAAGCTTTCCGTGGCAGCTGCAGCCGAGTTCCACCCCTGGCCAAGGAGGAGACACACATGGCAAAGACCTCTCCTGTCTCACCTGCTGCTCCCCTCGGCAGTGTACTTCGTCAGTCTGCCTGTTCTGCTCCCCACTCTGCCTCTGGTGAGTCCTCTCACCACCCCAGCACCTCTGGCCTGTACCCCAGCTCTGTATGCTTAAATAAACCTTTAAAAAAAAAAGTGGGTCTCCAGCATCCAACAGGCACCCAATGCCTGGCATCTAAAAGTTACTAAGGATGCAAAGAAGGAGGAAAATATAATCCATCATGTGGACAAGTAACTCAGCAATTAAAACTGACCCAAAATAGCATAGATAATAAAATTAAAAGCCAAGGACACTGAAACAGTTAATATGACTATAGCACATTGAATAGTTATTGAAGAAAAACTGAACATGAATACAGATATGAAAGACAGAGAGGTATCAAACTATTGACTATTTAAAATAAAATAGTAACAATGTATGGTAAAGGACAATGGGCTTCAAAAGTTAGGGGTGGTGGGGTGACATACCTATGAGGAGTTATGAACCTACTGCCCTAATCATGTACCGTATTGTAAGCCAATGTCATCTCAATCTAAGAAATAATGTATTTGAAGATTTTAAGATACTTAGAAGTTCTGTGATTTCACAAACACAAAATAAGAGTGGTGTAAATGGAATTATAGTATTGTAGGTTTTTTATATTGTTTATGAATAAATTTAATCTGACCTGAAGATAGTGATAATATACAGATATAAATTGTAACCTCAAGAGCAACTACCACATCCTCACCAGCATTTCCTGTTGTCAGTGTTCAGAATTTTGGCCTTTCTACTAGATGCATTGTTGTATTTCATGTAAAACAATAACACAAAGCAATATGGTATTAAACCTGTCGAATTAATTATTCATGTGTTATGTTTTTTTTATGTTTCTTTTTGTTCTCATTTCTCTAACACTCCCCACATGTATTCATGTTTCTTGCCCCCTCTCCCCCCACCTCCCACACACACCTAGGAGTTGGCAGAACTTAAAAGATTTATTTTATTTATGCATACAGAACTGGGGTACAGGTCAGAGGTGCAAGGGTAGTGAGAAGATTCACCAGAGAGTAGAGAGCAGAGCAGGCAGACTGGCGAAGTACACTGCTGAGGGGAGCAACAGGTGAGACAGAAAAGGTCGGCTGTGCCGTGTGGGTCACCTCTGGGGAATGAACTCATGCTGTAATAGCCATAGCTAGCTTCATAGTGCTGTGCTTTAACCCGTTGCTCCACTAGGGAGAGCCCTGCATGGTCATTTTAAAGTTCCTTCTTATAGTACATCTGGGATATATGTTCATCTGCTTCTACTGCTTTTCTTTTTCTTTTGATATGGCTGACATTTTCCAGTTTCTTCACGTGAATTATAAATTTGTTTTATTAAATACTTGACGTTATATGTGTAGTAGAGATTAGAGTAACTCTTCTCACCCTCCCCACTTATCGGAATGGTCTTCTCTCTTCTTTAGTCAGTCCTTTAGCTGAGCTGTATCTCAATTTTTAATAGCTGTTTTCAGCATGCCACTGGCTTCATATGATTTGAAGACAGGATGGGACTTCCCTTTTAGCTGAGTTTCAGATCTGAGAACTTGTGAATCTCTGGGGATTTTTATGTCTTACAGTCCAGCCTCTAATTTTCAGTTGCTGAGGAATATGACTTGCTCTTCAGCTCCACCCCAGCTCTCTGTTCCTGGGAGTCTCCCTCTGCCAAGAATCAGCAGGTTTCAACTTTACACTGGGTGAAGGATTCCTGTGCTCAGAGATCTCCCTCTCATCTCTCCTCTGCCCCCAATCATAACTGACCCTGTGCATTGGGCAAAAGTTTATGGGAAGAGTTGATGAGTAGACATGGGCTTGTTTTTTCCTGGAGTCCTCAGGATTCTAATACATGAGCACCCCAAATGCAACTGTTGAAAGCTCATTTTCTCTTATACCAATTATATCAGGTGCATTCCAATGCCTACTCCTCTTCCAGAATGAAGGCATCTGTGACTCTCTCTACTCTGCTAAATAGAACTTGTCTTCCTGCAACTTGATTAATTTAGGTGTGTCTAAATCCCTAGAGTCCCTAATGGGTTAAAAACAAATCTATAATTGTGTAGATAGTCCAACTTATTCTCATTATTAGGAAGAGAGCAATGGACTCTTGGGACTTTCTCTATCCTAACTAGAAACAGAGACTCTAAGGAGGTTACTGCTTTGAATGAACAACATAATTTGATCATTTGTCACAAGAATAACAAAGGGTACAAAAACCAAAGACAAAAGATATTTGTATTCATTCACACTTTAAGTTAGCACAGAATCCAGGAACTTAAATCACTGACACTGGAGACTTGAAAGCAAACTAAATAACTTATTTGAAAAATTATTTGCAATACTCAAATTTATTATGGAATTAAAATTAATAAATTATTTGCATATCATATCTCACATTTTATCTTTGGAGGTAATCTTCCACAGACTCAAATAAGCAAGACTGGATGAGATCTCACCACATGTAGTCTTGAGAATTCTAGGTGTCTATGACAGTCCATTTAAAGGCTCAAAGCTACCACAGCTTATGAGTGGAAGTCAAATCAGCTCTCGCTGATTTGATTCCTCAAACATTAATTCTGCCTTTATCATCTTATATATCATCTTCCAACTTAGAGATCATTTGAAATGAGGTTTCTGATCCTTACAAAACTACAAATCACAAGCAATCAATCTTTCTCACCACTTGCAAACACACACACACTCCCGCAAAAATATATTCATATACACATTGATTACACAGATTTCTTTTAAGGAAACTGGCACTCAGAGATATAAAGTAACTCTTTTAAGTTTGCACAGTAAGCTAATAGCAGAATGGTACAAAGACCCATCTAGATCCCGTGCATGTTTTTTCTCATCCTTAGTTAATCGTCTGTCCTATACTGCTGTCTCTACCACATTGGTTAATTTCAGTGGGGAGGCATGGATGAGCAGGTTTAGTTGAATTGATGAATGATTCCTAGGCCTACAGAGACTCTCCTGTGACATCAGTTGGACCCAGGTGAAATGGTAATCACCAGTGTATAAATGATTTGGACACTGTAATTTCCCCCTGTGATTTAGTTTGCTTTCTTCTGTTGATTTATTTAGAATGTGCTCTGCTACATCTCCCAACCTTGCTACACTTTGAGCACCAATAAACGTCAAACAGATTAGACAGGCCCATTACTCAATGGGCACATTTCTAAAAATGGTACAAAGGTGAAATCCCAGCAGTTTGAGATGATTGGAGTATTTACAGGATGTTAGGGAAACATCTGCTTCAAAGATTCAGAGGTTGGAGAGTTGATGTAATGTTTTATTAGGAGCCTATACCAAACACTAGTCACTGTACAGAAAATATTAAGCCATTATAGAGTGAATGAGTTTTGAGTACCTATTATATAGAATGGACTGTACGGAGATTGGTCCTCTAATAGCCACTTAGACTGAATACATTTTGCTTTTATCAAAAGAGAAGAGAATGGAACTCTCTTTATAGCTTAGCTCAGAGATAAATGTGGGTAGAAAAGGTATTTTTTTCTCCTGGACTGACCACTTTGGTTGAGGCACACAGCAGTCTTGTGTGGTACACTCCCACCAAGCCTCAAGAAGCAGACAAAAGCTGGCAACAAGTCACTAGCACAAATGTTGAATTTTTTATTTTTATCATCTTAACCATATGACTACTAATCAATCACCAGTTGTAAAACAAACATTATGCACTTTTGTGGCAGCCAATCTTTATAGGAATCCTAAGCTATTAGGGATAATCATTGCCATTTTCACATGAGGAAACTGGGACTTGCAGAGGTTAAGTAACTTCCTTGTGGTTCACACGGTAAATAGCAAATCTAGGCTTCTGCCCCAACTGGATGGATTTCAAAGCCCTTGCTTCTGCCACTGTTATCATCGTTGTGCAGAACACACTTATAGCTGAGCTACCAGCCGAAGTAAGTTGTTCCAGGTTTTTTTTGTTTTTTTTTTTTTAATTTCAAATTTTAATTTTTCCATAGGTAACATTGATTTGCTATGTTATTTGTGTTTCAGGGGTATAGGGCCTCCCCCTTCAGGTGTTATCACACCGGACCCACCACCCAAATACGCATAACTCACACCCACAGTCCATTGTGCTCTCCCTCACTTTGTTCTCGGCTCCTTCCCAAACCAGCCCTCCCCCCATTGGTAGTCAGACTTAGGATTTGTTATTAAGTTGGCTTTATCTGATCCTTTGTTTGGTTTCTCTATATGCCAAACGTAAGTGACACTATCTGGTATTTGTCTTTCTTTCTCGGACTTATTTAATTTTGCATTAACTCCTCCAAGTCCATCCATGTTGTAAGGCTTTACCTTTTTAAATAGCTGAATAGTATTCCATTTTGTGTGTGTGTGAGTGTGTATACACACACAATATCTTCCAGAGCCATTAAAAAAAGCCATCTGTTTTTGACTTAAGATGTTTCCACAGTGTGGCTACTGTAAATAGTGCTGTAATAAACATAGGAGTGGCCCTCCCTGGTGGCACAGCGGGTTAAAGCACAGCACTAAGAAGCTAAAGCCACTTCCACATGAGTTCGATTCCTGCCTGCCCTGCAGGTGACCACATGGCACGGCAGACCTCTCCTGACATGCCCGCTGCTCCCCTTAGCAGTGTACTTTGTTGATCTGCCTGTTCTGCTCCCCACTCTGTCTCTGGTGAAGCCTCTCGCCGCCCCTGAGCCTCTGACCTGTACCCCAGTTCTGTATGCACAAATAAATAAATCTTAAAAAAAAAATAAAAGTAAACAAAGGAATGTATATATCCATTTGAATTAGTGTTCTGTATTCTTCAGGTAGGAGTAAAATTGCTGGGTCATATAGTAAGTTCATTTTTTTTTTAAGATTTATTTATTTGTACAGAACTGGGGTATAGGCCAGAGATGCGGAGGGTGAGAGGGTTCACCAGAGACAGAGTGGGGTACAGATGGACGAAGTACACTGCCGAGGGGAGCAGCGGGCAGGTCAGTAGGAGTCTGCCTCACCATGTGGATCTCCTCCCGGGCAGGCAGGGATCGAACTCATGCAGAAGTGGCTTAAGCTTCTTTGTGCTGTGCTTTAACCTGCTGCGCCACCAGGGAGGCCCATAAGTTCATTTTTAATATTTGAAAAACCTCATACTGGAGTCCATAGGGATTGGGCTAGTCTACATTCCCACCAACAGTGGAAGAATTTACTTCTCCACAACCTCACCAGTAAGTATTGCTTCTGGTCTTTTTGATATGGGCCATTCTCACAGGTGCGAGGTAGTATCTCACTGTGGTTTTGATTTGTATTTCCCTGATGATAAATGATAATGAACATTTTCTTTTATATCCAAGGATCTTTACAGTTCCATACAAGGAATGTCCAACAGAATGCCTATTGGTAGGGATAACCCATTATTGCTAATGGTTTAGTTCTAGAATAATACTTTTGCAATCTTCTTTTTGCCAAAACATAATCGCATCTTCAGTGTCTGTGTGTGTTGTAATTTTGTTGCCTTCCCATGACTAATAGGATAGTTGGTAAGGAGTTTGCAAACAAGGGTGCTGTATGTCTGAAGAGAGAGAATCTGGGCGTAGTAGGATCCAACCAGTATTTCCAGACTATGATACAAAATTCACCATATAGTTATCTATACACACAAAGACCTATCCATGTGTGTGCACACAACCTAAAGAAAGGGCAGAGAGGGGAGAGGTATTACTTTCTTCTTTTTGTTTTCCATTTCTGAGGAAATAGCAGTTGGAGTCATGATTTATTAATCACAAACTTTGGTGCTCAATCTTTAGAAGAGAAAAACATCACTTGATCTTCAGTGCATATTCTGCTAATTGGTAAGTTGTGCCTCTCAACTAAACTGCACAAGGGAAGGGTGCATACTAAACCGATTGGCCTACTTAGGCAGCTTCTGGCAGAAATGCTGAGATGGATTAACATGCATAACAGAAGGCTTATGTGACCCTGGGAGACAGCAGAACCTGAAATAACCTTAATATCCTGTCAACTTTCATTACGAGACCCCACTGAACAAGGAAAGCCTATTTAACACTCTGTCTGGGAAGGGAAAATACATATTTTGTTTTTTAACCAGGATTTTTCTTTCTGATCTTTTTTATCCTGGGGTATTTTCTTCTATCTAACCTCTCACAGCAGTATCACTGTGCTACACTAAGTTAGACGGTATCCTAACTTCATTAAATTTCTCAGTGTATGCCATGCCACGGTCCTTGCTACCTACCACAACTTTCAGTTTGACAAATGTGACTCCAAATATCCAGAACACAGGCTTAGTATGAAAGCACTGGAAGTCTAGCAATGTGTTTGGGGTGAAATAACTGTATCCTAAAAGTTCTCCAGGTTCAGTGCTAACAAGGTGTTCAGGTTCCAGATAAAGAAGTGGTGGAAGTGGAGTAAAAAAGTAAGACTATCTTGGGTAAGCACCTGGGCTTTCTCAGACACACAAATCCAGATGTCACGTCAAGTTGTCACCTGCATCTGCTGAAGCCATCCTGAGGTAACTTGGCGTGCCAGGGACAGTATGTCCCTCAAGGAAGATGTTTATGGAGAATCCTAAAAATTTCAGAGCACTAAAACAAATTTAAAATAACTGATCCCATAGGTTTTCAACAGCATCCCCAAGAAATAGACAATTCTCTCAGTCTCAGCAAATGTTTTCTCAAATTTCTAATGTAGATGTTGGGTCTTATGGTTGCAAACTCCCTCTCTTCACAAAACATTGCTTAATTATAGATTCAATTCTATCTAATCAAAGGAACTGAAATCTAATTCTTTAAAAATTACTAGGCAGTATGGTGGGAATGCAAACTAGTACAATAACTATGGAAAACTGTTTGGAGGTTCCTCAAACTGCTAAACATGGAGCTTCCCTACGACCCAGCAATCCCACTCCTAGGTATCTACCCAGAAGACACAAAAACACTGATTGAAAAAGATACCTGTACCCCCATGTTTATTGCTGCTTTATTTACAATTGGAAAAACATGGAAGCAGCCCAAATGCCCAAAAGTAGATGACTGGATAAAAAAGAGGTGGTACATATATACAATGGAATATTACTCAGCAACCAAAAAAGAGAAACACATATCTTTTGCAGCAATTTGGATGGAGCTGGAAAAGATCATGCTTAGTGAGATAAGCCAGAAAGAGAAAGAAAAATACCGGATGGTTTCACTCATAGCAGGAGTATAATGGACCAGGCGAGAAAATAACAAAAATAATGAACAACCATATACCAGAGACATTTTATGGGAGTGGATTAAAAACGGGGAGGGAGGGAGGGAAATGCACGGGACTATGGTGGTGGCACATGGGTGATTTGGTGATGGGAAACCCGCAGCGATTACCTAATCGAGATGGAAAAAAAAAATGTGCAAAATGATGTAAAAATAAACTTTTGTAGTAATTAAAAAAAAATTACTAGTCAGTCTACACAGACCTGAGTTCTACAAATCAGCTGATGTGTAACTTTAGGTCACTTCCTCTCACATCCAAAATATGAAAAGGAAAGCGAAAGTGTTAATATTTGTTGAATACTGGGTATTTTACCATCATTGTTTTATAAAAATCTTATTTCCAGTCTTCTTCAATTTAAATTTTCTATTCTATTTGCTTGGTGCTTCAATTGATTTAACAAAAAACAAAATTTGAAAGGTTCTATAAGCCAGGAAGATTTATTATATGCTGCAAATATTTTGGAAAAACTCTAAAGGAATTTTACATAATTTTTTCCCCATGATAAACCAGGACTCCGTATTTCTTTATTAATAAAATTCAAGTAAAAATGTTTTCTTATGGGAGTAATGGGGCCCTGTCACTTAGAAAACTATCAGGACTTTGTCATTTTATTCCTCCAGGTCATTTTCAGCTTCTCCCAATAGGAGATGTACCATGACTATATTTATCTGCACTTCAGTATGTTTATTTATAAAGTGGATCTATAAGTTAGATATCTAATTGGAAAGAACAATAAATTGAGTCCAGAGGACAGAGTTCAATTTCTGATTGTGGCCCTAACCAATTGGATAATTTACTTTATCTTTCTGATCCCACTTTCTTCATATGAAGAATTTGATATTGATGATTCAGCTCATTGCTAAAATTCTCCTTTAGCTTGAAAGGAGAATTTGTCTCTTTTTGTTTCGTGTAATAGGATAGCACCTAAACATATGTGGCTAATCCAGATTAACAGATGCCAAAAACGTGAAATCATCGCAATAATTTATGATATTGATTAGATTATGTAACTAACTATTGGGATAGGTTGGGTTAAATATAGTATTAAAAATGAATTCTACCTCTCTTTTTACTTTCTATTTTCATGTGGTTACTAGAATATTGAAATCACACATGTGGTTCACATTTGTGGCTCTCATTTTATATCTAATTGAACAGCACTGGCCTCAACCCTCTCAGTTACCCACTTCCTAAAAAACCATCAGTTTGTGAAGAGTTAATTAGGTCACACTGTTCTGCTCAGAATAAAATATAAAGCAGGAAGACAAAGAACATGAGGAAGCAAGCTCTGCTCATGCAGGTGGCGCACCATGTCCCCATACTGGGGAGGACACTGAGGGGCTTTATTTCTTCCACCATTTGGGGTCAGGAAGGATTTATTTGTGCATATGTATATGGTAGGAAGCTGAGAACTAGAGAAGTGTCAAGACCCTGAATTTATATCAGAAAAGCAGACAGCTACCACTGAGCAGGAGCCACTGAAAAAGAAAATAGGCAGGAAACAGCGTGGAGTTGAAATAAGTTTTAGGGGGCTTGAAGTGGGAAAGAATGAAGGTCCTACATTGCCCATCAGCGCTCTGCCACATGTATCAAAATGTTCTCTTCCCAGTGGCATTTTCAGCCTCTCACTTCCAGTGCTGCCGCTTCCAGAGTTTATCAGTGTTTTCACCATGCACCCACCCCAATCTGTGGGAATCTAGGAGTCCGTGTGTAGCTTCATCTTACAATTGAGAAGCTGAAACGCAGAGAAGTTAGGTAACTAGCCCAGGGGTTGGAAGGCTGGTAATTATAGTGGAGTCGGAATCTGAACCCATATCTCTTGATTGCAGGGGCTACATTTTTCCAGTACTCGCATCCAGACATTATTTTTCAGCAGTTCTTTACTAATTGACGTATTTAAAATTTATCTCATTCTCTGGTAGCTCTTTGAGGACAGTTTGGAGATTATCTTGCGTCATACTTTTAAAATCCTTCCTAAAATCTGACGGAGTTAATTTTCAACTATTTTTCTCACTGTTAACTGAACACTGTCCAAACATTAATCAGGTTTGAAGACTTAAGCTAATAAAATAAACAGGCCTTGGTTCATTTGAATACCTCAGCCAAACCTATGAAGAAACACAATTAGCTGATATCTTGTCTGCCTTTTGAGATGAGTAATAGATTTGGGGGGAAATAAAATATTAAAACATTTTAGCCAAAAGAATTAAAAATTAAATTAGTTGCTACAAAAGAGTATGAGAAATCTGTTATCATAAATGTGCACACCTAGATCCTTAAAATTATGTTCACATAATTTCTGTAATTTAATTTCAACAGGAACAAATATTTTTCTTTTTAACCTTCATGAAACACAGAAAAGACAGATGAAATATATGCATGTGATTATTTGAAATAAAGTTTCACTGTGTTTTATCATAATACCCCAAATGCTAGCATTAATCCAACTTTAAATCCATAAGGCTTTCAGTTCAGACCCCAAGGAAACTGTAAGTAATACATGCAGAAACTGTGCCAGCTAAACACCCACAACAGAAGTCAGAGCATCTGAAGATTGGACTGGGAATTAAACTTCAAACAAATCCCCAAGTTAAGGATTTAAACATCCTTTTAAAAATAACTAGCTGTCTGTCTTTAAGTGTAAGTAATAGAGAATGCAACTATCAAAATCATTATATTAATTATTTCATCTTGACCTACATTTTTCATGTGTTGTAAAATCCTTCAAATAAAGAGGAGCCAAGTATGATAGGACCTCAGAAAATTCAAGACAATGAAAGAAATGTAACAAATATCAGTAAATGCAGTAAGTTCACTATTTTTATTTGCAGGATAATTTTAAGAATTATTATTCTCTCTAAATTGTTTTAAATAGCATTCCCTCTAGTGCATTTAAATATATTTTTGTAAATATAAAATATTTATGGATTAAATTGAGATAGCAGCTAGAATTATAAAACTCACCTAGTAGAAACCAAGATTTGATTAAAAGAATAAGAGAACATGTCCTAAAATAACACAATTTGTAAAATATATATATATATATGTGATTTAGAAAATTTCAGTGCCTAAGAAACATTTAGAAATATAACACAAAAGAAAATATCTCTATGTATAAATCAATTATAGGGAGGCTCACAAATACAGAGATAAATTCTGATTGACAGAGAGCAAGACAGGGAGAATTTTTTTCCCTCCACATAACAAAAAGTATAGCAAGCATGTGAATACTTCAAGTTAAAGATCTTAACCCAGAAAAAAAAGAAAATCTAATTCAGTACAAAATAATTTTAGGTACACTTCACCTTTTATTGAACATAGACCTTTAAAAAGTTTCATATGAATTATATCTTTGTAAATAAAATGTGTTAAATAGCCCAAAATGTGATCATCGATTAAAGAAAATTCCTGGTGAGTTCTTTAAGACAATTAACTGCTTCTTCATTTCTCTATGTTGCAAATTTCTCACTCAAATAGTTATTGGATGCCAACTATATTCCAGGATATAGTACTAAATAAGGCAGCACAATTCTATTACCACGGAATATAAAATATACATGGACAGATGAAAAATTAACAATTTTCTTAAGTATAGTGTGCTATGCTAGCAAATAAATAAGCATGGCATGTGACAGATGGTAGCAGGGGACCTATTTGATTGGATAATAAGGAAAGATTTGTCCAAGGAAGTGACATCTAAGCTACCTGAAGGATGAGGGGCTCACCCATCACTCGGGGAGAAAAAGCAAGAACGTATGTTTTGTGGAGAGCTTTGTGATAGAGGAAATAGAATCTAAACCTAAAAAGAAAACAAGCCTAGGATATTTAGGAAAGAGGAGAGGGGCCAGAGAAATGATAAGCTGGTCTGGAGTTATAAAAAGGACTAGAATTTTACCCAATCTTTGTTTCTGACCAATTACTCTTGCTACCTTTGGAGAACTGACTGAAGTGGACGCCAACCACGTGTTAGGATACAGCAGAATTGGAAAGATGATGGTAAGTAGACGAAGTGGTTACAGAGGACTGGAGATAGGACAATGGGCTTCAGGAGCTGAGCCATCAGGGCTTGCTGATGGGTTGGATAAAGTTTGCATCATAGTTGTCTCTCAAATATACATACAATCCAGTTCTTTTTCAAACTCTTCTTGATTGAATGTAAGGATTGTATTCTAAAAGCATGCATTAGTTCATCATGAAAATGCATGCTGGTTTGGTAAAATTTTCTTTAAATGTTTCTAATTCAGATCTTCACAATCGTGTATAAATTAAATTTCTCTTGAAAACACGTATTGCACTAACATGAAAATCTGAGTTTTTTCTCTCCTTTATAATATATTTAATGCCAGCCTTTATTTCTCTTTTTTTATTCCTCTTCAAGGTCGTTCATAGCATTCATCATTGTTATTCAATAAGCTGTCATAAATCTACACTGGCAAATCTAAAAATGACTAAAGAACTCTTTTAACTAGGACACTGATTGGAGACATAGACCTCAGTCTAAATCATGGACTGAAATGACTACAGAATATCTAATAATAGATAATAGATAATAAGAGCAACCTGGAAAAACCACTTTCATAAAATAAAGGATCAAAAGAACCAGAACAGACTTCAGCAGTTATATACTGTGAAACTAAGTGAGTAAAGCGTCGCACGATTTGAATTTGACAGCTTAAATACTTAGGAGAAAACTATGTATTTTAAAAATCTCTCAGAAAGCTTTGATTTGTTATGTTGATCAGCTTCCACTTTTGAGGAATGCTTAAATTTGGATTTCTAGAACTTAAAAGTCACTAACAAAAGTTCATATAACCTACCAATTTTTATGGAGCTCTTGATCCAAATTTTTCCTCTGTTGTCATTTTCATGTCAAATGTCGGGATGTTATGAGAATATAAATTCTAGGTTTCACCCCAATACTTTCCAAGAGATTCATCTGACACTAGCTCATAAAGAATGGACAGCAGTAAATTACAGTAGTGCACATTGCAAATAGCTCACAAAGTAACAGAAAATGCTAATAACCCACTATAAAGACCCCATTCAACACCACAGAGGGAACTACTCAGAAAGATGTCATTAGGACTGCTTAGCTTACAGCTCTCAGCAGAGGACTGGTTCATATTTGGCACATGTTGATCCTGGTGTAAACTGGATGACATTTTTCCAAATCCATTCCACTTGCTCTCTCATCCATTGATTCTTTTACTGCAGTTTTGTCTCTCTCACACAAAATAAGATCTCTCTTTGACTTGTATCACTGTGAATATTAATTGTATCATACCAGGTTAGCCGTATGGAATTCTGAATATTCTACATAGGAAAGGGCAGATGCCTCAGCAAGGGATCCATGGGTAATTCCCCTTTGAAGTTATTTCCTCTCATGACTTTTAGTTTCTTTTATTTATTTTATTATGTGTGTGTGTGTGTGTGTGTGTATTGATATCAGTCTTCATTTTGTACATTTTTTTCATCTTTAAGTAGTAAGCTCCAGGGACGTCCCACCACCATTTCACCCATGTGCCATCACCACAGTCCTCTGTGCTCTCCCTGTCCCAGTTTTGATCCTGTTCCCCTTTCTAGCCCTGTAGACTGTCTCTGGTTTATAGTTGTTTATTGATTTTTTTTTCTTTATTACAATTGCTTTTATTGTTCCTGGTCCCTTATGAATGAAACCATCTGGTATTTTTCTTTTTCTTTCTGGCTTATTTCACTAAGCATGATCCCTTCCAGCTCTGTCCATGTTGCTGTAAAAGGCATGAGTTTATCTTATTTGATTGCTGAGTAATATTCCATAGTGTGTAGGTACCACATCTTCTTGATTCAGTCTTCTATTTTTGAGCATTTGGGTTGATTCTACATCTTTCCTATTATAAATAAAAAAGCAATAAACATAGGGGTGCAGGTGTCCTTTGAATTAATGTTTTTGTGTCCTTTGGGTAGACACCTAGGAGTGGGATTGCTGGGTCATATGGAAGCTCCATTTTTAACAGTTTGAAAAACCTCCAAGCAGCTTTCCATAGTGGTTGTGCCAATTTGCATTCCCACCAGCTATAGGAGAGTTCCTTTTTCCACATCATCACCAACATTTGTTGTTGCTAGCTTTTTAATATGTGCCATTCTCGCTGGTGTGAGATGTTATCTCATTGTGGTTCTGATTTTCATTTCTCATTATAAGTGATGCTGAATATTTTTTCATATGCCTGTTGGCTGTCTGCATTTCCTCTTTTTGTCTTTTTAACTCTTCTGCCCATTTTTTGATGTGGTTGTTCCTTTATTTTTGGTGAGTTTTGTCAGTTCTTTGTATATCTTTGTGATCAGTCCTTTGTCATTAGTATTGTGTGCAAAAATTTTATCCCAGTGGAGTGTCTTTTGTTTTGGGTAATGTCTCTTTTGCTGTACAGAAGCTCTTTAATTTGATGTAGTCCCAGCTGTTTGTCCTTTCCGTCATACCCTTTTTAACTTCTAAATTTTAATTTCTAAATGTCTAATTTTTAAGTCAGAGAAACAAGTATGTGAAATCTTAAAATACGTGTACCAGGCCCTCCATGGTGGTACAGCAGGTTAAAGCACAACACTAAGAGGCTAAAGCCACTTCAGCGTGAGTTTAATCCTCACCCCAGAGGTGACCCACACGGTGCAGCACACCTTTCCTGTGTCTCCTGCTGCTCCCCTCAGCAGTGTACTTCTTCAATCTGTTTGTTCTGCTCCCCACTCTGTCTCTGGTGAATCCTCTCACCACCCCTGCACCTCTGACCTGTACCCCAGTTCTGTAATATATAAATAAATCTTTAAAAAAAAAAGTACAACTATCAAAACCCAGCAACCTGTTCAGTATAAAGGTGTCTCAGTCTCCCTCCTCCATTAGGTATTAGTCAGGTTTCCCAAGAGAAATACAGCCATTAGCATATATATACACACATGTGTATACACACATATGTGTATATGCACAGACATGTGTATACATATATACACGTGCGTATGCATATGGGTGTGTGCATATATACACAGATGTACGTGTGTATATATGTTTGCTTATAAAGAATTGGTGTATGTGACTACAGACTCTAAGTCCAGATCTTCAGTGTGGCCCAGCTCCTGTGAAGTCTGCAGGCAGTCTGTGGGAGAAATTCCTCTTACTCAGAAAACCTGATCTTTTATTCTATTCATCCCTTCAACTGAGGCCCACCCGCATTAAGGAGAACAGTCTGCTAGATTCTACTGATTAAATGTTAATCTACCTGGCAGAAACACCTGGAATGTGTTTGGCCAAATATCTGAGCACCCCATAATGTGTGCAAATTGACACATAACATTAACCATTCCAACTTGCACCAATAATTTCTACTTTAGGAAAGCACAGAATCCCACAGCAGGAAAAGTTAAGTCTTAAGTTACAAGGACTAACTATTAGGCCCAAGTGATGATGTAGCTTAGTAGCAAAAGTGTGGGAAGACTTTGAAATGAAAATGCCTTTGATATGAAAAATAGCATCCTCTATCCATCAGTGCAGTTTATGGATCTCAAGCTAGTTATTTAACTTCATAGAGCCTCAGTTCAGTTCTTTGTAGAATGGAGACACAATTCTTCTCCTATGTTTAGTTTGAGGAATCCACTAAATAATATCCCTGAAGTTCCTGGCACATGATAGGCTCCAGTGAATCTTATCAGCAGAAGTCCCAGCTGCATAGTTTGCTGCTGATATTTAGCCATGTCTGGCTGCGTGGTAGGGTGGGTCTGCCAGGAGACTGTTTGCTTCAGGAACTGAAGAGCCTCCTGGGAGAGAATTCATACAGAATGAGACTGTCAGACAAGCTTGGCCCAAGAAGAAAAAGCCTCAGTGATCTGGAGGGAAACTGGTTTTGATTCTCTTGTGTCTGCCCTTCCCCCAGCCCAGACCTTTTCAGTTGTACTCATCTCACAGTCCTGGGGAGAAAGGAGACTTTGGACAAAAACAGAGAGAGCTATTTGTCTAAAACATCTGGCTCACCCTTTTATACTTCATCCACTCTTCTTTTCTCACATTCATGATCACTGGGGAGAATTTTGGCTGGCCCAGCTGCTTTGGGAGTCTTTCTTCCCTGGGATTGGTGGATTTGGCATACTAAACCCCAACCAGTCTCAGAATCCAGATGTTCTTCTCAAGTTGCTTGAATGAAGTAAGCACCTGGCTTCCTTCCTGTCCTTCCCAAGTCTGCATTCTTTGGCAAGATTAGCATTATTATATGGATCTCTAGAGGGACTTGGCTTTTCTAACCGAAATTTGAAAGTCCAATAACAAGGCAAGCCACCTGTTACATTAACAAGCAACTTCCCAGATGGACCACTGTGTCAATTTACTCCACTCCTACCCCCAAATGCACCCCCCCCCCAGCAAAGGAACACTTACCAGGTAGGATCAGAAATTCACCTAGGAAAATGACCCAGACATGAACTGGAATGACACTGCAAAGATGCTTAAGTTTCACAGGCCAAAGTAGCCAAACGTGGTACACCTGGAATCAGACTTAAAATTACCACTGAGAGTTAATGACTACCATAGAGCATTATTTATTCTACATTATCATCCCTTAGCCCTGAGGGTCTCCTTTCTGTCAATCTAGATCCACAGCCTTTTCCGGGGTTCTGGAGCACAGCCATGCAGGCCTATTAACATTGCAAGCCTCAAATTTCATCAACAGGAAATTCATGTGCAATAACTTCTGGTAGTTGCACTCCAGACAACCCTCTAAAATCATAAAGGATTAGTTATAAATTTAAACCTAGCCAAGTTGTCTTGAGTTTCATCACTTGCAAACAATAAAAATAGAATATGCATCAGTTTGGTGTCTCTACAATTCCTAAAGAGCATCTCAGCCCCCTTGGTTCCCTAAGGTGTTCCTACAAGATAGTCTCTGAATTCCACCCTGCCTACATACCTGTGCTTGATCTCCAGCAGACTTCAAGATATTGCAACAGGGTAGTCCCCAAAAGAAGCTGGGGAGGAGGCAGGAGAAGGAAGGAAGAAGGATAGAGAGATAGAGGAGACACATGAAGCAGACAGACATGTCAAGAAGCTGCACTTGCCTTTTTGTGCTGAACCGGCTAGAACAGATGTGGGTACGAGAACTGTGGAGAGGTTACTAATGGCATCTTTTTTCTTGATTTTGATTTTGCTCTTATCCTTCTAGAATCATCTGGCTGTTTCTGACCTTTTTCTATAGGTCCTCACCAGAAAAGGCCTTAGACTTGGGCTTGTCTTTGTGCCTTGCTTTGAATCAACTGTTTCCTGGACATTTATCTATGTGGGGTTGGATAATCTTGGGTGCTTGATTTGGAAACTATATTTTTCCTTATCTTTGTTGCACATTAATTGTATCACAGTTCCTTTCCATGGATGGTCTTATGCACTAGAGTATGTTTTGTCTTAATGCAGCAGATGGCAGAACCTATTTAGAGCAAACGGTTTGGGGAGTTCTGGGGTACTCCCTCTCCTGCCCTGTAATATTATTTCAGGATTGCCCGATTTCTAATCCCTGAAGGTCAAAATTAGATTCATAGAGTAAAAGCATTTCTCCCCCATCCAAAAATGTTTTAAAATTTTGTCATTAGCTTCTTTCTGAATAGAACTCATTCTTCAAGATATATACGTATGTTGTGTTGACAACATTGCACTGACAAACAGGAGTCGTGGAGCAATCTATAGGATTCTATAGGATGCAGGATGCTGCTGAAGAGCAAAATCCTGTCCCCCCCCCTTTTTGATAGAATAATCATACAGCATCAGTTGGGGTGGGGGGAGGACAAAATGAAAAGGGAGAGGCGAGGCTAGAAAATATGCCGTCATCTATAGTGTGAGTCTGTCCTCCAGGCACTTCTCATCTACTTAATAACTCAGTATTATAATTGAGATCAAACCCCAGATCCCTAGCCAGGGTTTCAATCTTATCAACAAGGTGTTCCACTAGGGTGTCCTGTCAGAAATTGGTCCTTGTTCCCCTGGGCATTCCTGGTTATACTCTTGATGCATACCCTTCCTAGGATGATCGAGCTTTCTACTCTTGGTTGACTTGAAAGGCACCTTGTAAGGTTTGGCTCCTATGACTGATTGACTTGTTCTGCCCTTATATAGGTTGATATGATTGTTTCTCAGAAACTTTTCCTGGCTGAAAATATTAGTTAGGATTCAGAAGTCAATGTAAAATTTCAACGTACATAAGAACAGAATAGATTCACAGATGTCAACTTTGAGTATCTCATTTGGTAGGTCAGGAGATCACAGAAATATATACTTTTAGAAGCACCCCAAGGGAATATTGATGCAGGTAATTCTTAGAATCAACTTTCAAACATATGAGCTACAAAAAATAAGTTTCTTAAATCCATATTTTGTCATCATATAATAATATGTGAAGTACACATGGAAAAAAATGTATCCTAAAACACCTCCCAATAAGCAAGAGCTGAATCAAAGACATAGTCTCTGTTGGTTAGTGTTCTCCTGAAAGTTCCAGATAATTTATATCTTATAGTAATCTTCCCAGGAGTCTAAATTTCCTGAATCCCACCTCAGAGACTGTGCTCCTCAAAACAATGCCACAATCCAGTCACCTGGTCCTAAGATCTTCTGCTGGGCCTCTTATGCAGACATGTGTCATTTCTACACAGACCACACTTATACCCACTGCAGGCTTTTCAGACAGCCTATGACATATTATGCCCTACCTCATTCTCAAATTCAGGGACCCATGCATCATGTATCTGTCTAGACTATAATTTACTCATGCAGCTCTAGGGGCAGAGAGGACATTTCTTCCTACCTCTCTGGGATCTCCCCAGGCTGGCCAAACAATCAAATTAACATCGGACTGATTAGTAGAAGAAATTACATATGTAGATATGCATTCTGAAAACAATGGGGCAAAATTAGGGTATTAACATGCTGAGCTAAGAAAAAGGGTGGGTCTGGGATTTCAAGGACAAGGAAGGTGACTCATTTGACCAATACCTGATGATCTATAACTACATGTTTGCCCTGGCACCTCGCTAGTTTAGTTTTCTCTGATTAAAAAAAAAAAAAAAAAGTGTTTATCTGGTAAAAGTTTTAATTTGGCTAAATATTCACTTTACCTAGTCTTCTAGGTAAAGGAGTAGTAAAAATTTTCTGTTTGGTCTGCATGGCCTCAGTTGACTTTAGCTAAAATTGTATACATGCTCTAATGACATGTTTTAGTACGCACTTTTTGGACATATTGGGGTATTCTATCTGACATCTTGGTGAAGCCTATTCTTCACCAATAACTTTGAGTTTTTAAAGCTGTGTCATGTAATAACAACAAAGCTTTTAACGGCAACAAGCTTGTGACAGAGAAGAAAACCTATATGTTAGAAATGAGACTAGAGGGCCTCCCTGGTGGCACAAGGGGTTAAGTCTCAGCACTATGAATCTATGAATAGCCACTGAAGCATGAGTTTGATCCCTGGCCAGGGAGCTGACCAACATGGCAGAGCAGACCTCGCCTGTCTTGCCTGCTGCTCCCCTCAGCAGTATATTTCAGTCAGTCCACCTGTTCTGTTCCCCACTCTCTTTGGTGAATCACCTTATTCCCCCCCTCCCCACACACACACCTCTGGACAACACCCCAGTTTCTGCATTCGTAAATAAATAAAATTAATCTTTTTTAAAAAGAACATTTTTTTAAAAATGAAAGTTCTTGAGTTATGTAAGTCTCCCAAAGAGTTCCTTGCTTTCAGAATATATTATTTTCTACCCTCTAGTAAAAAGTACATTTGATATATATTTGTTACCTATAACTCAATGGACAAACTACACCCACAAATATGGCTTTAGAATCTTCAGAATTTAAGCTAACTAGGCAAGAGTCGTGAGGAGATACTTAGGAATATAAGAACGGTGAAGTTTCGGTGAGCAGACAACATCTAATTACTTAGCTTAGGGACTAGGGTAACTGATTCAATAACAGAAATAAATTCTGGAGGATAGATAAGAAAATCCAAAGGGACAAGATTTGGATTACTCATATTTGATGATCAGGCTGTTTGAAGAGTGGTGAGAGACACAATGGTGAGAGAACCCGACCATGGCAGCTAAGCTGGGGGTATAAATACATTAGGATCCTAATAAATACTTGGGTTAATGCCACAACACAGAATACAATATGGTCCTGCTTAATTAGAAATAAGACAGTAAATTTGGAAGCAGAAATGCAAACTTGGCCTAGCAATGGATTGCAATGTGAACACATGTGGAGTAGAGGGCAGGAGTAAGTACGATGACTCGAACTGCACAGTACTTCAAAGCTCTGTGAGATGATGGAGGTTGTGCAGCCGGCCATAGCTAAGTTATAGTGAGACTAATGAACCTCGGTGATGGAAATCACTCACTACTTCTGAGGTGATAGCAATGACAGGGAATGGCTGAAACCATATTCATCTTTGCTGTTTCAGAATTAGCTTAGCACTAGCAAGGAATGAGTAGTCACTTTGTAGCATCTGTCCTATTACTCATCAAGACAACTAAACCACATTTCTTGATATTTAGACTCTGTTGGTAATAATAAAGGCTACATCTTCAACACACCATCTGTACCAGTTTTAGTCTCCAGATCCAGCTTTGCCACACTTACCCTTCACATCACCATCCCTGTCAAAGAGAATCCTCCTGACGCCCCAGGCTGATGTATAGGGTGGCAACAGTCCCCCACATTCAATACAACCAGTAGATCAGGCCTTCCAAGGTAACTCCCCAAGGGGACCATCCTCTTTTTTCCACCTGTCATTCTCACCTTGATTCATTTTAAGATAGCATTAAAAGAGGAATATTCAAGTCTAGTAAAATTGGTCAACATTTTGGAGGTAAAAGTACTAATGAATGGCAAAGAAGACAAAATCAAAGACTTAAGATCACCAAGGAAAATATTACTTCTTAGTTATAATTTGTACAAGCAAATTTTTTAATGCTTTCAAATGCAAAAAAAGAGGAAAAATTGAGATGGGCAGCATGTGATTAAAAAATCTATTGAGTTCCTAAAAATATAAAATAAGACACCAAAATAGGAAAAGTGGGGGAGGGAGTTAAAACCATACCATATACTGAAATAACTCAAAATGAATTTAATACTCGAATATAAGACTTGAAACCATAAAATCCACAGAAGAATACATAAGTAAGAAACTCTTTGACATCAGCCTTAGGGAGGTCTTTGGCTTTGTCTCCAATAGCAAGAGAAACAAAACAGAATGTAAACAATTCAGATAATATCAAACTAGAAAGCATCTGCATAGTAAAAGAAACCATCATTAAAATTAAAAGACTGCTTACTGAGTCTGAGGAGATATTTGCAAGTCATGTATCAGATAAGGGGTTAATATCCAAAATATATAAACAACTCATACAACTCAGGTCAGTAAAAAATATCATATAACCTGATTTTAAAAATGGACAAAAGATTAAATAGGCAATTCCACCAAGAAGACATTCAGATGCCAAAATTTACATGAAAAATTATCTATTTACCATAAGGGAAATTCAAATTAAAGGAAAATCAGATATCACCTCACACCAATTAGAATGGCTATTATCAAAAGACAAGAAATATTAAGTGCTTGTAAGTATGAAGAAAAAAGAACTGTCATGAACTGTTGGTGGGAATGTAAGTTAAGTCACTTTAGGGTCCTCAAAAACTTAAAAATAGAATTACCATATGATCTAATAATCCTATTTCTGAGTAGTAACCAGAAGAACACATATATTTAATATATATTTAACACATAGGTCATATATATTTTCAAATTAATGTTTACAATATTGACTATTTACAAGTTATGAAAAACATTCCATGTGCCGAATGGTGGATGAACAAATTAGAGAAGATATGGTGTATATGTGTGGGGGTGTGTGTGTATGGTGTAGAATTCAACCATAAAATCAAGATGAAATCTTGCCATTTGCAACAACATAGATGGACCATGAAGGGATTATGCTACATGAGTAAATGAGAATGGAAAATTCAATTATTTCACTCATTTGTGGAATATAAAGAAGAGTAAAAACAATCAACACAAAATCAAAAGTAAAGTCTTGATTCTGACAACAAAATGATGATTACCGCAGTGGAAGGAGGCAGATGGGAAAGACTCAATGGTAAATGAAAATTGGAATTGAATGATGGGTGTAGAGCTGTTTGGGTGTGAAACAGGATACCTGAATGCTATACATAAAGCAAACTAATATCATGTCAATGAAAAGAAAAAAATATCTATTCAACCCAAAAGACTTTCCTGTTCAAAATAAATAGGCATTTATTTGCATGTGTTTATTGCTCTTAATGTTCAAGCACACTGGAATCAATTTAAATATTGATAAACTTCTCTCCTGAAAAAATTAAAGGAGAAGAACACTAACACACCATTAATATGCTCACTGAAAATGGAACGCAGCAATTGTTGCTAAAGGTAAATACCCAAGTTAATATGGCCACATGGAAGGTTAATGAAAAAGTTGCCCTTCTTTCCACACCTTAAATAATTGATGAAGTAGAATCTTCATTTACAATATAACAAAAGACATATATTAAAATGTTTCATACTTAAAGTGAAAAGAAACACCTGCCAAACTCAGAGAAAAGGCTTTCTACAATATATTCATGCAAGCTTCACAACTTAAACTGGATTTAATAAATTGTTAGTATATTCATTAAATGCCCAAAAATGTCAAGTTCCTTTAGGGATAAATATAAAAGATGGCATGCAGCACCTAAAATCTTTAAACTGATTGAAACTTAAAGATTTTGGAGTGGGAGAAAATATTCCTAAATGAGTTCTCCTTTTTGACTATATTATATGTCAATTTTCTGGGGCAACCAAATCTTAGTCCTTCACCATCAACACAAAGACCACTGCTTTGGTTTCCAATGGAAATAAAGGATGACATCATTCAGTTATCTATTCATTCAGCAAACCTTTGTTAATTGTCTACCACTGTACTAGCTAATAAAATGCAAGTGCATTTGCTAAAACCAGCCTTCCTATCTTCAGGTTGAAAGAGATGGTTCACATTCCTGCAGAGTTGTTCACCCATTATCAGTTGACATATTGAGAACTGTAAAACAGAAAAGAGCATTTGGACGAGGAGAACAAGCACAGGGTAGTAAATGTGGAGACTCAATTCAAAGACAGATGTGGATCTGAAGGAGTCTTTTTTGCCATGCCTATTAGATGCACTATGGGCTTCATTAAAGATGTAAAACTGAGCAGTAATGTGATCACATCTTTGTTTTAGAACTTTTGGAGATAGGATTGCATTGGGGGGGTCAAGCAATGAGTTGTTGCTATGATCAAAAGAACAATATAAGGCAATGTGCTCTAGGTATAGAAGAGAAGGTATAAATATCAAATTTTGAAGAAATTCAAGTAAGTCTCTGCTACACTTAGTGATTGAGTGAATATATAGGATGAAGAAAGGAAGATGGCAAAGACAGTGTTTTACTCTATCTTCCCAGAACCCCAACTTTCTCAATTATAAATGAATTTATCATCATAACTATATGTGTTATTGTAGGGCTCAAATGAAAACATATTTTCTTTAAAAAAAATTAAAAATATATGGTAAGTCACCTGTGAGTCTCAATTTTTCATCAACAAAAATGGAATAGTGAGCTGACTTTCCAGCTCTAGCATTTGTTGACCCTGTAACACTTTTCTTGGCAAGGTGAAATAATTCATCCAATTACTTGAGATGTCTTAGGACAAGTCAGGATCTACTAACCACTTCTATTTCAAAGACTATGTCCTAATTTGTAGTCGCAAGTTTTGTTTTGTTTTTATTCCATGCAAACATTTATGACTGTACCTTCTCAACTCCAGGTCTAGACATGGGAATGTCATTAAGATTTGGCTTCTCAACCATTTGCTTAAATGGTTGGAATATCTAGTTCTGCCTTCAGACCTCCAAGGAGGGGGGAAGGTTTGGACTTTGAGATCAGTGGCCAATGATTGATGATCAATCATGCCTAAGTAATAAAGTCTCCATAAAAACCTCAAAGAAAAGCCTCTTGAGAACTACTGGGATGGTGACATGTGGAGATTTGGGAAGATAATGCACCGGAGACAGCCGGGAGCTCTGTGCCCTTTTCTTACATCCTGACCTACAGATCTTTTCCAACTGGCAGTCCTTAATGAAAGCTTTTGTAATAAAGAACTGATCACAAAGGTACACAGAGAGCTGATTAAATTCAACAAAAATAAAGTGAACAACCCCATCAAAAAATGGGCAGGAGAGCTACAAAGATACTTCTCCAAAGACGAAATACAGATGGCTAGCAGGCATATGAAAAAAGTTCAACATCACTTGTAATAAGGGAAATGCAAATTAAAACCACAATGAGATATCACCTCACAGCAGTGAGAATGGAACATATTAAAACATCCAGCAACAACAAATGTTGGAGAGATGTGGAGAAAAATGAACTCTCCTCACTGCTAGTGTGAATGCAAATTGATACAAAGACTATGGAGAACTGTTCAGAAGTTTCTCAAAAGGCTGAAAATAGAATTTCCATATAACCCAACAATCCCACTCCTATGTATCTACCCAAAGGACACAAAAACATTGATTCAAAAGGACACATGCATCTCCATGTTTATTGCTGCTTTATGTACAAAAGGGAAGACATGGAATTGGAATCAACCTAAATGCCCCAAAATAGAAGACTGGATTAAAAAGATGTGGTACATATACACAATGGAATATTACTCAGCAACCAAAAAGATAAAGCCATGCCTTTTGCAGAAACACGGATGAAGCTGGAAAGGATCATGCTTAGTGAAAATAATCCAGAAGGAAAAAGTAAAATCTAGATAGTTTCACTCATAGCAGGAGTGTAAGGGTTGAGAGTGGGGGTGGGGGAGAGAAACAAACAAATATAATAGAGTAAAAATGAAAACAATGAACAACTATAAACCAGAGACATTTTGTGGGGGTGGAAGGGGGAATGGGATTGGAACTGGGGTA
Organism: Condylura cristata; assembly: GCF_000260355.1. NCBI lineage: Eukaryota > Metazoa > Chordata > Mammalia > Eulipotyphla > Talpidae > Condylura > Condylura cristata. Next base: position 15,022,395 of record NW_004567104.1, on the reverse strand, counting down.
GGAAAAGTGTACTGGACTGTGGTGATGACACATGGGTGAATTGGTGGTATGAAGCCCATAGGGACAAGTGAGATGAAAAAAATGCACAAAATGAAGAACAATGTGAAACAAAGAAAGAAAGAAAGAAAGAAAGAAAGAAAGAAAGAAAGAAAGAAAGAAAGAAAGAAAGAAAGAAAGAAAGAAAGAAAGAAAGAAAGAA
>NW_004567104.1:15003289-15022096 GCF_000260355.1 Condylura cristata | reverse complement strand
AGAAAGATCTAGAAAGAAAGAAAGAAAGAAAGATCTAGAAAGAAAGAAAGAAAGAAAAGAAAAGAAAAGAAAAGAAAAGAAAAAGAAATCCTTTGTAATAAATTGGTGATCCAGTGAGTAATTTTTTTTGACTTTTAGAGACTAGCTCCTAGGTTAACTGCTTAGATTGTAAGATGTCCTTGTGTTACTTATTTATATAGATGTTCTGAAGATCCTAAGTAAATTTTTCTCCTACTTTGCAAAATGAAGACCTTGCAGCACCTTAAATAATTACCCTATTGCTTCCCAGGGGAGTTCTCTAGACATATTTATATCTATTTTTTTCCCAAGAATGGCACCAAGATTTTAGTTCTAAATTGATAAACTTCAACAAAATGTATAGAAAACTTATTAATTGATTATGTACTCAAATATCTATAATCATTATATTAATAGTTATATGTCAAGTTCAACCAGTTGATCCTTCACTGATTCATACAAAAGTAGTAAACAGGAAGAAGTACACCACTTAAACTGTGACCTTAACTGTACAACATCTACAGTAATTCAGGAATAGAGAATAGTCTAGATATTACTCAGTTTTCTTTTATTTTAGCCTTGTAGAATTCTTCATTCACTGGATTTACCCTCTTCTCAAGCTTTTATTTCAGAAAATAAAACATACAAAACATGCTATTTGTTTAGCATGCTTCTGCAGAACCAACCACTAATGTCATTGTGATCAGAGAGAAATACAAAACTCTGGACATTTTTTCTTGCTGAAATTGTAATTGTCTGTGTTCAGATCCCTCTTTCAAGCATTAATTTCATACTTTCATTCTAGTGCAAGTTTTAAAGTAACCAACTATTCTTTCCACTGCAACTATTCCTAATATCATTGTAATGAAAAAATTACAATCTATAGGAGAGTTAAAAAAAAAAAAAAACTCTTAGATAAACTCAGGCCAGGACTCACCTTGGTGGTGTAATGGGTTCAAGTACAGTGTGACAAAGTCAGCAGCAGATGCATCAGCACCAGCTTGATCCCCTGCCAGAGAGGTGACCCACATGGCACAGCAGACCTCTCCTGTCTCGCTCACTGCTCCCTTCAGCAGTGTACTTCTGCCTGTTCTGCTCCCCACTCCATCTCTGGTGAATCCTCTACTGCACCTCTGGCCTATACCCCAGTTCTGTATACATAAATAAATGAATCTTTTTTAAAAATGAGGCCATTTGCAGCAACATGGATGGAGCTAGAAGGCATATGATCAGTGAAGTCAGTCAAAAGGAAAAAGAAAAGTACCAGATGGCTCACTTATAGGAGGAATGTAAGGGAACCAAATAAGGAGGTGGGGCGGAAATAATAACAAACAAAAACCCAGGTAATTATAAACCAAAGACATTCTACAAGGGAGGAGAAAAGAGCACAAGAGACTATGGCAATGGTGCACGGATGAATTGGTGGTGGAAATTCTATGAGGACTACACCTGAGAGGAGAAAGCAAACATTGTACAAAAATGAACAATGATGTGTGTGTATATATACATATGTCTGTGTGTGTGTGTATACACACATATTTTTTTTAAAAAGAAAATAATTTCTATTTTGAAAAACATGAGAAGAAAGTCTACAAGAAATTAATTGGTAATTCAGCCAGAATAATTCAGAAATAGATGTTTAAAGATATAGAGATGTATATAGAGCAGAACTGAGGGAAATGACTCTTCTATACTTGTCTTAGTTATTTTTCTTTAAGGATAATATCCGATCCAATATTTTTCCCAAGTATAAAATTCCTTATTGTTTCTAGCTCATTAACTTTCCTCTGTCTCTCCCAGAACAACATTTCATCACTGCTTTGCGTATGGGAGGCATAAACAAAAGCAAGACGTTTTAAGGCATGATCCCATGAGGCCTCCATGAAGTTTATATTTCACTGGAAACTCTGAGAATCTATTGCCCAGTTAAGGAGAACATCTGCTTCCTCTTAGTAACTTTAAATACACTTTGATCCTGACATCTCTCAATATCACCCACACAATGTATTTGAGGTTTTCCTGAGTAAAATGGGACAGCAAAATGACATTTGAGTTGGGGGCAATGTGCCACTTTCCAGGAGACACTTAACTAAAGCTTTTGCTCAAGAATCAAAAACAAAAAACAAAAAAACATAGTTTTAGTGCTGCCTATTCTTGGTTCTTCCTTAGAAACCTCTTTGTGCAATAACACTTGGCATCTATGTAGCATTTTTAAAACATTAAACAAATTGCTCCTCAACTAACCCTTTGTCAGGAAGTCAATTAGGTAGAAAATAATTTGTAGATGGAAAACCAAGAAAAGAGCAGGCTTAATTAGAATTCAGATGTATACTCCATACTCCCATTATCCCTCTCCCCAGACCACCAAGAGTTTCCATATGTCAGCATAATTTTATTCAAGATCGTCTAGTAGCATTAAATTGTGACAATTGTCTATTTTAAGTTTAAAATGTTCCACTGATTGCATTTGGGTTTTCTTTATTCATTCCAAAAGCACCTACTGCCTACAGAGTAATCTCTTAAACTTTCTAGTTCATATTTATCAAATTAAATAATGTCTAACTCAGGTATCAGAAAGCTAAAGCCTCTGGTTCCTATTTTTGAAGAGGAAAACAAGAAGCCAAAAGAGGTTTAATAATAACATGTATGCCTTCTCCTATATACATGGGAGAGACCAGCATGGCTGAGTAACTTGCACATGTGATTTGAGATGCTATATTAAGTCTCTTAATTAAGATATGTGAGGTTGGGGAAAGATGTTCAGTTGCAAAGACAAAGTTATGCATATTTAAGTTCTGCCTTCTCCATTGCAGAGAGAAGATTAGCCTTTCTGGGAGAGGCTCTGAAGAGGGAATTTTACCTATGAACACTGAAAGCAACTTCTAGCTAGCCTATAGCACCAACCAACAAAATAAACCTCTTGCCAAGAAGACATATTGGGAGCTGCACACTTTTGATCCTATACAGTCCCATGTTAGGAAGTTTCTAATTTAGAATTTGAGCTGCTCAATCATGTTATAGTGAAACACAGCAAAGTTTAGGGGCGTTGGGCACATTTAATTGTTCTCACAATTGCAAGATATGGCTCGCCCCAGCTCACATGCAACAACAATAGGGTTATTTACAAAGGAGTGATTGAGATAAGGAGAGAGCTCCTGAGGCCACAATGGGAGAATGTTCTACCCCACATAGTATCCAATAGACCAAACCAATGCTGTTCACGCAAGATGGTGATGTACCTCCGATGAGAGTCTGGAACTAGTGGCACACCTGTAAGTGGTGGACCAGGATCCAATTGATCTAAGGCAGCTGTGGATAGTCACACGTGGCACTACTACTGTTACAGGGCAACCCAATATGAGCTGGGTTGCCTGTCTGTAGGTCCTCACCCACGCACTTAAGATTTAATTGTACTGCAGGCACACACAAAAAGGTCAATAATGGGTTTATTTACAAAAGGAGAAAGAAAAGGAACCACCCAGTTCCGCTTACTTGGAACCCCCCCACACCCCCGCCTCAAGCACACTGAAAGCTCATCAAGAGCGAAATGACCAGCCACCAGCCATGAGGCCCCAGGAGAGAGAAAGAGAGAGAACATAGCTCCCTCTGGGTATTACCCCCCCACCAAAGTCCCAAAATGGCTGCTTAGCTTCACCCTTGGGTCCTCACAGTCCTCCCTTTGGTATTGCTGGGAATTGTAGTTTCAGCGACTGTAGTAGTGGGTAGATTTGTAGTTCCAATAACTGGAGTAAGGGGTGCAGTCCACAAAATCTATATCTGCAAAATCTATTACATGCTATTACACTGTAATAGCATGGCAGCAATCTGAAGCTGGGATGAGCAGTGCCAGATGCTGGACTGTGTTACAGCTCTTTACAGATGCTGGGTATAGAGCAGCAGCAATTTCCATGAACACAACTGAAACAAAGGCCTCCATTTGAATGATGTTAAAGTAAAGATCCCTGCAAAGTTCTCTCCAAGGAGAGAGGACCGAGGAGTCTCTCCTGAAGCCTCTCTGGACAAATGACTGTGAAGAACCCGAAGCCCTTCAAAGCAGAATGAAGCCTCTGCTTATATCTCCCTTCAGGGCACCCACCTTTCAAATACGAGTGGTCCAAGCTATTTCCAAAATTTGATTGGTGCCAGTGGGAGTCTGAACCTGCTTGATCCATTTTCAAGACCAAATCAAGATTCAAAACTAACACCCTGGTAGTGAGTCGAATCTTCTCTGTACCCTCGCCTGCCAGAGCTGGGCCTACAAGCTCAGAATAGCACCAGTCAAGTTTGAACCTGACTCATGCATCTTCAAAACTTCCCACTATCTTTTCCCCTTAAACTCAATCCCAGCTGTGCTGGGGTCAGCCTTCAACCCAAGTACCACGACATAACTCACGCTGAAGGGCCCTAGCACCTTCAGAAAACCAGAAGCCACATGGGATACAATTTAAATAGAACCAGTCTCTCATGCCTGAGAGTCCAATTAAACAGTGTGTCCAGTTTCCAGACGCAGGTGTGAGGGAGGGTCCCAAAGTCAGGCCTATACTGTAAAAGCAATGAGACAAATTTCTATGAAAACAAAACAAAAAACATAGGTTAAATTCTGAAATGAACTGCAAGTCCAGCCAGGAGTCTATAGAGAATCCATTTTCAAGAGGATTTCTAGATGCCGGGGGTTGAAGTATCTTCAGGTAAAATCAGGACATACAGTGGCTCCCCATTTGCTATTTGAAGTCCTCAGACATTTAGGAAAACAGCAATAGTCAGGAAGATTATCTCCAGTTATTGTGGTGAACTCTCTGAAGTTGATATCAAGTTTTCCATTTCCAGCTTGAGTGGTTTCAGAAAAAGACAGTCTTAGTTTTCAATCAATCCAAGCCAAAAAGATTGGAAGAAAAACTGGAAATGTTAAGTTTGGAAAGTCATAGCCAGGTGTTAGAGGAAAAAGTCAAGATCCAGTTCACTTTACAGGTGAAAAGTAAAAAATCTGAAAATTAATAGAAGTGTTAATGTGAGACTGAGGGGTAACTAGGGACCCAAAACTGTTAAGGGGTGCAGGCTCTAAAGGGATTCTGCCATCCAGTACATAAAGACAAGGTAAAGCGGATTCAGTGTAAAAGATCTTTAATAGATTTAGTGTGAAGAGGAAAAAAAGAGAAGAAATTTTACTCCTAATAATAGTTTACCAATAAAATTCCCCAAATTACTCATAGCTTAAGGAGCGAATGTCCAGATAAACAGGGTTGATCTGCACAGGGGTCCTGGAGGGACGAAAACTAGGCACAAAGCTAAGGCACCTTCTGGCAGGGAAACTCAAGAAGGGTTAAGTCGGGTCCTAGAGAGCTGGGACAGAGGAGAGAGTCAGCATTAAAAATGTACCAGGTAATCCACCATGAAGTTAGGAAAATGGTTGTCATCTCTGCCAAGGACCAGGAGAGAAGCCTTCTAGAGTGTCTCTCACCCACATGTCTCTTCCAAGAGTTTCTATGTCTCTCATCCATGAGTCTCCCCTCTGTGTCTCCTTCCCAGCTGTAGCAGAGTGCAAGTTGGACCACTTGCAAGAAGCAAGGAGAATCAGACCTGCCTGCCTTTCATGTTCTATAGGGCTTGCTCAGCTCCGCCCCTAGGTCCCAGTAGCTTCTTTGCATGGCATCCTGGGACTTGTAGTCCAAGGTGGCTGCATGTAGCTAAGGGTAGGGAAAATAGTGCTCCTTCACTGTGCTGCAATGTGTCTCTCCCTTTTGTGCAAAAGGGTTTTGATGCTTAAGTTCACAAAGAGATATATTACTGAGACATATTTTTCACTTCACCTTCACTGCAATTTTACCAAGTACCACAGTCAAATCTGATTCCTTTGCCTGGTTCCAATATGTCTGGTCCAAAAAAGCTGATCCCCAGCCTAGCTTTTTTTTTTTTCCAAGAGCACAATAAGTACAAACATATAACTATATAGATATTTTGAATTTTCTTTGCTAGAACTTTTCATAAGGAATCTTAGATGGAACTGTTTAAATAGTCTTTCAGGACTCAGATCATGCCAAGGTTTCATCAGACACCTGGAAAAATCTGTATCATGGATAAATTGCCTTCTTCTCAAAGTCCTCCCAAGTACCCTGGAGTTTACAGGACTGCAAGGGGGTGACCTTCCTTCTGCTATTTCATGACTAAAAAAAAAGTAGAACCTGGAAGCAAGGTACCAAGCTATTATTTTCTTTGCCCTGAGTTAGTTCCTGAAAGTGGACTAGCCTCAAATATACTGATCAGAGTCTAGATAATACAACCATGTTTTCAATAGTCTATTATAGCAAAAAGGAGAATCTTCTTGGATTATGAGAATAAACACATTGCCCTGAGAAATAAGGATACTTACTAAACATTTGCATATTTTGAGGGTGCCACAGAGAGAAAGAAAATGTTTCTGTTCTGCTAGGAAAAAAAAATGGAGTTTACCATTGCTGCAGATTAAGCTCAAAAACTAAAGACTTTTTTTAAAATCTGAAAAAAAACAAAATTTTAAAAGGAAGTCATTAAAAATTATATTAGTCTTCCATAGTTCAGTATCACGTAGAAAATCTTCAAACGTTTTAGCAGTCATTATGAGGTCAGTGTTTTTTTTATAAACTCTTCAATTTGTTGCACTCAGCTCTGTATTAAACTTGTATTTCTAAAGTATATTTAAAGACCTACTCTTGGGCCTCCCTGGTGGTGCAGGGGCTGAAGTCTCAGCTATCAGGCTATCACCAGAACTGCAGCCTGAGTTGCCCAACCAGGGAGCTGAACCACATGGCACAACAGAGCTCTCCTGTCTCACCTGCTGCTCCCCTCAATAGTGCATTTCAGGAGATCTGCCTATTCTGCTCCCCACTCTGTCTGTGGTGACTCCTCTTACTCCCTGCACCTCTGGCCTACACGGCAATTCTTCTACGCATAAATAAATAAAATAAATCTTTAAGAGAAAAAAAAAACTAGTCCTGTGAATTTTTTTGAACATAAACAGCAGCTTCTGGAAATGACAAAAGACTTTAAAAGAACAATAATTAAAATCTGATTATAACACAATTGGCAAGGACATTTGCTCAATTTTCTTGACACAGTATTTTAGAATAAGCAGAATTAACCAATAATAATATTCCACGAGGATATATCAGACTTTTAAAATTCCACATAATTTTAGAGTGGTCACATTAATACCCACAAGTATGCTATTAAATATTTCTTCTTATGACAATGTCTCCTATGAAGTTTCTACATACAAAATAGGGCCTAATTCATTTAATATTACACTTTCTCTTTCCATAAGGGAAAAGAACAATTCTATGGGATATCTTAGGAGTACATCAAAGATCTTCTATTTTTCTGTTCCTTTTAATAAACCAAACTAGAATTTTGATTTTTAGGCAAGATTTGTCACAGTACTAACAGTTTTTAAAGCACTTACACAGATTACTATGAAACAATACTGAATTACCCAGAATAACAATTAAAACATTTTAAGAGGGGCTTAATGCAATGTTGACCAGACTAGATTTCTCCCTAACTAACCAGAGATCATGAAGTATCAGATGGCTAGATAAAAACTTATAATCTACTATTAAAGTTTGAGCTCTTGCTATTAAAGCTTACTTTTCTTGAATACTTAAAACAAGTCATTTGATCATATCCAACATGACCACGTCAAGTTTCCTTTCTATATCTCTCTCATGAACCTATACATTTTTTACTTTCTTATTTTCGTAAATCTTTCTATTCCACATTAATCCATTTCATCTTGAGACTAAATCCTTTTTGGACACTCAACAAAAACATATTCATTTCTTATACCTTCCACTTTGTAACACACACATGCATCTTATTTTCTATACAGGTTTGTTTCCTTTATTATATCCACTAACTTTAATATACACTTTAACTAGGCTCTTAATTCTTAAAAAAATTAATTTTCTAATTCCTAAATTGTAAGTAATTATAAATATTAGTGCTCTAGAGTATCCATTTAGATTAGAAGACTTACAAATACCATTTATATTTTTTGAAACCCATGCTTTGTCTTTTTTAGAGATTTATTTATTTATGTATAAGAGAGTTGGATTGTAGGTCAGAGGTGCAGGGGGTGAGAGGATTCACCAGAGATGGAGTGGGGAGCAGAACAGGTGGTTTTACTGAAATACACTGCTGAGGGTGTTAAGGGGAAAGATGTCCTAAAGGAACTTTGCAGAGTCTTGTGGACTCCACCCCCATTCCAGCTTTCTGGACCCTACACACTACTCCAGTGATTGGAAACTACAACTCCCAGCAGTACCAGGGAGAGAACTGCGAGGACCCAAGGGTGGACCTAGCAGGAAGGAATTCTGGGACATTTTGGGGGGGATAGATAGGGTGTGATTGCATCTCACGCGCTCTGGCTGTCTCTCTCTCTCTCACTAGGGAAACAGCTCTCTGGACCGTGTGACTTGTGTGTTCAGTCAGCCTAGCCGTAAGGTATTCCACTTACTTTGTATCCTGCTCTCTTTCCCTGGGTTGTTTCCTATTCCTTTCCCCTTTTTGTAAATAAACCCGTTATTGACCCTTTTGAAGTGTAATTGAATCGTGAGCACACGGGTGAAGTGCCACAGACAGGCGGCTCAGTCCACTCTGGACTACCCTGTAACAAGGGGACCAGTGGGTAAGACAGAAGAGTTCCCCTGAGCCATGTGGGTCAGCTCCCTGGCTTGAAGGTGGAGCCCTGATAGTGTGATAGCACTGAGACTTAACCCCTAAACCACCAGGGAGGCTCCATGTGCTTTTTTTTTAAATAGGAGACACAAGACACATTTTACTCATAGACTCAAATTTCACTTAGTATACAAAAGAAATCAAAAGTAAACTTAAGTTCAGTTACTTCAGTAGAATCTAGGTATTCAGAGATTCCCACATATTAGCAAAACTTTGATTTTCCAAAAGGGATTTGGGAAACTACTTAAGTATTGTAAAAGAAACAGATTGGAAATGGAGTTAACCTTGTTAAACTCTGAGATCTCAGATTCAGCTTCTCCTAGTAGTGGAATGCCCAATCCAATCAATCTGGAATCTAACTGGTAAGAACAATTTGCCTCCAATAATACTTTCTTTACTTTATCCCATTATTCAATTTAACCTAGTTCTAAAGTTTCAAGTTACCAAAAATCTCAGAGAGACTAATTACAGATTGAGATACCTTTCTCATCTGTTTAAACTTCTACCGCTCAAGCAAGTTTATCTGATCAAGAAACTTGGAGCTGACCTTTCTCAATTGGACACAAATGAATCCATATTAGGCCTGTTTCTTTTGTTATTAGCTGCAAAACCATATGAGACCAAGTCAGTTACTGTTTCTTGTTAGATACCAAGAGCTAATTTTCATTTAAACACATTTATACACAGAACAAAATTTTATGTAACACCCAATATTATAATTCTAAAGATATACGTGCTTCAAATTAGATTTTAAGCTAGTTCTCATTAACCAAAAATTATCCGAGGTCACGATTTCTTGAAAAATATTTGGATTCATTTTTATTAGATTCTGAGTTTAGAATTTATAGGCACCATTTGTTACAAGGCAACTTCTTCAGGATATCTTATCCCCCTAACACATTTACATACAAATTCTAATGTTACCAGCAGTAGATAAAATACAATGTGGGAGACTCACAAACATGTATAGTGACAGAGATCTTAGTTTTCATTTAAAAATTGTAGCAATGTGTTAGTTTTGAAGAAATAAGTTATTCTACCAATATTTTATCAACATGAGAATTTTTATTGATTTAATGTCTAAATAATATTTTCTATTTACTTATCTAATCAGATAAAAACTATTCCTTAAATTTGTATTTCAAAGAATGGCTCTTTGGTTCTAAAGAAGGGGATTGTGGGGGAAGGGTCGGAAAATTTCCATCTCAGGGATAGACTTTTATTGAAGGCCAGATTTTATTTCTTTTTTCTAAATACCTAGTAGACATTTGGCATGGTAGACTTTGTTTCTTGAGCCACATGTCTGGTCTTATAAAGACTCAGTTTCCAAGACAGTCTAATTCTTCAATGTAATGAATATATGAAATATAAACAAACAGACTAAATATAAACTAAAAAAATATTAAGGTGCTTTACATTACATCACTACAAGTGGCTGAACCCACACCTTGAGTGCGAGACTGATAAAATAGATGGTACCCAAAGTAGAACCTGCCAAGGAAGTATAAAAAGAGCAATTGTACCAACTGAACTCAGAGCAGTTCGAAGAAACGGGTTCGAGCAAGGACTGGACTCACTGGGAGCAACTAGCTGTTTCCTTGGACTTCTAGCTGCTCTCCAGTCTGAACTGCCTCTTGCTCCATGACTCGACACACAGCCAGTAGGTCTGATATCCGGGCACTCGAGACTAGAGATTTTCACCTTTGAAAGACTTCACCTCAGTGGAAGCTTCAGATAAGACATGACAGGTCCATCATCCTTAGTCAAAGATACTTTGAGAACATGTGATTGGCTTTGCCCATTTTAACTTGATTGTTAGTGACAAATATATTAATAAAGTTCTTTTTGACAGCCAACCTCCAACTGAAACCTATTAATCATACTCACATTATTCAAAGACCTTGGATGTTGGTCTTTAAGATATAGGTGTTTGTGCCCATTCAACTACATTTTTTCTAATATACTTTTATATTAAGGATAAGGTTTCCAAAAGAAGATGGCAATTAAGATTCTCACACAGTAGGATTAAGTATCCCATTGAACTAGAATTAAAACTTCTAGGGCCTAACATCAGAAACATTTTAAAGATGACCAAAGGAAATTGTTTTGTTTTCCTGAGCATTGGCATTAGACCTTAGATGGTAAAGTTCAGCTACATTGAGATCCAGTCTAATTCTTTGAAAGGCAAGAGGAAAAGAAGACTGCATGTAATCCTTTGCTTTTTAAGAAGACAAAAGATAAGTCAGTATATGGCACATAAAGAGGTCAAGAAAGGAAGCAGATTTGATACAGGGCAACCCAATGTGAACTAGGTTGTCTCTCTATGGGTCCTCACCCACTCACTTAAATTTAATTGTTAGTGCAACAGGTTAAAGCACCGCATTATGAAGATATCCAAAACCACTGCAGCACATGTTCAGTTCCCCACAAGGGAGCTGACTCACATGGCATGGCAGACCTGTCCTGACCCGCCTGCTGCTCTCCTCAGCAGTGTATTTCAGTAGATCTACCTCTTCTGTTCCCTACTCTGTCTCTGGTGAATCCTCTCACCCACCACACCTCTTGCCTATACCCCAGTTCTGTAAGCATAAATAAATCTTTTTAAAAAAAATTCCATTGTACTGCAGGCATACACACAAAGGGTTTGTTTATAAAAGGGAAGGGAAAAGGTACAACCCAGGGAAAGAGAGAGAGGTACAAGTTAACTAGAACATCCTACCAGCTCCGCTGACTTGAAACTCCAATAACACACTGAAAGCTCATCAAGAGCCAAATGACCAGACATGTGGTCCAGAGAGAACGCGTCTAACATGGCTCCCTTATGTACCCCCAAAAGTCCCAGAATGCCTGCTTAGCTCTGCCCTTGGGTCCTCACAGTACTCTCCATGGTATTGCCGGGAGTTGTAGTTTCAGTGACTGGAGTAGGGGGTGAAGTCCAGAAAACTGGAGTTGGGGGTGGAGTCACAAAACTCTGTAGAGTTCCTTTAGGACATCCTTTCCCCCTAACAGATTGAGATCTCTGATTTTACACCCTGCTGCTTGTTAACCCTATCAATTCTTTCAAAACCTTTTCCTTTGAACCTGAGGTTTTAAATTTATTATGCAAAAAACATGCTTAGGAATAAACAAAGAGTTCTCCAGTAGTCATGGGAAGCTTAAAGTTACCTTTGAGGGCCCTCCCTGGAGGCACAACGGTTTAAAGAGCAGCACTGAGAAGCTAGATGCAGCCACTTCAGCACGAGTTCCATCCCTGACCAGGCAGGTGACCCACATGGCATGGCAGACCTCTCCTGTCTCACCCACTTCTCCACTTAGCAGTGTACTCACTGATCTGCTTGTTCTCCTCCCCACTCTCTCTCTCTCTGGTGAATCTTCTCAGCACCCCTGCACCTCTGGCCTGTACCCCAGTTCTATATGCATAACAAAAGTTACCATGATATTCTCAACCCAATTTATTGATGAGACTTTTTAAAAGTAAGGTCGAAATCTTTAAGATGTGAATTAAAGTCAAGTTTCTGTATTTTCATTAAAAAAAAAAATCCAGACAGTTGGACTTTAAATTCATATTTTTTTATTTTCCTTTCCTTCTTTTCTACTAATTGAAGGTTTCTCCAATAAGAAATTTAGGATGAGGGTTCTAACTTTTTCAAAGACCCAGTAAACAATTTAGAAGTTTTTCACTTCAATAATTACTCAGCCAACTAGTAAGTACCTTCTTAATTGCTTACTGAAAATGCAAAGTAGTCCACTCCCAGAGTAAGACACAACAAAAGGAAAGGCACATTAGAAGTTTTCAGCTAAGCCTTGTATCTTTTGATGTCTGAACTATACCTAGGAGGGATTTGCTGCAGGATTTAGAGTTCAGGGTGTTTTGTTCTGTAATATACCTCTCAAGATACATGAACATTTTCTTAAAGTTGGCAAGTACTAACCTCCGTAGTCCGTGACCAACTTCTGATGTTACCAGGCAAAAACAGGTATGTCCAGGGACCCTAACAAAGCGAAACACTCAGGTTTCTCATTCTAAGGGTCCATGACTGCCTGCATTCATAAGGGCAAAGTAATCAAAATCCATGTGCACAAAGATTTCTAATTGGTGAAAGGTTTAAAAGGAATAGAAGGAGGGAGAAGTAGAGGTGAGAGAACTTCAAAATAACAGACTCCTAATCAAACTCCAAAATAACAGACTCCTAATCAAAGTCCAAATCAGCTATCCCCTCATGAGCAAATAGTCAGCTATGCAGGCAGTATCCAAAGTGGAAAAGCCAAGACCTAAATACAGAATCACCAGGAAAACAAATCCAAGCAATTTTCTGGGAGGAAACACCAGCAATGGGTTGCACAGGGCCCAGGCTCTGGAAGAGAACGTACCACCCAAGCTGAATCCACCACAGGGTGAAGATGGCAGTTACTGTAGTCTCTCAGTGAGATTGTTGTTGCCTGCCGAATGCTAGAGCCAGAGAAATAGCCACAGGTGGACGTCAGCTGAAAGGACTTTGCCCTTGACCGGAGCAGAGGCAGGAGATCACTGCTTCACAGAGGGGCAGCTAAACTGAAGCTCAAGTGGGAGAAGTAGCAGGAGGCCCCACACTTATCTTTTTAAAGTTTTCCCTGAGGGTGTGTTCTGCCGGCCTGTTCCAGCTTTCACCTTCAGAAGTCAGGATAAGGCAGCTAGACCCACTGGTCTCTCACACTGGCAAAGGAGTCTTCATTTTGATGTAGCAAGTGCTTTACTTACTAGCTTTAAAATGCCGGACCCCTGGGCTCTCCCTTGTGGCCAAGCGAGTTAGGAGACAGCACTGCAAGCAAGCCACAGCCACTTCAATGCGAGTTTGATCCCCCACTTGAGAGGTGACCCACGTGGCACAGCAGACCTCTCCTGCCTCACCCGCTACTCCCTGCTCTGTCTCTGGTGAATTCTCTCGCTGCCCATGCACCTCTGGCTGTACCCCATTTCTGTATGGGAAATTAAAAAAAAAACAAATCTTAAAAAAAAAAAATGCTTGACCCATGCCATAAAAGTTCTCAACCTTTGGCTTTCAAAATTTCCTTATAGCTGTTATGTCAGTGCATATTAAGATTCTCCATCTTATCACAACATGGAAGACAAGAATAAGGCTGCACCTTTGTCTCAAACCTAAAGACTAAGAAAATAGAGCATAGTGAGTGGACTGAGAAACAACAAGAACCTGGAACCCAATATCCTTTTCAAGGAGCAGATCGGAATAGGACTTGAAGGCAAAAAAGAACCCATTGTGGAAACAAGTTGGAAAACACACCCTAAAACAGAACATAACACTTAATAAGAACAAAACATGGGGAGCCCTCACTTTAAAAAGAAGAAGAAAGACTCAGGGAGAAACAAAAGTAAATGGATGAATCAATATTAAGTAAATGGATGAGTCAGTATTAAAAACAAAAATTCATAAAGCTAAAAGATTAATCCAAGAAATTAGCTTTACCAATATCCAAATATCACTTCCTAAAATCTTTGGTATAGGAAAGTCCTACATTACTTAACTAAGAACAAGCAACAGGGTTTGACAACTAAATTTTGTTTTGGTTTTGGTTTTGAAGATTTATTTGTTTATGCATACAAGAGTTGGGGTGTCTGCCAGAGATGGGGAGGAGGGGAGCCTGTGGGGAAGAGGGTTGAGAGGATTCACCAGAGACAGAGTAGGGAACAAAACAGGCAGATCAAATGAAATACCCTGCTGAGGGGAGTAGCAGGAGAGACAGGAAAGATCTGCTGCACCAATGCGAGCCAGCCCCTAACAAAGGATTGAACTTGGGATGCAGTGACTACTGACAGCTTCATAGTACTGAGACTCAACCCATTGCACCACCAGGGGGGCCCCTGAAAACAAAGTTTAAGGGAAAAGTAGTAAAACCATAAAAGAAATACCTCCTGGGGTTAAGAAACCAATATTAAAACAGCATATTTTCAGCCAAAATCATAATATTAATAAAGTATTACCCCCAAATTGTTTTTCTTCTACCTATATTAAATTTATAGAGAGAATAAGATTTCTCACCATTTGGTTTCCACTTGATTTCTGTGGTGGGAGAGAGATCATCTGGAGCCTAATGTGGTAAAAATCTTTACTTGGTTGCCGGCATATTCAGAAATGTTAGCTCTCCTTCTCTGCTGTCATATTCAAAAACAAGCAGCTCCAGCTGTCTATTACTGTCTGTCATTGGTCCACCATATTGTCTGGGTATAAAGGAAATCATCCCATACCCTCCTGGGTTCTTCTAGTCTGGTAAATTTTCAAACAAGCGTCAGACAGAGAAGAAGGGGGAAATGCCAAAATTAAGTTTAATAATAACATGTATACCCTTTGTATACATAGGAAAGACCCAGCAGGACTGAGGACTTCTCCCTGTCCCTATAAATAAAGCTTTACTGGAACAGAGTCATAGCCATTTGTTTAGATCTTATGTCTGCCTTTGTACTAAAACTGCATTGTTGAGATAAAAGCTTGATTCAGTAGTTGTGAGAGGGATTAAATGACCCACCAGCCCATAATATTTACCACACAGCAATTCACAGAGTAAGTTTGCCAACCCCTATTTCTAGCTCAGTGAGTTCTGAACACCTTTTCTAGTTGCAAACGAATCTCTTGAGAGTCTAGTTAAAGGGCATGCTTAGGGCAAGCAGAAATTATGGTTTGTAGGTCAGTGGAAGTGGCATGCAGGAATCTGTATTTTAAAAACCTTTGTAGGCAACTAAGTTGTATAACCTACTTGAGGAATGCTGTTCAATTTGATACAATTCAACAGTATTCAAGAGAGAATTTTTTAAATGAGACTAGTGCCCAAGAATTGAGATTAAGAAAAACTTCCTGGACATGGCAATTATCTGCAAGTCTTGGTGAATGTGGGTTGTCACAAAGGAAATCCAGAAATTATTCCAGGCAATATAAAAATAGTATGAGCCAAGTATGTAGACCAGAAGTAGCAATGAGTGGAGCGTATAGTCAGGAAACAGAAGCCAGTAAAGGTGAGGTGTTACTGAGAGCCAAGCAGGAAAATATTGCACTGAATGGAGTGGTGAATCTGAGCAGCAGATTTCACTTGAACTTATGGAGAAAACGCTTTCAATGCAATTTAACAGGCAGAGATCTGCAAGTTGCAATAGAGATAATCCAGAAGGCCATTTGTAATATTATGGGTTAGGATCAAGGTACAAATTAAATGAGTTTGAACCTACAACTTGACCTTCACAAGTGGTGTCCTCAAACTTAGCTTGCATCAGCAAAACTTCCAGGGCTTGTTCAACTCAGAAAGCTGTCTTTTGCCACCAGAGTTTCTGATTCTCTAGGTGTGGGGAAGGGGATGACAATTTGCATTTCTAGTAAGTTGTCAGGTGATGCTGATGGTGCAGTCCAAGGATTACCTTGTAAGAACCAGCACCCTATCCAAATAAAATAAATAACCAGAAAAGAGAGGTCCTATAGTTTGCCCTCATATAACCTGTCACATTGAAATCCACTCAGATCTACGACTGATGAACCAAGACCAACCACCATCTTGGAAGGTTGAATGTTTGGATTGTAGTATATCCACTAGTCTGGATAGAAACCAAGTCAAAATTACAGTATTCTAAATAATAAAATAGGCCTTAGATATCATTTTGTTAAAATTTGCTTCATAGACTATAACAGGCATCCCTCATTTCCATGCTGCCTGCCCCATTTAATGAAGGTAGAGCTAGCTGAGGGGTCAGGTAACACTATAGAACAGAGGGCAGGTGGCCTTAGAACACTTAGAAGAGAATATTTGGAGGAAGCACAGAGAAGAGACAAGAAGAGAGACACATGGAAATGAAGGGGTCACTTGCTTCTCCGCTTTGGACTAGAACCAGGGATTTGGAAGACAGGGAAGAGACATATGGAAGAGGACGTGTAGAGATATTCAGAGAAGCTGACAAAGGCAGCCAATATCTTGATTTGTATTTTGATTCTGTTCCTTTTGTTCCAGACTTGCCTGGCCCCTTCCTCCCCTCTTCTATAGTTCCCACCAGAAAGTGCCTTTCCCTTGTGTCAGACTTTTGGGCCTCAGAGGTCCTTCTTGGGGCAAAACCTGGTTGGCTGGGCATTGACTCCTGAGGGGATGGGCAACTTTGGGTCTTTGATTAGGAAATGATATCCTTTCTCTTATTCCCTCCCTATGTAGAATTATTCTAGAAAAGCTCTTTCACACTATGAATACTCTTAGTCTTTATGTGGCAGATGGTAAAACCCCTTTAGAACATGCAAGTTTTGGGGCTCCAGGGTACCCCTCAGTCTGCCCACAGACAAGACTAGATGGAGAAACTGAAAACCAAAGAGGTTAGGTATTCCACTGCAATCCAAGGGTTTCCTTCTCCCAAAGGAACCTGCACAATGAAAATGGTTGCTATTTAATATGAAAAAAATAAACTAGAACTTAGTCCATTTTCCCTGAGCTCATCGAACACTTGCCTGTCACAAACATAGGTAAGTCTTGTCTTAGTAACTCCTACCTTATCTTAGTAATTATTGTACCAATAATTAATAATCCACATCTCATTGAAAAGAAGTCCACATTTGCGGGAATAGCCAAAAAAGATAATCAAGATTAGAAATCGATTTTGGCTCTTGACTAACTGGCTCAAAATTTATTCCTGCATTACTTTGTGCCTTTAAGTGTCAAACCATCACATTACTAGTATTGATTATATTTTATTTAGTTCTTGACAATTTTGCTGAATTTTAAGTACAAGGAAGTGGAAGCTTGATTCATGTTCAAACCCTCGTCCTGGATGATGGGTAAATGACAACTCAGGTAACAGCTGCAACTGATTGAAAATGGCATCTAAGCAGAGATGCTTTTAGCTACCTCTGTGCTCCCAAGACACTTAGAAATAATTCAGATATGGTTTCTTATCAGCTGGGTATTAGCAGCTTGTAAATATGTATCCCCACTCAGCATAATGGTTTCTGACAGAGTAAAAGCCACCTGGAAAACATTTAACTGTCCTTCTCCAAGAGGTTGTTTAGCTACTTTTTCCCCAAGGGACAACCAATCAAAAATACATTAGTTTGTTAACATGTGGGATGTGTCAGGCTTTTGTTTTGTCTTGCTTTGTTTTGTTTTCTGTGTGCTTGGAGTTTGTTCTCTATGCTCTTCAGCTCTTCATTTGCTTTCAAATGCAGAGTAAAAGGGATTGGTCTCCTTGTCCAGTCTCACATCATATGGAGATAAAATGAGTTAATCTTTAATGAAGCAGAATGTGAGTTATATAAAGGCAATTTCCTTCCAGGCTTTACATGATGGCTCTTGTTCATTTTATTGGGTTCATCAACCAAATGGTTATTTATTCATATATCCATCCAGCCCATATCGAACAGGGCTACATGGAAGGCATTTTGACAGATTTGGGTTTCCCACCCCTTATAATTAATGGAAAAGAAGGAGCAAGCGAATACTACTACCATACTGGACTCAAGTGGATCCTAATTTCCCTTGTGTTCCCATATGGTATCATTCAGGCTATCTGGATTGCTTTAACATTTTACCAAACAAGATTACTCTTGTGCCATTTTCAAAGTGATATAATAAAGAATTTAATTTCTTTGTTTGGAAATTCTAGGTATTATGAAATATTCCTTTTTAAAAAAAAATAATAATAACTTTAGCAGTTTCCCTCGGCCTGGTATTTTTAGGTATTCTGTACACTGGTATTCTTTCCAAGCTTATCCTAACCTCAGATGAACCCAGCCCTCATGCCAGGCCTGTCTAAGCAGGAACTCCTAAGCATGTATCGGCAGTCCCCACCTTCGTGTATGGCTGTTTTCCCTCAACCTAAAATGAACTCCACTTCCTCAAAGACTGTGAATCCTTCCAAGACCAACTGAAAGTTCAACATCCTCTACCAAGCTCCTTTGTAAACCGTGGCAACCCACCATGAGAACTTTTTCTGTATTCTCGGGACATTTATTTTTCCTCACTACTTGTTTGACACAACAAAATTATGCCTTATATTATGAATTACTGTTTTGAAATCTGTGTACTCTAAGTGAGGACAATTAACAGGGCATCATTTTTTTTTTTTTT
>NW_004567104.1:14987202-15002434 GCF_000260355.1 Condylura cristata | reverse complement strand
TATTGTTTTCAGTTTTTGAAAGAATCTTAGAAAATTGGACCCTCCCTGGTGGTGCAGCAGGTGAAAGCACAGCACAAAAAAGCTTAAGCCACTTCAGCATGAGTTTAATCCCCGCCTGCCCCAGGGACAGCCACGTGGCACGGCAGACCCTCCTGACTCGCCTGCTGCTCCCCTCAGCAGTGTACTTCGACAGTTGGCCTGCTCTGCTCCCCACTCTGTCTCTGGTGAATCCTCTCACCCTTCGCATCTCTGTCCTATACCCCAGTCCTGTATGAATAAATAAGTAAATCTTTAAAAAACAAATCTTAGGAAATTAACTGACCTTCCAAATATTAAGTAACAATAACTTGCAGTAAGTAGTGTGTTTATTCTTCAAAGAACTTTAGAAACCTTTCCTAATTAATTTGTTAATCACTAACTAACCCAATAAACTGCAAAAGAGTCTGCAAAAAAAACATAAAGGCAATGGTTGTAACAGTAGCAATCTAAAAATCTAACCTTATTCAACAAAGTAGAGGAAGGACAGGGTTGTTCATTTGGTGATGCAAGGAGCTTGGTGTTTTATTATTTGGTTTGGAGTAGAAAGAGTTTCCTACCCGACATCAGTGTCTTGCTAAATATTGCCTGATCTTATAAGGAGCTAATAATACAGGGGCCCTCACTGGTGGTGCAGCGGGTTAAAGCACAGCACTAAGAAGCTAAAGCTACTTCATCATGAGTTCAACCCCCAACCTGAAGGTGACCCACATGGCACGGCAGACCTCTCCTGACCTGTCCGCTGCTCCCCTCAGCAGTGTACTTCGTCAATCTGCCTGTTCTGCTCCCCACTCTGTCTCTGGTGAATCCTCTCACCACTCCTGCACCTCTGGCCTGTATCCCAGTTCTATATGCATAAATAAATAAATCTTTTTTTAAAAAAAAGTAATACAGCTTTTACACACTGGATGTGAGGGTTTTCCATTTCATATGGAAGAATAAGAAACAAAGAAAATATCACATAGTGCTCTGTAAGCTGACACACCAAAATATACTTCAAGAAACATGTAGGAAGGAGATGGGATGAAAGAGGGGCAGAGAGATGATGCAAAAACAGTAATTCCCAATTTTAGTAAGTGAGCCAGATCCTAGAATTAGAAAGCTACTCAAATTGGAAGCTAAAGATGTCTGGCAATTTTAAATCTAGGATCAGAGGAACTTAGAAAATTTAGGCTGAAAGAAAATCAACATTCTCTGATCCCTCGACCTACAGTTTCTTTTCAGGTAGTTTCTAATAATTGTGATATCGAGATAAACAGACAGGGATGTGTGAGTGGGTGTAAGGCAGTTTCATGGTAAATGTGCAGTCCCACCGATTTATTCACCCTCAAAGCAATTTTAAAATCAATTCAGTATTTCCTGGATGGCTGACGTCAGCCTGCTCATATCACAGCGAAAGACTGAGCTGCTTGCTTTGTGCTCATTAGAATTCTGTGTACTACGCAATGCAGAAGCCTATATCTATTTTCAGGAAGACCATAAAACAAAGCAGTAAGTGTTCTTGTCTCTGGGGCCAAGGTGGGAAAAGCAGAGGAGTCGTGTGGGACGAGGTCCATAGAGGGAGAAGAGAGAAGAAAGCATGTCATCTGCTAATGTTAACCAGATTCTAGCAGTAAAATTAAGTGACAACCACATACAGTTAATAAAGTATCTGAAATACAGAGACAAATTCAAAAGTACTCCAAGAATTCAAATCTGAGAGGGACCCACCAGGAAGGGAGTGACAGACTATGTCATCTGGGGAAAATAACTTTACACCAAGGAAATTGAAAGCACCTTTCTGAGTTCTTCTTTTATTATTTCCATTAAGTGATTTTTCTTCTCACGATGTACGTATAAAAGAAAGTATCTGTCACTCATCTTGGCACGATTTATGTAAACATGGACCTAGTTCTTTTAGATCTGTGTGTGTGTGTGTGCGTGTGCGCGCACACAGGCAGACACACATGCATTTATATATGCACATGTATGTGTGAAGATTTATCTGTCAATAGACCCCCCCCCCCAGATCACACTATCATGGTAGAGGGACTCTGAGTTATGGCTGTGTTCCACTCTGGCTGCATTTGCTTCTGCCCTGATGCAGCAAGCCTGAGCAGCTACAGAGAGCCCTCAAGTTTTATAGAGACTTTTATAGAGCCCAGGGAACAAGGCTGCTACCTTTTCTCCAATGTGAGATGTGTCTGTTGTATAATTGTGTCATTCAGCTAGGCCTGCAGAAACCCCATGGCTCATCCTCTGGCTGAGAGAGTAAATCTTGCAAAAGGGAGGCTCCCCTGTGGACAGAGATGCAGCTCTCAGACACTTTCGGAGAAGTGCCCATGCTGTGGTTTCTTCAGTCCCACCTGATGGGCAGAAGCAGCTATATACCAACAAAGAAAAACAACCTCGAATTCAGAACAGGATGCATTAGAACATTCCCTGTCAAGCATTCTTTCTCCAGACATTAGACAAGCCAACATCAAAGATTACTTAAAAATCTCAATGAGGTGCCAAACTTTTTCTTCTTTTGGCCACTCTTTACACACACACACACACACACACAATAGCAAGACTTTTATCCTAGGAAGGTCAGGATGACCTTTCAGAGTTCATGAGAAACATAGCCCAGCACATATGCTCAGGCACTCATCTCCCTAGAATAGGCTCCATCTTCAAAGGCAGTGCAGTGAAAATTGCTCAAAGACCCACCTTCCCTGTACCTGAGGGTCAAGGAGGAAGAAAGAAAGGCAGAATTCTCCCAGGAGGGGTTGATGCTGGGCCCTCTTGGCACAAGAGGAGCCAGACACTTCTCTGCACGTCCTTTGCTTTTAGAGACAGCCCAGTTCCAGTTCTCCCCTGGAACTTGTGACCTGGCCCAGAGCAACCAGAATTGGGGGCCTGCTGTATTGTTGGGGAGTTTGAGGATGGAAATTATATAGCTGAAATTCATGCCACAGAGTGAGGTAACGGCAGTACAGGGCAGTTCAATGACTCATCAAAGGTCACATCATCCTTTTTTTTTAATAATTTATTTATGTTCTTACATTTGTTTTTATTTTTGTATAGTATTGGATTCTCCCCTCAGGTGTAGTCCCTGTAGTTCACCCACCACTATAGTCTCTGTGTTCTTCCTCCCCCCTGCTGTGTGCCTCAGATCTATGGTAAACTTGCAAGTTTTGTCCTTTTACTTATCCTTCATTCAGTTTTTTTACATTCCGCATGTAAGTGAAACCATCAGATAATTCAAAGGGAAACCTGAACTCTTACGTTTATTGCAGCACTATATACAATAGCTAAGACATGCAAAACAACCCAGATGTCCCCAATGGATGAATGAATCAAGAAGATGTAATGTATATACACAGTGGACTACCACTCAGCAATCCCCCCAAAAATAAACTCACCTCATTTGCTACAACATAGAGCTGGAAGGGATAATGCTAAGCAAAATAAGTGAGATAGAAAGTACACATTAAATATCACGACAGGACCACTGTCTAATGGGCAGGGCACAGTGGACTCTACTGTTCCTCTAGACTGTCTCTCTCTCTCTCAACTGGGTTCAAGTCTTAGTTTTACCGCTTGTGACCTATGACTAGTCACTGAACTGCCCTGTACTCCAATTTCCTCATCTACAAGTCAGGATAGTAATAGCCCCACCTCATAGCAGGTTAATGAGGATTAGATGAGACAAATTTTCAAGGAGTTTAGGACATGTACCTGGAATGCAATGAAAGCTGTGTTAGGCACGATTATCTCACGCCCACCCCACCCGATTTGCCATTGACCTGCTCTTGGGCTTTGAAGGGAAGAGCCAGGGAGTCAGATTACTGCACTTCAGCTCCCACCCTGGGCCTTGGCAAGCCTGGTGGGATTGGCACTGCCTCCAAACACACCCCCACCTGCCCCGGCGGTACTCTGGGCTGAATGGAAGCAGAGTTGTTGGCTGACTCAGCTGAGAGGCACAGACGTCCTCATTACCCTGAAACAACCTAATTAGGAGCGTCTATAAAAAGGAGGCATTGGCACTGAGGGAGAACCTGGGCTGCTTACTGAGAATAGGAGCGTATGTTTCAAAAATGCTATTTTGAATATAATGTTGGGCCTTATTTATCATTAAGAACACAAAGGAGAAAATGCAACCACTGAGACACCGTCCTTCATTTTATTTGTGGAGGTGGTGGGCGGGGGGAGGTTGCTATTTTCTATAAATAAAGCATACATTCCATGGGGAGAGATGCCCATTATCTGCAACCTGCTTGCCAGCATCCAGGATTGCAGGGGAATGGACCAGCGAACCACAGGTCTCTGCATATGAAACTAAAGATAGGTGTTCATATAATAAAAACCAAAGATTCAATGTAGGCAAGACTGTATCGAGGCTATTTTTCTACCCTAAGTATATATCTTCTAAGCCAAAAGTTAACCTGATATATGACAGAGGATTTTTGAGTGACTTCAGTGATAGACCTTATGCTATCTTTAAGGCAATAGTTTGAATATCAAAATATTGACCTTTGGAGACTATGAGAGAAAATAGGATAGGTTGTTTGACTAAGCTGAAAATTTTATGCAGTTAGCGTATTTATTCATTAGGCAGGAAGGTAAAAGGCTGCGAATAGGGAAATTTGGACGTGAAAACTCACAGTTATCATTTATATGGGAGAACACCCCCCCCTTTCTTGATCAAAATAGCAAAGAGAAACTTTAACTGGCCCCTGCGTCTCCATGGCGACTCTCAGAACATTAGTAGCCGTGGCAGAATTTACCAAAAAAAAAGTCTCAACTCACTGGTGCTATCACTGTTCTTAAAAGGGTCAACCATCTATGTACTGACTACATCCTCCTTGTCATCCTAGGACATCTGAAAGAGCCATGCATCTGTTGAGTGCCTGTGATCTAACCTGTGTGCTCCTGAATCAGAACCGTGGGGGATGATGTTTCCCTGATTTCAACAGAGTTCTGCCTGCAGAGTCATCCAGAATCACTGTGGGTACTGTTTGGAGTCAGACCCTGGATTCAAACCCTGGCTCCTCTTTTATAAGTCAGGTAACCTTACTGAGTCTCAGTTCCAGCACCAATAAAATGAAAATAATAACCAGCACCTGATTCTCTGTAATAGCTGTGGCAACATAAGCAAAGAACCTTACTCATGCTAAGAATTCCATGAATCTTAACTGCTGTTGCTGGAACAGAAAAAAAAAAAAATCAAAACATGGTAATTACCAGGATATTGGCCTTGAGTATAAGCAACTGGCTGTCTTCTAGTCCTCTCCTAGGAACTTTAAGAGGAATAAAAAATATAGAGCATTTTGGGCACTTCCTAGTGGCACAGCGGGCTAAAGCACAGCACTAAGAAGCTAAAGCCACTTCAGCATGAGTTCAATCCCCGCCCGGGCTGTGCTCCACATAGAGCCATAGAGCGTCAGACCTCTCCTGACCTGCCCGCTGCTCTCCTCTTCAGTGTACTTCATTAGTCAGCCTGTTCTGCTCCCCACTCTGTCTCCGGTGAATCCTCTTACTAACCCTGCACCTCTGGCCTGTACCCCAGTTCTGTATGTATAAATCAAAAAATCTTTTTTTTAATCAATAAATCTTTAAAAACAAGAAGTTAAAAAAATAAAGCATTTTTCCTAACATTAATTCACCTTAATCTCTTGGAATAGTATATAATTTTTAATCAATTAAAGGGCCTAAGTTATGTCAATATATTTAATAAATTACAACTAATTATCATTTATGCAACTATAAATCAATATAATTTTTTAACTAATTTGTCAGCATTCTGCATGTCCATGTAACTTTGGGGTTATATTTTCACTCCTCCACATGGGCACATGCTTCACTCACCTTCCACCAAATGCTTTTCTTTCCCCAGACCTCTCTGCTCCTTCCACTGCCCACCCTCTAGTAATGAATAGATCTTAGAAATGAGACTGAGTCAAAGAAAGAGAGAACCAGTTAGGGCATCCTCCCTTGCTCTGGCCCCTCAGCCCACTTACAAAGAAAAAACCACCTCCCACGGTCTACCCAACTCAGTCCCTACCACTGTGGAGATTTTCATTGTTCTTTACTTTTTTAAAAGTAAGTTTAAAAAAAAAAAAGGACAGTAATACACATTCCATTGTGTATTATTATCTTACCTTTCAGATTTGTCTTAGCAGTTCAGAATTTAACCTGAATGCTTTAATGGGAAAGTTATAGTCATTGGTGTTGAACTCTGGCTTCTGGGGGGGTTTGTTCTGTTGGGTTGGATTTTTTGTTTGTTTGCTTGATTATTTGCTTTCTCCTTTGCTACATGAACATTAAAAGTTTGGCTGTATTCAGTAGGAGGTCTGAACAAATATACCCTCACCTGAAGTCATTTCTTCTTTAGCCTTTTCTTATTCCATGAGTTTCTCAAATACCAAACTTCATGTTATGTCTTCAGCAATAAATGAAGACAGTGTTTTAGATGAGGAAGTTGAAAGGCGATAGATCTCTAATACTGAAAGTTGTTTACTCCAGCTGCAGGCAGTCTCCTCATAAAATTGTGAGTCACAAAAAAGAAACAGTCTCTGTGTTCTGTGTCATTTGCAAATAAGGGACAAACATGAATTAAAAAGAAGCCCATGAGGGCAGCAGGGAGATTCCAGAAACACAAGAAAAGGTGCACACTCCTGGAAACAGATGGTCTGTGGTCCAGCCAAGGGTAAGGAAACAGAGGTGAAATTGTTTCAAATACTTAAAACCACCCAGTTCAGAGTCTTGGTATTTGCTAATCTACACACACTGCATCCTGTCAGACTCTGGTAGCTTTTCATCTTCCCAGCCCAGGTTTTCTCACCTCCTTTCACACATCCTGTGCTTTTTATGCATATCACATTCAGGTTACCACATGCCCCCTCCACCATTATGCAGGGCAGGGTCAGAAAAGCAATCTAATTACTGATTAACATTTACAATTCTATAGAAGCTGCTTCTCCACACAGTGAATAAGCAACCTGATTCCCTCTTTCTGTCTGTGCAATTGGTTTCATTATTTCTGAGGTTGTATCTTTAGGAAAAAAGAAAGAAAGAAAACGCTCTGATATATTCCATTCAACCATTTGTCAGATCTCTTTAATTTAAAAATGAAACCAAAAAAAAAAAACTTATTTAAGAAACCACTGTATTAATGTAAATGTTTGGCTGAAGGTCCTTAGCTATGCTATTTATGGTATAACTGTCTTGAAACTGAAAACAAGAATTAATTCAACCTATCAGCAAAGATTTATTAGGAGCCTACTATTCACACTGTTTCATTAGCTGTGATGGAGGGTATGACAAATTATTCCTGTTCTTCAAAAGTCTACAGTAGAGTTGGAGAAGAATTAAAACTGAAATGATTATTTTTTTTTTTTAGTTGCTTGCAGTATGTCTATATAAAACTATATAAGGACAGTATAATTGAACATGCTTATCTGGCAATAGATGGTAGAAGGTGATATGAGTTCAGAGGTAACAAAGCCACTGGGCCATGTGGCTAAATGTGAAGACTTCCCAGCAGAGGTGTGATTTGCTCTAGGAGGGTCAGTGTGGAGGGTAGACAGTGAACTCACTGACAGGAGACAGCAACGTTCCCAAGGGAAGCAAAAGGAAGGAAGACACCCGGAAATAACAGAGGTGGCTACTTGCAAGTAACGTTCAGAAACCATGACAGGCGAAGGTGTCACTTCACATATGATGAAAGATAGCTTCTGGGTTTAAGACCATTGAAACTTCCACCATATTGTTCCAATTACAGTCTGTCAGCCAACATAAATATTTGTTAAGCTCCTATTATAGACAACACATCCTTGAGAATGAAAGAAAGCAGAGGAACAAAAAGCAAAGATCTATTCCGAGTGCAGGAGCTAGACATAAAAACAGGAAATGTTAACAATACAAAATATACTAAACAAAACAAAAAAAAAGTGAATTGGTAAATAAATACTCCATCTGTAAAGGAAACCAATTATTTTGTCTACTAAATACCTTTTCCTTTCTTCTGAGAATAAAGGAGACTTCCTTTGGTTTCCGTATCATTCCTCCCAGCTACCCCAGTAGTCCTGTGACATCCACAGGACCCCTCATTTGTTCTAGGGCCTGCCTGTCCTGGTCAAAATCAGCTGATAAAAAGCGAGTCCTTGGTCCCAGATTTTTTCAAACCCTTGTTACGTCTTTACTTGTTTTTCAATCTTGTGAGTGATGTAAGCATTCCCACTTCAATAAAGCTAATTCAAATTAGATGTTACTTGCAACTCAGAGGACCTCATTGAATTCCTAAGGGATTCAATTCTACTTTGTGTTATAATTTATTGCATTCTTTGCCTCAAATATATCTAGGATAAACTTCTGGCTGTTTCTCACTCATTATTTTGTCATCTAAAGTAGCTACCTAAGCCTATGATTTTCACTAAGCAAGACAGAATTAGTTGAATAATACTTGCTTGACAACTCACAAGTTCATTTCTCACTTCCATGGGATTTTCGTAAAAATGTGGCAACTATATTCTAGATGGTATTTCCAGAACCATTTGATTTCATCTCATGGTTTGATTCCCCTCACCCCCCATTGGCACTGTTTCCTACTGAATCCCCTATAAAAAAGAGCAGAAAACACAAAGAGATCTCCTACTTCTTAACCACCAGGACACAGAAATCATGTGTCTATTACTCTCAATCCACTGGAAGAAGTCAAATAGAGAAGGCTGGGAAATGCAATCCTTAGGTGGGCACCAGCTCCTAACAACTCTACCCTGTGGACAGTAGGTGTGTCTTCTACAAAAACAATCATGTAACATTGGTGTATTAACCCCGGGCCAGCCGGGCCACGCGGTCTCGAGGTGCGGGCTGGGGATGATAATGAACCAGGGGCGCGCGCGCGCGCGCGCGCGCGCACACACACACACACACACGCACACTCACACACTCACACACACAGGATTCGCAGGCAAAAGGAAGCTGTTTTATTGTTCAGATTCCCTCCTTATATATCCCACAGTCCCCGCCTCCGTATTTTTTCACCCCCCTTGTTTGTACACCGTCTGAGCATTTAGTCCTGCCAGCAAAAACATACTCCCTTTGGGTGCAAAAGACCCTTGTTCTTTAAAAGCCCACAATGTTCCTTACTAGTACTTCAGTAAACTCACCTCCACAGCTCTCCACTTTGGTGGAATTCACCTTACTGAAAGAGAGAGAGAAGGAGTAAAGGAGAATGGAGGGAGGGAGATGAGAGAAGGGAAAGAGTAAGAAGAGGAGAAAGAAAAATGAAAGCCACCCCGTTCGGAACAAAGTGATGAAGAATGTCGCTGTAGTTTTTGGAATTTTTTGTTTGTTCGTTTTTGTTTTTTATATTTTATATTATTATTCCTTTTTATAAGCCACGTGCTTTCTCCTTTCAGGTGTAGTCCTGGTAAAAATTCCCACCACCAGCTTACCTATGTGTCATCACCATAGTCCCTGAGCTCTTTCCTCCCGTTTTGATTCCTTTAACTCCCCATCCCATGCAGAATGTCTCTGATTTATATTTGTCTATGAATTTTCTTTTTTCATTTATTATAATTCTTTTTTCTGACCTCTTATTTGATTCCCCTACATTTCTCCAATAAGTGAAACTAGAATTTAAATGGGGGAAATACAAGATTCTGTCTCAAAAATCAAACAGGAAATATTTTTCTTACATTTGCCTGACTATACAAATGTAAAAAGCCCACTGGAAAACATCTTTGCTCACAAAAAATAAGGCAAATAAAAATATGGAGAAACTCCACTAACTACCTCAATGAAATGACAGCACCTCTAACATATTTTTAAAATCTCTCCCAATCATTCACCTTGAGGTCTCAACTGCATTAAGTCAAAGTTCATGTCTCCAGTAGCTTTTACTGTCAAAATTCTCTTCAGGGAACCAGTTGCCATATGAAAACACAGAACCGTCTGCCCAAGAATTATTCCTAGTGTTCAGAATTTCAAGGATGTGGATACCCTCTTTAACTGGCTGTTTCTTCTATTGAATTGAAGCCTATCTCCTTTCCCAATGAGGACAAGGAGGGGAAGGAGCTACAATCCTTGTAACAAACAGGAAATATTTCAAGACCTTTCTGGACTGCTTCCAAATATTTAAATTTTTTTCTCCTGCAAAGGCTAAAAGTACTAACCTTTATAGGATGAGTGGTGGGCTCTGGTCAAAAAAGTGGGATGCTTGTTCAGGTGGGGGGGTTGGGAAGAGTGAAAGAGATAAAGCTGAGTCTCACAGGTGGAGCGCCCTAGGAAACTCAAGGGGTATTAAGGCAAGGTCTCTGGCATTATAGGGAACTCTGCAAAATAAGGCTGTGTGTAATTTGATTTTGTTTCCAGTAACTATCATAGTACCTGACAATCAGCAAGTATTATTCAATAAATATTTGGGTTATAAGTAAATAAATGAATAAATGCAGCTAGGAATTAAATATATCTTTGATACCAGATGAGTATTTGACTTGAATAAGAAAAAATACATAGAATATGGACACAAATTGGTGCAAGACAAACAGGAAGCATTTGATGCTTTACATACTTTTATTTAGAAACTGATGTGGTCTCTGAGTCAAGAGCAAAGATGAGTCACCACACAGAATTTAAAAGATTTGGCTAATTAGGAGGGATGTTGCATCAGGAAGACAAGGAAGTTATTACTTTTCAATTATTGTACAATCTAATTGGAAAAGGTCAGTGGTAGTAAAAGATCTGATTTCTTTCTTCATAGCGTCACTATTTTAATCCAGAAAGAAGAGCCAGCTTTGAGCACAAATAAAAGGTAGATCTCACTCACTGTCCCTTTTTTTCATCCTTCTGTCATCAGCAAATGCACCTCCATGCAAACTCTGACTTTCTAGCTTTCCAGGCCCTCCTAGGACAACACCTCTTGCCTCATACTTTCCTCTTTGGAAGTAAGCATCTCAGTCACTTAAACTGTGCTCGGCTGGTGAGAGCTGCCTAATTCATTATCCTTCATGTGTTTAGAGCAGGCAATAGTGGTAAATTTGGACAAAATAGCATCTTGCGTACTGGGGCCTTCTGGAGACTAGGCCTTTACTCAATGGTATAGCTCTAATTATGGGAATGTTCGAATGAAGTCACGTCACTGGAGAGGAGATCAGGGGCAAGCTGAACTTTCACTGCCCTTTAAATCACACCAGGAGAGACAGCCATTCTTTCTATCAGGTTGTCAGATCCAGATGAGAGACCTGATTATCACTCCCTTTGGAAACAGTAACCAGTCTGGTTGAAATTAACCCTTCGAGAACTGTCATGGAAAAAAAAAAAAAACACAGGGCTGTCAGAAAGATAACATTTGCATTAGTTGATGTCTTTTCAAACGAGTAAGTATCCCCAATCATTGCCCTTTGACTCTCTGAGCCCTTTGTTTCTGATTATCTCAAATGCTACTTATTAATTAACAATTGAAAAGACATGCAATAGTGCTCTGCAGTGTCCCTTATATACAACTGCTGGGAAAAAAAAAAATTCACCTAGATAGTCTTACGAACAAAACTGAACTTCCCCTAAGATTGTAACTGTCACCAAGTCACACCAGAGGGACAGCCTGCCACAAACTCCATGAACAGTGTTAAGGCGTTATGTCCAAAAATGATCGCAAAAAGTTGTAGCAACTATTATATGGGTCTATGAAATTTACGCATTTTTCCTTTCCTTTCCTTTCCTTTCACTACTGCTATTTTAAATCATTTCAGAAATAATAGAACATAAAGGAATTCATAGAAATATATACCCATACACACACACACACACACATACATACATTCATACTATGTACAGTCACTGTTCCTAGAAAGATTCCCAAAGGAACTGTCTGTCAATTGTCTTCTCTTCAAAATCACAAAGTAAGTTATAATCTTTGTTGCATATTATAATAGTATCACATATTCAGTGGAAAATTCTATAGAAACACAACCAAATATATTTTCTGTACTGAACTGAACAACAATAACAACAACAAAGACTCTCTCACTGATAAGTACCAAAATCAAACTTATGCATATTACAGAGGAAGATAAATGAGTCACGTTGTAGCCTATAGGCTAGACTAATTGACATATCCACGGTTCACCTTAAAGTAGCTGATAAAACTTGTTTACTTATCTGTACCTCATGAAGCCCATAAATCAGTGCTTGCCAACAGGACACAGATTTAGTCATATAATGAGCAGACCCAGAAGAAGCAATGCAAATGATATAAGATAGCAGAGAGGAAATCAAGAGAAATCAAAGCTAACAGTCACTGTCCTTTATGAGTCTGATACCTGAGGCTATCAGAATGTAACCTTACAGTTTACAAATCATATTCAGAGTAATGGTGCTGAGTCATACAGGAAAGGTCAGGTCACATCTGATAGATTATTAAGACATGAATTATGCATCCTTGCTAATTGTCCACTAAAGATGGTGTTTGGAAAGCTTTGATACATAAAATACATCTAAACACTGAAAGCAATGTATTTCCACAATGTTAATCAACAAAGTATTGGGTCAGTCAACTAAGTACAGAAATCGAGAATTGGAGTGACAGAAACTGTCGAAATGTTACTCTATTATTTTAATCTATTTTTGTTTCTTTAGAATACATTGAATGTTTTTTAGTTTGTGAGACACTGTTTGAATAATTAAACATGTGTTTAATTTATTAAAAGTTGAAGAGCACTGTTTCTAAAATGCATTGAAATATCTATTTCAGAGATTTATCCAAGTGTACCAGGAACCCTTCATGGTTCAGAGGATAGGCATGAAAAGTCTTCATTTACCTACACAACATCCCCCTAGCCTCAATACAGATTTGCTTTTGGTAAAAGTCTATATAAATGTGTGTGTGTGTGTGTGTGTGTGTGTATTGCTAGTACTCAAATTTTTAGAGATGCTAACTCAACTGTATTTATATCAAGTAGAAATTATGCCAAGCAGAGTTCTAGCCTCAAAGAGTATCCGGATCAGACCAAACCTACCCATGATCACCAAAGAGCAGAGTCTATCCATGGGAAATCAGGTAGACCAGGAGTCACTGCTGTAGACTAAGTACTGTATGAGAGCTGTAATTGTAGTGCTTGTTACAAGACCAATGCCGATAGGGGTGAGCGAGATTTGTATATATAAAAATGCACACATGTGCATGAAGAGAGAAATAAATGCTTATTTGCATGTGTACATATTAACTCCACTGACAGTTAAATTACAATGCTCTCCTTCACAGAAACAAAAAACATGCTATAATAACTAAAGATTATAACACCTACCATCCAGTAAATCTTGACTGGAAACCAGGTTCTGCCATTTTTTAGCTGTGTAAACAAGGTCCCAGTTACTTGACCTCCCTGAGCTTCCACTTTCACCTGTAAAATAAAGGCACGTCTGTTATCTAATGTAAAGAATTATTAAGGCTCACATTTCTTATATTTTTTCCTCATTATTGGTATATAAATGTCCCTTAAAATAATCTGTGGCCTCCAGACCTTCAGATGATTCAGTTTTTCATTATAGAACTCGGTCTAAATGTTGCCTTCAATGTGAACATGGAGGGGGCAGGGTGGACCCTTAAAACACACAGGTGTGATGCCCAAAAAGGAACAGCAAACAGTCACGCAGGGTAGAGCTTCAGCATTTTTGGAAGCCCAGATATTTTTAGATTATTTTTCAAATGGAAAACAGACACACAACCAAAAGGCATAGAACAAACACCCAGAAATATTTTGCTTCAATTTTACATGGGTTATTTTTATAGATCAGTCTTACTGTGTGGATTTCATTGTGAATGAAATGAAACCCTGATATTGCTTCCATGGAAACCTGTTTCTCTGCGATTGGCTGAGCAGTTTCCAGGCGCTTCAACAATGCCGCAGAATGTACATGTTAATATTTAACAGACGCAGTAAAACCTCCTGACCCCACGACTTGTTATGCAACTCACTAGTAACAAAGAGACTCAGATCCTTCCAACGTTTTCTCACCCCCTAGATATCCTTGTGAGGATTTTTTATTCCCTGTTAAAACCTGACACGCAGAGAAACAGGAGAGGGGACGGCGGGAGTGAGGCCACACTGTAGAGGGGGGCGTAAAACTTGAAAGTGTGATAAGGCAAAAATCTTACCGCAATTATAATCGCATTGCCTCCGTTCCGTGTGTTTTATTTCAAGAAAGGACAGGTATAAAATAGAAAAATGATTTGCCGAAAATGAATGTATTGCCATTTTATACTTAATCATGATAATGTCATGTCACCTAAGACAGTTTATATAACCATGAGCACGCTGCTGTGATTAACAAGAGAAGAGGACACAAATGATACAAACGAAATGGCCCAAAGGAGACAGTGTGTATTAACCAGTGTTATGGGAAATTGAGTTGTTTTAAATATATATGATTTGAAACTCCCAGTGTGCCTTGAATTAAGAAAAGCATTCATATCCAAACAAGGTCTCAGTTTGCAAGAGTTAGAAAATGTCTAGGTAATCATTCTTCCACAATTCCTGCACTGCCTGAATACTTGAGAACATCTCTTATATACGCAAAGATTTATTTATACCACATCATGAGCAAATCCACCACTTAACAGGGTGATCAGCATTGAGAAGCAGCAAGGGTTGTTAATGTTTGCATATATTATCATTCCACTTAGGCTATTCTTAATAAAATCTCTTCTTAGAGACTGAGTTGCTCATGTGCCAGGAAAGGATGCAATTTGTAAGCCTGAATATATACATTTTTAGGTTAAAAACCTTAAAAATGCTAAGTAGGAAATAACTAGGACTTTCAGCTTGAAAATGAAAAGCATGTTTGGAAGTGCTACTGGGCAAATCTCTGGTCTGTGTCTAAAGCTGGTTATTTGCTGAGAGCCCAGAAGATGACTGTCCATGTGTTTTCTGTAAATCTTAAAACTAATACAAAGTAGGATGAGGTAAGTTTAAAGATACAAATATACAGTAGCATCTCAGTTATGATAAATTAATATTACATCGCAACCATAACCATGATCATCTCTGGGAGCATATATATGGGTTTTAATTTATACCTGACTTTTCACACTGTCACACGAAGTTTTTTTTTGCTTGTTTGTTTTTTATTTTTTTCTAAAGATTTATTTATTTGTACATACAGAACTGGGGTACAGGCCAGAGGCTCAGGGGTGGCTAGAGGCTTCACCAGAGACAGAGTGGGGAACAGA
>NW_004567104.1:14958503-14986585 GCF_000260355.1 Condylura cristata | reverse complement strand
TATATATATATATAGGCTTACAAATTTTAAAAAGGTGCACATCTATCATCTCATTCCAGTCACAGTAGGCTGGGAGGAAGATATTCTGGAGAGTTAGAGTCTCACTTCCCACTTACAGGTCAGGAAAATGAAGGCCAGAGGTTAGCCAACTTTGCAGGATGCCAGGGGACATGACACTTAGAATGTACCTGCCATCCTGGGGCCTCCTATCTCACAACTTAGATTATACATGAGATATATTGTGTTGATGGTTTCTCATCTTTTAAAAATAAGTTATGCATTTATTTTCATGTCTTAACATTTTGGTTTTTGTTCCCACATGTTACACACTATGAGTCAAGCATAAGTCTCTACTGACACTTACACAACTCAATTTCAAACCTTCATAAACCTACCTCATCAAAAATAAAAAAAATTTGAATTAACACACAACTCCTTCCTTTGTGTTTTTTTAAAAAAAAAAACTCATTTATCTATACTGCTAAACATCTTTGCTGAAGAACTTAGAGTACCTCAATCAATTTCTCTTTAATGTGCTATCTGAAAGTTTGAATCTCTGAGGTTCTAAAATCTGCAGACTCTCCTAGCCATCCATGCAGTTTAGGGAAGAGGATGTAGGAAGCGACTATTTATCTAGGCAGTTTATAATGAGCAGTGCCTAGAAAGGGACAAGGAACAGAAGCACTCCCAGCGGTCCATGCCTAGTGGGCAGTAGAGAAAGGAAGATCAAATCCGAATCAGCAAATCTGAATGAAATTAGTAGTCAGCACAAACAGAATTCTAAGGACAGACACAAGATGCATGGGAGAAAAGAAGGGAAATGCTGACAAATGACTGAGGATGCAGCCTCGAAGAGAAGTCATCTGTAGTTTCAAAGTTCCTTTTTCTATCACTCATTTGCCGTAAGGGTTCTACATCAGCAGTTACTACAAGCATACATGAGTACATTAGGAAAAGGTATCCCTTCCTTCTAGCAGTGTTGCATCAAAGCATGCAGCTGGGCATCAGGTTATATCCCTCCACTTGCTTTTTTGGCTAGAACTCCTCCTGCAGTCTGCAACTGGCACATCTGGTGCAGTCCTGTCCAAGAACTAGGTACATAATCAGGTTGGCCTCTAATTAGAAAGTATTTTGGACTCCTTTCTAACAAAGTGTGTTTGGTTGATGGATACACATGTACATATCTGCGAAACATGGAGACAAAGAGGTGATTTCTAGACCCAGTGGCAATGAATTGTTTGCCTAGTTAAAAAGAAAATAGAGGCCCTCCCTGGTGGCGCAGCGGGTTAAAGCACAGCATTGAGAATCTAAAGTCGCTTCCACATGAGTTCGATTCCCGCCTGCCCCGGAGGTGACCACATGGTGTGGCAGACCTCTCCTGACCCACCCGCTGCTCCCCTCAGCAGTGTACTTCCTCGATCTGCCTGTTCTGCTCCCCACTCTGTCTCTGGTGAAGCCTCTCACCGCCCTGAGCCTCTGGCCTGTACCCCAGTTCTGTATGCATAAATAAATAAATCTTAAAAAAAAAAAAAAAGAAAATAGATACCCACCTCTTGGAGTCCTATAATGACTGAATGAGTTAAAGTATATCCCACACAGAGCACAATGCCCAGCATGAATCCTTCAGTAGAATGTGGGTTCTCTGCCATTTTTCTCTTTCATACTAAAGGTATTTAGATAAAGCGGCTGTTATTGGGGTGTTTTATTTAAAAATCCAATTCTTTTTCACAAATCCCAAACCTTTCGTATCCCTCTACAATAGAAACAACCTTTTTCTCTCCCCTACCACCACCCTCCGCACCAAGTACATTTTAGAATAGCGGGCAGTGTGCCATAAACACTGAACCCATCTGGAAGAACTGCAAATTAGTTTTCTATGAAATGCTAGTGTAAAACTCATAGCCAGCTCTGACTTTACATTTTATAATGAAACAAAAATTTGGCCCAGATTTGTGAAAATTTTGCCAGCATTTGCTATGGGCCTGTGATTGTCATTAACCCATGGAGTTGAACTCATCACAAAGGCAAAAGATTCCAGATATGTTGGAGCCCAGGCAGAAGTCAGGCATATCTCTCAAATGTCACTTTGAACACTGACCCTAAAAAAAATAAGTCAAAGCTGATGCACAAGACTGTGCAGGAAAAATGTGCACCATCATGTCTTTTGATGAACTTGGGTCACAGTCCTTCCTGCCATTCTCCTATCTCATCCAGATGAACTCCAGAGACAGATGAGCTATTTCTGAATGTTTGCCATGGTTTCTGGAGGCATTCATTTGTTCTCTCCTTCTCTACAGCTGATACATAAATGTGTAAAGAATGTATCAGCTGCGTCTTGACCAAATGAAAAGGCAGCGATTAAGAAGATAGGCATGTTCTTTTGACCTCTCAGCACTGATTGCCACACTGACATAGAGTGAAACTATTTTCCTTTCTCTAAGGCAATTGTAGCCCTCTTAGAATTTCTGAACCCTAGAATCTCAGAAATATGTAACAAGCCACCCAGGGTGCTAATAC
Organism: Condylura cristata; assembly: GCF_000260355.1. NCBI lineage: Eukaryota > Metazoa > Chordata > Mammalia > Eulipotyphla > Talpidae > Condylura > Condylura cristata. Next base: position 14,984,068 of record NW_004567104.1, on the reverse strand, counting down.
TTAATTAAATGTCATTAGCCAGATTTTCCTGATTTAGTACAGTTTTAACCAGGGACAATTTCTAGGAAATGAAATTCAGGGCCACAATTTAACATGTGGAAGCTTAATAAGTGGGAGTTTGTGCAAATCATAGGATTTCCATCATTTAGGCAAGTTTGAAATTAGTGAAAGCCATTATACAGAACATAGGTCAAAGACCAAAGTTAAGCAACCCAAATCAAAATGAAAATGTACATAAAATAACAGAGTACAAATATTTCAAAGCTAGAAAGATTAAAAAAAAGATTCTTTTAAGATTAAGAACAGGTCAGGAAGTGATAACAGAAAATATGGGCTGATATTCTCTTTGGGGCTCTCTAAATGGTAATGATCTAGCTGATCATGCCAAGCAAGATCCTTTCTCCAGGATGCCAAGCACAGAGATAAACAGGGCTCTGGCTTTGCCTCCACCCACTCATTTTTATCCAATATTGTCTGTCCCTGCATCTGCCTCACTTTCCAGTTCTCATTAAAGACACAGTGCTTCTTTGCTTCTTGGAAGTAGCCATTTGAGCTATTTACATTCCATGAGAACCTCAAAGCCTGCCCTTCAGAAGAACTTTGCACTTAAAGAGGAAGGCAAGAAAACAAACTTCATGCTTTCCATACAAAAGGGAAGAAAAGACAAAACAACAAAATTATCAAAGACTGTTTCCTGGCAACACAACCCTTAATTTAGTTATGCTGGTAAGTTATTCAACAGTGAAAGGCAAAAAAAAAAAAAAAAAGACCTTAAATATGGCAGGAAACATGGATTGAAAATTTAAGTATGTCTGTAGATTTCTTGTAAAAAGATGAAAGACACTTTTCCTAGTTTCATTTCAAAGGGAGAGCAAGCCATTGAGATCTGCATGTTGCCTGAGGGAAGAGTTTGTTGACACTGATGCTCCCACCCAAGTTAACAACTTCAATGTCCATAAGGGGGAAATTGTCAGAAATTTCTAAATGTTTTACTTTATTCTACCGGGTCTTGGTGGCTGTGTGCATTGCCTAATGAGATCATATAAAATCCGCATCTAAACTTGGGTCTTATGAAACAGGAGGGGATCAACGACTCCATGGCGAAGTTGGTCACGTAAACTATGGTACCAAATACACCTGCTTTTCAGTGAGCCACTTTTGCTACAACACCATAATTCTCAGATTTTCTGAAAGGCCTTATGCCTTTCAGACCCTCTGTTTCCTTGAGTGACCACTGGGATTAAATTTTGAACAACCTTGTAGGGGAAGAGAAGACAGAGCCAGATTTACTTGAATATGAAGAAATAGAACACTTCCTGCTCCCAGCATAGAGGAGCAAATTCACACCCATTTCACATGTTTGACCAAAGTTTAAAAACAAAGCCAATCTTTGCAAAAACAAAACCAGTTCTAGTCCTTTGTAAATGAGCAGCAGAACTCCACATGCTGCAGGGTACCCATATTTACCTCCAACACAGCCAGTCAGTTGGAAAACCAGCCAAGCTTGATTAGTTCCCCCAATTTCCAACCTTCCCAGAGGTAGAAGAATTTCTGTCTCAAGCAGTTTCAGTTGCTGGCCTGAGATGACCCAAGGATGTCCTTTCTCTAGCAGCCATTCAAACTGAGGGGGGAAATCCACAGACTAGAATTTTCTCCTTGGTCAATCACCCCTTCACTAAGTAAATAGGAGCACAGTGGTTAATGTTCAAATAGAACTGATGTTATATGTCAATGTTAAAACCTACGTTTTCTTTTGTGTGTTCTTTTTACAGAACATATTAACAGTATCAAAGGGCAGCAAGAATTCCATAGGGGCAATTCACTTTTCTAGGCAGCAGGCATTCATCGCTTCTTAAATGTCTCATACAAGGCAGAATTTCTGGCTTGTTGAAAGAAAAGCATTTTTGAATCGAAACAGGAGAGAACTGCAAAATGAATTCCAATGAAACATGAGTAAGCAAGCACATCTAAGTAGGTCTTGTTATGACTTAGCATTCAAGGGATGGAGGGGAAAAAATGGAAAGAAAGCATCCAATTGTTTAATCAAAACTTCTAGTGCCCCTGTCCTGGAGTCAATTTGGAAAATGTTTTTTTGCTTTTCTAATCCCATTTCTCAATATCTCATAACTCAAATCTGATTGATCACTTGGTCACATCAGCCCCAACTCATTAAGCCAATTAAGTAAGAATGAACCCCTTGGAGAATTAGGCTCGCTTTGTTTTGACAAAGCCTTTGGCAACTGACCTTCTAAACATTCTGCTACAAGGTCTAATTTCAATTGCTGTGGTCTTGTATGGGTGGTTTGATTTTTTTTAAGGGGGTATGTTGCCACTCAGAAGGACTTCTCAGGACACTAGAAGAAAAAAAGAGTAAAAATTGGAGCAATCTGACAAAAATAGGATGCCTTGTCACCCAAACCCTGAGGCAGCTCATACATATGGTGCTGTATTTTAAACATGAAGAAACAGATGCTGTCTCAACAGCCTGGTCCGATTAGGACAGGCCTCTGAGAGCCCTTCCTTCCTGATGAATATCCTGAGAGGGGGGCTGCTCCCAGTAAGGCCCTCTTGGAGCCTGGGCGAGGCTGCACACAGACAGTAGCCTCAGTGCTGCCAGACATCTGCTGACAGGACTTGGGACTGAGACCCCACCTTGGGTCTCTAATTAATGCATTAGGAGGTCGCATTTTTGCAATTACTTGGAAGGAATACACTGCCTACCTGTAAAAAGACACTGTGTATGTTGACAGCTTGGAATCTGGGTAATAAATATGTTGGAAAATAATATATAGTCCAAAAACCTTGGTGCACAGAGGCTGGAAGAAAGGTCACTTTCGGCCCTCCCTGGTGGTGCAGTGGGTTAAAGCACAGCATTGAGAATCTTAAGCAACTTCCGCATGAGTTCCATCCCCGCCTGCCCCGGAGGTGACCACATGGTGCGGCAGACCTCTCCTGACCCGCCCACTGCTCCCCTCAGCAATGTACTTCATCGATCTGCCTGTTCTACTCCCCACTCTGTCTCTGGTGAATCCTCTCACCACCCCTGCACCTCTGGCCTGTACCCCAGTTCTGTATGTGCAAATAAATAAATCTTTAAAAAAAGAAAAAAAGAAAGGTTACTTTCAGGAAGTTTTTGGAATTCACTTTAGCCCCTAAAGTAACTCTTCCCTAACTATCTGCAACTCCAGAATATTACAGATTTTGGGTGAAGCCAACTAAAGATTAATACCAACCTGGGTTTTCTTCAGGTTAGGAAAAAAGGAGATAGGTGCTGAAGTGTTTTGTGTCTAAAAATTTTAACACATTTGGGGCATGGACTGTACCTCATCCTTACTGCATTCTTAGTAACGTACATGCAGTAAATGAGTGCAGAAGAAATGCATTTAAATCAATTTTACTTTTTCGTATTGCTAGTGTCTTTACTAATAAAGAGATGGTCAAGATTGTCATGTTTTAGGTCTACAAAATCCATCCTCTTCTACTTTATCACATAAGGTACCTGTAGGAACATCAGATGCTGATTAAAGATTCATCCTACTTTAGAGTTAGGGATGTCATGGTCCAATGCTTAGTTGCAAATGAGGCAACAGAAATCTAGAGGGTTTAAGTGGCCTGGGGACTATTAATAGAGTAATTGAAGCAGTCAGAACTACAGCTCAGCCCATCAAACCCCCAAATCAGTCTTTCTTCAAAGCTTATGTTCATATGTACCTCAAACATAAGGTTCTTCCTCTGTGTTAGGTATTAACAATTCTCCATGTGTGAGAAGGCCTTATACTACTTTCATGACCCCTTTTCAAGTAGCAGTCCCATTTTCCTAGTGCCACCTCTGACACTATGCTATAGATTATCTATCTTATCACTTACCCCACACTATTAGTGGGTATTCAAATCAATTCTGTAACATTTATATGTTATATGTGATAACATTACATATAAAGACACCAAAGAAAATGCCAACTGGAAAACTGTCACTTTCCCTTTTGAAATGAGCAGGTTCCATACACTGTCCTTGAATATGTTTTAGGTAATATGTAATTTAATGGGTTCTTAAAAAAAAAAAAAGCCTTCTAAGAACAGAGCAGCACTGGCTTTAAGTCAAACGGTATTTTCTCTTGGGAATAACTATAAATTTTCTGTCCTCCACTTCTAATAATTGGAATGGCACAATAGAAAGAATAGATACAGGCCATTTTAATAAAGGAGCACTTTAGCCAACTAATAACACACCATTCCTTCCTCAGGAAAAAAGAGTGAACTGGCTGATTATGGTGGCCGAGTAAAGTCTCAGTTGCTCCATCACATGGGCATTTCTGACTGTGGAAGGACTGGAAAATGTAATCAAGAAAAATATAATAAGCCAAACATCTTGAGCTCAAAATGTCCACTTGCCCTCAAAAAGTTTCCTGGAATTACTTTTTTCCATTATTATTTCGGACAGCAAGAGTTCTTTCTTCTAAAAAGTTCAAATGGGGCCCTCCCCGGTGGAGCAAGGGGTTAAAGCGCAACACTGCAAACTATTGCAGCCACCTCAGTGCAAGTTCCATCCCTGCCCGGGAGCTGATCCACAGGGTGCAGCAGACCTCTCCTGTCTTGTCCACACTGCTCCCCTCAGTAGTGTACTTCATCAACCTGCCTGTTCTGCTCCTCACTCTGTCTCTGATCAACCCTCTCACAGCCCCTGCACCTCTGGCCTGTACCCCAGTTCTGTATGCATAAATAAATCTTAAAAAAATAAATAAATAAAAGTTCAAGTGGATTAACCAGCTAGAAAGAGATCATTTTGTTATACTTTGATACTCTCATGTTTCTATTTAATACTTCTTATCTGTAATATTTCTACCTTACAGTGACTACTTGATCAATTCATATTGATCAAGTACCAGTATTCGAGATGCTACTCAGAAGACATAAGAACTAAGGGGTGGGGGGGTGGGAGCAGTTATCCAGTGACCATGGGCAGCTTGCTGAAACTGGAAGTATTCTCAACAGCAGAGTTCTAAATATACTTTATTTTTCTAAACATTTTTGGATTATAGTAGAGACAAGGAGGAGGATTTTTTTTTAAAGATTTATTTATTTATTCATATAGAACTGGGTATAGGCCAGAGATGTGGAGGGTGAGAGGATTCACCAGAGACAGAGTGGGGAGCAGAACAGGCAGATGGTCGAAGTACACTGCTGAGGGGAGCAGCGGGCAGGCCAGGAGAGGTCTGTCTCTCCCTATGGATCTCCTCCAGGGCAGGTGGGGCTTGAACTCATGCAGGAGTGGCTTTAGCTTCTTAGTGCTGTGCTTTAACCCGCTGAACCACCAGGGAGGGCCAGGAGGAGGATTTTATAGAAACTTGTAATTAGCTGATTAGAATTAAGTTGACATTATATTAACTTTATTTTTTAAATTTATTTATGCATACAGAACTGGGGTACAGGCCGGAGGTGCAGGGGCAGTAAAAGGATTCACCAGAGACAGAGTTCGGAGTAGAACAGGTAGATTGATGAAGTACACTGGTGAGGGGAACAGCAGACCAGACAGGACAGGTCTGCTGCATCCTGTGGATCACCTCTGGGGCAGGGGATTGAACTCACACTGAAGTGGCTGCAGGGAGCTTGCTAGTGCTGCATCCTAACCCACTGAGCCACCAGGGAGGGCCAATATCAACTCTAAACCATACTATTCAACTTATAATATCAAAATGTTAAAGAAAGTGGGGAGGAACAAATGACTACTTTAAAGTTGACTCCCAATTTGAACAACATAGTACAGTGGTCCTGGAGTATAATTTGAAATTTAAATTATACTAGTTATGAGCACATGCTGAGGTTAAATTTTAAAAGAAAGAAGACAAATTTCCCTTGAGGTAATTCCAAATAATTTATGTACTTTTCTCTCAAGATCTCAACTCTTTAAGCATGTATATAGCAACTTCCTTCCAAAGAACACAGCATGAAGACAAGTGGAAAAAATAACTTTGCAGTGGAGAAATCTGGCAAACACTATCTCAGTCAGTTTATTAAGCAAACATCAACAGTGAGAAGTTGTGTTGACAGCAGGTGCTCTGGATGAACATGGCTCTCACTTCTGTGGTCTTCTTCCCAAAACCCACAAGCCCAATCTACTAATCATGAGGAAAACACCAGCTACATCTCAACTGTGGAGGAGTGTGCAAAACTAAATGACCAGAACTCCCAGATCTGTCAAGATCTTTAAAAACCTGGCAAGTCTGAGAAACTGTCATCTCTAAGAAGAGCATCAGGAGATATGACCACTGAAAGGAATGTGACATCCTTGATGGAACTCTGGAAGTAAAAGGACAGGATGAAAGAACTAAGGCAATTTGAATAAAGGAAGAATTTTAGTTAATAGAACTACATCCACATTGGTTCAGATATAGCATATTCATGTCAGATGCTAGTAATAGGAAAACTAAGTCATGAATTTAGGGAAATTCTTTTTGTTTTTTTTTAAAGACTATTTGTGCATACAAAACTGGGGTATAGGCCAGAGGCTCAAGGGGTGATGAGAGGCTTCACCAGAGACAGAGTGGGGAACAGAACAGGCAGATCGCCGAAGTACACTGCTGAGGGGAGCAGCAGGCAGGTCAGGAGAGGTCTGCCCCGCCGTGTGGTCACCTCTGGGGCAGGAAGGAATCGAACTCATGTGGAAGCGGCTTTAGATTCTCAGTGCTGTGCTTTAACCCACTGAGCCACCAGGGAGGGCCAGGGGGAATTCCCTTTTTAATACTTTTATTTATCGCCCACTGTTCTAAAATTTTATTTTAAATAATAAAAAGGAAGTTGGTTGTGGTCCCAAAAAGACAATATAAGAGATAGGTATTAAAATGAGACAAGCCTTCACAATCAACAATAAAAGCTCTGAACCCAGTAGAGCCTGCAGTATCAGCTCCAGAAGAAAAAAAAAAATGTCAAAATTCATCTCTAAATGCCAAGGGAAGCTGTTTGGAACAATGTGTTAAGAATAACTAAGAGGTATTCATAAGCACAATTAGCACCTTGACTGACTAGGAGCCAAAAATAAGCCGGTGGGATTGCTAACAGGCCAGGTCATAAACAGGTCCTGCCACAGCAGCTAAAAGAAGGTGAGGAGAACAGAGTTAGGTTTGTAACAAGAACTTCTATGTTATGCGTTCCCACTGGTGTTTCTAATTAGGAGGAGGAATTGGATGGTTTTTTCTACAAAATCGTCATGTTGACATTTTTGTCACTTTTATAAAGGTTTTATGTCTAGATACAGGCAGTCCCTGCTCGCTGCCCTGAATTTTGCCTAGTAGAAAAGGACCTAAAAACACGTCCTTGCTGTGCTGAGGCTGACCAGCCTTCCGTTTCAGCAGCAATTCTTTATTTGGAGGGACTGAATCATCCATTTCTCACCTTTCTCACCAGCCAAGTATTTTTAACTTACTGTCAGCGATGGCGTGAACATAAGAGTCTATAAGGAAAAAAGATAGTCCATTTTTCACTTTTCTGTTCATTTGCTAAATCCAAAAATGCAATACAGCAGAAAGGAGGGCTTTTTATACAAAAACAATATTGGTTTTTTTTACATTTTCCTCCATTTTTTTAAATGTCCAAAGGGAGTCTCTGCCACCCTACTACTGACCACATCTTATCTGAACACAATTTCCCAGGACTATCCTAAGGACAGAATTGTGTCCAGTGGCCTTGACTCCACAATAAGCACTATGAACAGAAAGGGCATGGGGATGCCCCCGGCTGGAGGACCTGACCCTGAAGGCAAGCCTCTCTATACCCCTTCTGCAAGAGCTCAGAGGTCGAGGGTGTGAAAAAGAAAGCTGCCGAGGAACTGCTGAACACACCAATACTCAGGAAACTAGACTCCATGAAAATAGCTTGTTCTGGCCCTCCCTGGTGGTGCAGCAGGTTAAAGCACAGCACTAAGAAGCTAAAGCCACTTCAATGTGAGTTCGATCCCCGCCCCGGAGGTGACCCACATGGTGCAGCAGACCTCTTCTGACCCGCCTACGGCTCCGCTCAGCAGTGTACTTGTCAGTCGGCCTGCTCTGCTCCCCACTCTGTCTCTGGTGAATCCTCTCACTGCCCTGACAACTCTGGTCTGTACCCCAGTTCTGTATGCATAAATAACTAAATAAAATACTTTGTTCCAGCATCAAAAAGAAACTGTCAGGATTCCATTTCAGTTCTTTGGTCTAAACTGAGAAAATGAAAGTAGAGGGAGCAAAGCAATTGATCAAATTAAAAAGAGTGCTATTTTCTTATCTTCAGCTTTAGTGGGTAAAGTGACCATTTGAAAATATGTAAGCAAGAATTCTGTCTCTTCTTCTGCTATTATTTGCATGATAGATAATCAGGCAGAGAAAAGGATAGGACAGTGACTGGGTATTTCAGAATGATGAAATGTGTATAATACAGTTCTGTGTGGGACAACAAAAAGCAGAAGGAATAAATTACCCTCGGAACAGGATTGCCAAAGGAAATACCAAAGCCAATTAAGATAATGCTGAACAGATACTCTAGCTGAGCACATACTCCAGGCCCAGAATTGTGGACACAAAAAATTAGGAAAATTCAAGGTGAAAAAAGGTGACCTATGAAAAGAACAGCATGCAAATGGTAGAAAAGCTTGAAGACAAACAATAGCGAGGGGTTTGACAAAGGAGGTAGGAAAAGGGTCAGTGCAGAAGGAAGTAGTAAAACCTGGACCATGCAAGTTTTATAAGTGTGAAGTATCCAGCCTGTCCTCAGAATCTCTGAATTTACATTGGATGGCAAAGCCAAGCTCAAGACTATAAAAGGAGAGTAAATAGCTACCCCACTGCAAGCACTCTCCTAATAATTGCTATGTGTCAAACACATAAAGTGTAAATACATGAACTCCATATTGACAATAATCTTGTAAGGCAGGGCTTTATTTTCCACAGATGAGAAAACTGAGACACAACCATTCAGGTGACTTGCCCAAGGTTACATAAATTATTTTAATGGCTATCACACACTGATTCACATCCCACAAAAGCCACTTGCTGTTAGGAAGAACATGCATGCTCAGCTATGAACTGTGTTATAATCTAAAATAATTTTAAAGTGAACGGTTTGGAACTACTTTATTTTTCCTTCACGCAACCATGCCACTATATACCATGTGATAGGCTTTGGAGACACATAACATTCAAAAATCATGTCTTCCCGAGTATACATTCTTCTGAGAATCAACAGGCACATAAAATAAGATTAGTATGTGTGTGTAAAGGAGACAAAACAGAGAAGAGAAGCAGGAGTGGCCATTAAAACTTTAAATAGTGTAGCCATAGGTCTCATGGGCATGAGCAAGATCTTTGGGAATAAGCATTCCAGGCAGATCTTTGGGAGAAAGCCTTCCAGGAAGACAGAACAGTCATAAATAATAACTCCCGTCCTGAATAGGATGAAATGTCCAAGGGGATTTTGTGGCTACAACTGATTTATCTTTGGTTTAGTCCCTAGGCCCAACCTCAAAATGTGTTTGTTTGGTTTTTTACCCCATGTATAACTGAAGTCCAAGCAATATCTAAATTACATACACTTCACATTCTGTTTTTCTATCTAGAAGAATTTCCCTCTCTATAGCATCCTTCCAGAAATAACTCAGGTCCACCAACTTTTCCCAGATTTTTTTCTATCAGTTAGAAGCAGTACATGCATTTTCTAAATTCCTCAGGGTGTTGGTATTTCCCACCTTCCTTTTAATTAGAGTTACTCATATGTCTTCCTCCTAAATTATCTATTTATTGATGGCAGGAAATGAACTAGTACTTAGCCTTAGTGATAATAAGTGTTCAAGAAATATGTTTGAGAGGTTTTGTGAGTGTACTTTCTGTCAAGTTAGCTCCAAGTTAGAATATCATTAATGTTACATTTACATTTTACTATAGTAAGGAAATATATTTTAACCATACGCTCTTGAATGTTTGGTGTTTGTCGTTTTGTTTTTCTTAAATTTTTGGTTGTGTAATACTCACAAATACTTGCACAAAATATTGCAGCTTATCAATATGCAAAGTTTCAGGCTAATATTTTAAAGTTCGTGATGTTAAGCAGTAACACATTTCCCCCACACAACCATAAATGAAAGAAAAAGAGTAATTTTGACAACCTTGCTGTACTTAAGTAAAAATGACAGATTGAAAATATCTTTACTTATATAATCAAAGTATTTAGAAAATGACATTCAAGTATCTCAAGGAGATAAAACATTTTAAAATCTGGCTGAATTGTTTTTGCCCAATCTGGCATTGACCATTGGTGTAGGCCTATTATTTCCTGACTGAAAATTTCATATCATAAAATGTTTTATAAGCAACTACAAAATTTAACCTGGGAGTGTGAAGATATTATAGCTAGTTAAGTTACTACTACACTGCTTTCAAAACCCAAGAAGTATAGAGGCAATGTGAGATAGTACTACAGAACTTAAAATAAGTTACTATGAATTTCTCCTTAATCCAGATGTCTACAATATCATGTAGTTACTTTGAAGTGTACTAGGGAGACATTTCAGCTCCATGGATATTAACTTTTTAAAAAGTTGAAAAATAGGCCCTCCCTAGTGGCGCAGTGGGTTAAAGCACAGCAATAAGAAGCTAAAGCTACTTCAGCATGAGTTTGATCCCCACCTGCCCCGGAAGTCATTCACATGGCGTGGCAGACCTCTCCTGACCCGCCCGCTGCTCCCCTCAGCAGTGTACTTCGTCGATCTGCCTGTTCTGCTCCCCACTATGTCTATGGTGAATCCTCTCACCATCCCTGCATCCTCTGGCCTGTACCCCAGTTCTGGATGCATAAATAAATCTTTTTTAAAAAAAAAAGTTGAAAAATACATGATGAAGTTATGAAAGACAAGCTCCCTGTTTAGGGGAAACAAGCTCCTTATTTGGAATTGTTTTCCCCTCCTGTGTCACTCTCTGTGAAGAGTCAGGTGACCATTCCAGCAGAGGTATGTTGGGCTCTCTGAAGGAGGCTCACTTGGGGAAGCAACCTCTAGCTTGAGGAAGACTTTTCTACCAGCCAGCATCTAGTCTCAGATTTGACAATAAGTGAATACAACTGATGCTAGAGCTAGGTAGCTCTGAAGGCTTCTGCTCAATTGTTCATAGAGTCAGACGAATGTGGACGCCTCGTGCAGAAGAGCTGAGAGGGAAAGACAGAAGCCAAGCCCTGACCATGACATGCTAAAGATGGCTCACGCCCAAGGAAATACAATTTCTTGAGATAATCTTGGTACTAAAATATGAATCTCTCTGAAATTATTCTCTCTTTGCCCTTCCCTGTTCCCAAACCAAAATAATTCTTTCTCCCAAATCATCATAGCATCACTTCCTCAATTGTCTTGGACATATTTTTTCCCCTAAAACCAAAACCAAATCTAGCCAACATTCTCACCATCCTCTGCCACTCATACAATAAATATTTCTGTAGCACCTGCATGCAATTCACTGTTCTAGGTCTGAAAAACATAATGCTGAGAAAGCTGAACATGGTCCTTAGAGCTGGAAGCAAAGAATGAGTACCCTTCAATACAGGGAACAATCTTTGATCAACTTCTGGAGACAGAATGGCCTCCACAGACAGGTCCGCCCAATGCACAGTGAGCGACATTGGTGAGCACTGAGTGAAAGTGGAGTCCTCAGACAGGCAAGGCTGTATCAGGATCACACGGTGGTTTGTTCAGCTCCGCAAGTCCAACAATGGTCCCCAAGCCTCCCATGACCTCTCTTGCCCAAGATGGTGCCAACATTTCCATATCCCTGCTCAGGAATCCTTTTATTCTCCTGCAGTCTGTAAGGGTAAGTGTGGCTGCAGTTGGGGAAAGAGTGCATGTTTTTCTCTTTGTGTTGCCAAAATCAATTCATGACATTAACAAACGCAGGCACTTAAGGGATAAAACCTTTTGGCGATTCTGAGGGCTTTGAATACCAAAAGCTAAACCCAGGAGAACACAGAACAAAGCATTCATAAATAGGAAAGCTTTAAAAGGAAGGAAACAAACGTACAAAGAGCAGTCTCCTCACCACTTGGTTAATTCTGTGGGACCTGGGGAGTGCTCCAGCCTACTACTCCCTTCTGGATGGAAAAGAGAGGCCCAAAGTTGTGTTCACATTGCAGTCACTGGTGGAAGTGATGGGGGGGTCTCAGAATAGAAGAGACTCTGAAATTTCCTGGGTTCCCACAATGTGCTCTGGACACTTCATAACTCATAGACAATCCCAGACCAATAGAATGGCAGTGTGTGTCTCAGAGGGCTGAAGGGAGAATTTGGGGGCAGAGGCCCAGGGTAGTCTCCAGAGTTAGAGCTTCAACTGAGTGGTACATGAAAAATTGTCAAGAGTTCCTGCAGTGTGTACCTCCCTGCCCACCAAACCTCCCAGAAAAAGGAGTGACAGAGGAGGCTGAGAAGAGAAGACCATCACTCATGGTCTGAGGCAGAGGATATAAATTATATGAACACTTCATTTGCTACAAGTAATAATCCATGCCATCTCCAATGCAGTTGCTAATAGGAGTGTCAAAAGTAATAGTTGTATATACACCAGAAGAGATGATATCACATATCTACTCACTGGATTTTCTTCAGGAATGTTTTAGAGCATAGTTCTTTAGAAAACCAAAGAATGAAAGGAGAACCTATGTGGAACCAGAAAGATCAGGGAGAATGGGGAACCCCAAAGCCTTTATGCCATAATCACCTGGCAGGCATATAAGGAAAGCAGATGGGAGAGGGGAGTGCTGATTAGACTGAATTTTTAGAGCAAAACTGACCAAGATTTAAACTAGAAGTGAATGTTGTCAAAATGACAACTTAACACTTACTATTTAAAGCAGAGATAGTTAAGTTCAGTTAGAAAGAAAGTTTCGATTTTCCTCATTCAAACTTGTGGATTATCATTACTTATAAAACTCATACCTTTTTTAGCTGGCCTCAAAAGTCAGATACCATCCAAACAGCACATGGCAAGATCAAATCAAATTCCAAAAGATGCACCAAAAATCCACATTTTCTTCTTTCACAACATTTCTTTGTGAAAATTATGGTCAATTTATATACAACAGATAATAATACACCACTCACTCAGTTTATAAGAAACTACAGTGACTAATTCAGCCAAAGTCCATCACAGGGCTTTCCTCATTGTGACTTTTTGTTGCAAGCGAGTGATCTGCAGCAATTCCTATTACTAATGGTAATGCTAGACTCTAATAATTGTGTCCATATCAGGAGGGGCACTATTTCATATCCTGGATTTGCTACAGGGAATTTGTAAGTGCTATAGTTAAGCACAGGTTCTGAGATTAGACAGCCTGGTTCCAATTCCAACTCTACTATGAGAAACCACACAGGTCAATGTCAGATGTACTAATTACATACAAAGAAAACAGTTGGACTCAAAAGACTACTGCATGATTCTATTTATAGAATATTTTGGAAAATTACAGGTGCAAAAAAAGATCATGGACCTGGGAATAGGAAGGGGGGTTGTCTGGAGAGGGAACTGGGCAGCTTACAGAGGGCAGGGGATGATATTCTTCTGTATGTGTCATTTGTGTTTTGTAAATCTTACAGAAATGTACACCAAAAAAAAAAATTTTACTGGATGTAGATTTTAAAAATAGATGCTCTCATTAAAAAAAAAGATTGTCACTTAGTGACTGAATGTTCTTGCCCTAGTTATTAAATCCCTTTGTGCTTTGTTTCTTTACTTCAAAAGATAAACAAAAAGGGAGTGTTCTGAGGATTAAATGAGATGGTGTGAATTAGACACTTAGATCTGAGTCTGCCACACCAGATGGCCTTCGTTATAGTCATCTCCATCAGTCGTCACGGTGCCTGGTCCATTCTGGGCTGTTCTCTTTCCCTTCCCAGCAGTGGGGAAACTGGTCAAGTGCCCACCTCACTGTTCCCGTCTTAGCAATCTCCTCCAGTGCAGGCCTCTCCGACAGTCATTGGCTACTGGTGACCATTCTAAGGCAAGATGGGGCTTGCAGAGTAATACAAAGACCCTGTCCCTTTTGTCCAAATTTGGAAACAATTCTGAAGGGCCATTCCAGAATGCTCCAGAACTCCAGGGAGGATTGCTCTTAGCCTTAACTGTGACCACATTGTGGGTCAAACACTGCTCATTTGTGACGTCTGATTCATAGGCAGCAAGGCAAGTAAGTACAGACTGAGAGCCAGACTGCCTGGTTCGTTTCCTGGCGTGGCTATGAGTATGAATCTTGGAAGCCACTTTCCTTCTCTGTGGCTAGGTTTCCTCATGGGGTTCTGGCAAGAACAAAAATGAGCTAATGAATGTAAAAGCACGTTGAACAGTACTTGGCACAGAGCAAACACTGAATTGTTAACTGCTGTTATTACCCAGGTCGCAGTGATCTAGTATTCATCTGAGTTTCTGTGAAACTCATTCGCTGATCATTTTCACTTAGCTTACCCCAAAATACCATTTATACTCCTTTGTGCAATGATGTTTTTGTTGCTTTATCTCAACCAGATGTATGTGTTAGCCCTGTTTCAGTTTACAAAACAGGGACTTAGGGAAGTTAAATGCTTTGCACAGACGGATAGTGTCATGCCAATTTGTTCTCAGAACCTGGGTTTTTCCCCTTACAGTACACCAGTTATATAAGGAGCTGTTGAGAAACATGCTGTTTTCACATGGTTATTTACTTAAATTTGTGTATTATATAAAATAAAGGAGGCGGCAATTAAGCACAAGTTGAAAGAACTTTAAAAGGTAAGTGTCCAACACCCTCTCATACTAGAAGACTTCTACATTTCCAACAAGCCATTGGTTGTCTTGCTTTTGGATATTTTCAGTGACGAGGAACTCAGTTTCCTGAGGCAGCTTGATTTTGTGATGCTATATTAAGCTACTTTTTCTAACTACCACTTTTCCTCATTGGTCTTAATTCTGCCCGTGGAGTCACACCAAATAAAATAAATCCTTCATCCATGTACTAGCCCTCCAAATACTTGAAAACAGTTATTATATTCCCATTCCTGTTTCCAAGCTAAATAATTCAGATGGCTTCCACCAACCATCATAAAACAACGCTCTCGGTCACGTCTCCAACCTGCGTGTGTTGCTCTAGACATACTCCTATCTGCCAGCATCCTGAAATATAACACTGGAGTCTAAACACAGATTCCTGTCTCTGAATTGAGCAAGTCAAGAAAAAATGACACAGTAAAACTCCTTAAAATAAACACTATGCTTTCTTTAGTTCAGCCAAGGGATTCTTTTGGAATTCATGTCACCCTGGGACTTACTTTCATCTAGACTCAGCAAATATCTGTTGCAAATCTTCCCTCAGTTCCTCATTCTCATCCTTTCCTATCACTGTGCTGTTCGTTATAATTATCCACTTAAAAGTTATCTGGTTAGCTAGAAAACATTATTGCAAGATATGAGGAGTATTTTGTAACTAAACTACATCTAAAATATTAATTTCTTTCAACTTGAGACCATTTAAACACTTTATCAGTGTGCCATTGAGGTATACCTCCAAACAATTATGAAAATAATCACCTGCAACAGGCTATGACAGAGACCTGCCTTGACCTTTGACTCATACCCCCTTGATGCTCTGTGTTCACGCAGCCCTGTTTCAGCCACAACATTCTTCCACATTGTTCACAAGATCCCATGGGCAACTTTGTCAGATGTTGGCCAAGATCTCAACATGCTACATTCCTGTCTTTACCATAATGTCCTGAAACTAACCCCATTGTGCTATATCACATATAGGTCCACGTTCGTAATAAATAGTACTACGTGTTACTCTAAGAGACAACCAAACACCTTTGAGTGGAGTTCATGGATCTTCCTCAGACTAGTTCTGAGGTCTATGAACTACCCAGGGGAAAAAGCAGCCTGCTCACAGAGGTTAATGAGATTAAGACACATTTAAAAACTAAAGCAAAACCATATGCTAGAAGAAAAAGTACAAGAAAAAGTACAAGCTTTGAGGCTAGAAAAAGAAAAGAGGGGCCAAGCCTTGTAAGTCATGTTAGGGAATTTGAACGTCATCCTGAGGGCAATGAGGAGCCACTAACTGATGTTAACACTGAGAAAGATATTATTGAATTTGCATTTTACAAAGCTCACTAGCAAAGGCTCTTTTGGGGACTATTTGACAGGGAGTAAGAAGAGTTGACCTGTAAGTAGCTGACCAACTCAGAGTCTTTAATTCTGTTGCTTAGTTAATGAAGAAGCCCAGAGGAAGTCTGGTTTCTTTTTTGCACTTTCCCTTCCTCAGAAGATTACACAAACGCATCATTCCCTTTTTACTTGTGTGTGTGTGTGTGTGTGTGTGTGTGACAAAGAGAGACAGAGACAGGGAAACAAAGAAAAAGAGAGTCGGAGTGTCTGTGTACTTGAGTGTTGTTTTAGCTAATTTCACAATATCCTACCACCCTTGCATGTCACTATCACTGATGTTTTTCATGCTCAGAAAGCCAGGCTGCTGGGAAGTGAAGCAATCAGTTAAGTCTAATTCATAAGCTACAAAGTACACAAGCACCAACTACCAATATTGAAAGAATCAAGGAAGTGACAAAAGGTTGACAGAGACTTGATTAAAATTTCATTTTTACCAAGCATTGTACTGTCACACACACACAAAAAGGTAGCAGGTGATTAGGTGACAGATTCAGGATTCCTTATGCCACTTTTTAAGGAAAGGACAAAGGGATTAGTGTATATTGTATCAATTTCACACTGAAACAGTGTTTAACAGGTCCACTCAAAGACTACTAAATTTTCTCAATAATCTACCATTGCTTGATTTTGCAATTTAAATTTATATTGAGACTATAGATTAAAGGCTCAGGCTCTGTGAAGTTACACGTGATCTTGTGTAAGATTTTGTATGATACAGAAGCAGTATTTTCCATCTCACAGAATAACAACCCCAAATGTTACGGTTTATGGTAGTGTTGGAGATTAACTAGCTTGTCCCTAATGTAGCAATTTCATTTAATGGTTCTTTATTAAATTGTCTATAAACACCCGGCTCTCCAAATGCTCTTTGAACCAGCTTTATAATTTCACTGTTTTCCTCATTAATTAATGAGTTGGATTATATCTCTATCATATGTTCACTCTATATTTGTATGAGAGTCAGGTTTTAATTTTTAAAATTATACTTTGACACTCTTAGCACTAAATAACTCAGTGTCATTCTCTATTTTACCCTATCTCAAAGCTGGATTTTAAGGTCTGATTGTTGGAGGAGGGTGTGATCCTTTTGCATAGGAGTTCTGCTCTCCCCTTCTCTCATGACTGTGATCTCAAGTAGAGCAACACTGAGCAGATTTATGCAGCCTTACTTCTGGCAGCTAAGAAAAGGCATCATATAGGAGAGTATTTACTCATGAAACAAAGTAAACACACATTATCTTTTCTTTTTGGTCACTTCCCTCCTCTAGCTGTTGAAAATTATTCTCATAAAGAAAAAAAAAATCAGAAATGTCTTTCAAGTTGTGAAGGAGACCCTGTCTGTTTGAATGAATGGCAGACACATTTCAAACCAAGTCAGATGTCCCTTACTGCTTGGTGGATTGGGGAAGGGTGTTCACAATGACGCCCCTCACGTTCAGTCCTACAGACTGACGGCTGTGCTCTCTTCCCCTGGTGTTAAAAAAGCGTGAAAGCACGTGCTGGGTTCAGGTACAAGACAGTTGGTTCAGCGGTGGTTTCTTACAGATACATGGGAATTAATAAAATAAAAGACTGAATTGTGCAAAATTGTCTCAAAAGCTAATAACTGAAAGAACACAAAGCTTTTGTTTCCTTTCTTATAGAGATTTATTATGTTCTCAATGAAGCCAAATGATGGTATATATCTTTATGACCATCACCTGAATGATCACATACTTTGAGCCTGCTGTTTTCATCCTTGTTTATCCTCCAACCACTATATAAAAAGTACAGAGAGGAAATGAGCAACCCTAGTTCATTATCATCATGCTAATTCACAGTTAAATTGCTTTTTATTGTCTAATGTCATTTAGAATCACTGGTCTTTGTAAAGTCTGTTATCTGGGCTGGCGTGGCTTTTAAAAAATACTATATTGGTTTTAATAACCCAGATTTGTGATTCTTTTGATTGTTAGCATAAATTCATCTTCTTTTATGCCAGAAGCATTTCCTCTTTGAAAAACCATTCAGCCGGTAAGTATTATGCTGTTCTTTTTCTGGCTTTTAGGGTATCTGACAACTTGAGCCGCTTCCATCAGGTACATTATGGCACAAAGTACGATTCTCAAACATAGGATGTACAGAGACTGCCAGTAATATTGCAGCAGGAGTCTTTTGTATTAAGTTAGTTTCTGAAAATAACTCTGACTGACGCAGCTAGACCAAAGAGCCTCCCGCAACCACAGCTCCAGACAAATCCTGGGTGGATTTTTGTTCTCCTCTGGCGGCTGTGTGAGTCCTGTGACAGTGCCCACGGGTGGGTTGTCAAGCTCAGGTAATGCCCCAGGTGGCTGGGGGATGGGGAGCTGGGCTCTGCAAACCACAGAGCCAGAATCAGAATCACTCCTATGGAGAGGGGGGCCCAATGCCACACTCCCAGCATCCAGGTACTGAGTGGGGAGCAAAGGAAAGAGATTAAAAATCTCAGAAATGGCTGCCTGGCACTTCTTAACTGCACTGCTTGAAAAATCATATGAATTGTGAGGAGATGCAGTTCTCTTTCTTCTCAATTTTCTGTAATTTCATTTATTTACTTAATTACTTCAGCCCCACCTCATTTCCAAAAAGCAATTGGGGGAGACTAGGAGTGATTTAAGCAGTGTGCTCTGCTAAATATGCACCCAGGAAACAATTTGCTTCTCACTGTTCCAGATCTGTTTTTAGCTTCCAAACAATTAAGCAGGAGCACATAAGCTCTCCCAGGCTGAGCCTGCACCCACAGCAACCAACACCTCACAGCGAGGGAGGGAGGGGAAGAGGAGGAGAAAGCCAGTTAATTTTTCCATGCCCTGAGTAGCGCCCTTATTTCTTCTGAGATCTAGTCTGGGCTAAAGAAAATGGAAGTTCCACTGTCCTTCCTCATGCTCGCCCTGCCTTCCTATCACCTGCTCTGGAAGAATAAGGGTGCCCAAATTGACCACCCCAAGGTTCTCTGAACTAGTCTCTTCAAAATGCCCCTCTGGCAGACAGAGTCTTGTAGACTAAGACCAATGAAATCCCTTAAGGCTGAGAAGCTTCTGTCCTTGTCTAAACTGTTCACCCTTCCCTAATCAAAGAAGGTATCATGTCCTAAGCTTCTATGCTTTTCCTAATCAGAGAAGCAAGCAGTAATCCCCTTTTCTGACCTAGAAGAACTTAGCTCGGGTGGGGGAGGGGTACTCAATGAAAATGTCCTGAGAATCTCATCTTCACTCTGAGTAAAGGCACCCCCACGCCCCACTTTGTCTATCATGTGAAGTCTTCCCTCTCTCCTGAATACCCCAGGCCCCTAAACATAGGATAAATATCTCCAGTCCCTTTAATTAACCTTTAGCATTTACAGCCATGTAAAGCCTGCACGCATATGTTAACAAGTCAGTGTTTCCTTTGCTAACTCACTTGCTGTTTTTTGATTCCTCCTCCAGCCTAAGAAGAATTCAGAGCAGTAAAGTATTTCCTTTATATCCAGACAGGGTCTCTGGGCCCCACTTTCTCTAGAGCAGCTCATTATTCTTTTAAATCAAATAAGAAAGGAGCAGATGGTGTGGTCAAAGCCAGCAGTCTATCCAGCCCAAGTACTTAAGACACTGGTTGAAAGGGGTATCCATTTCCTGTGGATAAGCAGAATGGGAGCAAATTGCCCACTCAGAGAGCACAGGGTACAATGCACAAATAGAAGGTAATTTGGGTCAATATGTATCATAAGCCTAAGAGGAGAGCAAGTGAGGGTAGAACTGTTCTGAAGCAGAAGAAAATTATTTTATTAAACCAGTCAGTGCTTATTAAGTACTTGTGCATGTTGGGAGCATAGCACAGAAAAATGAACAATAACAAGGTCTGGCCCCTGCTTTTGAAGCTCTAATACATCAGCAAAAAGTAACTGCATTTAACTTGCGGTTGTACATTCACCTCTTATGACCAAAACTGAAACAAATCCTATGTAAAAGTTCATCCGAAAAACCTCTGAGAGAGCTGGATTCTCCTCCAGGGTTAGAAGTGATTATTCCTTGAGTGGGTTCCTGTTGAGGTAGTTGGAAACGGGCATGGTGAGGGCCACAAAAGAGCTACAAGGCAGGAGGCTGGGTAGATGGATGGAAGGGCCACCCATGTGCCTGGGCTCTGAGACAAGACAGATGCCAAAAAGCCCCACAAGGCCACCAGGCCAAAACCAAGGACTACAGCAATACACACACAATAGGGGCCTATGGGCAAAGGACAGTGCCCAATAAGAGGACAGGTCACTGTCTGAGGGATCTCACCAGCGTGCACAACTGCAGGAGACCTCAGGCTCCAGGAACAACCATGTGTTTTACTTTACAAGCAGGAAACAAAGAGCTTACTGTAGCCACAGTGGCTGTTCCCTCACCGCAACAGCATCAGTGATGGTTGCCACTGGTCCCAGGAGTGCTGCACAGCACTGGCCAGTAGTGATGTCACTACTGGTCCCTCAGAGGCCATATCAGAGACACCCAGTGTGAATAGCTCTTCAGTGAGCTTTCAGGTTACATCAACAACAAATAGCTCTTCAACACACCAGGCCCAGGGCCTTTGGTGTTCCTTTCTGGCAACGTCAGAGACAGGACCTAGGTCCAGTTACTGTAGAGTCCTTGGCTTCTCATCCCTCCTTGGATGCTTCTCTTCCTCTTTCTTCTTTGGAGGCCAGGAACAGAGACTTCCCTTTCTTTCTTCTTCTATAGCTGGCGCTGTCCCTCCTTGGAGACCCTCTTCTCCTGTGGTCTTTTTTGAGGGCCTCCTCTCTCTTCTCTTTTTCTTCAGGGCTCCTCAGATCCCTCAGACCCTGGTTTATATCCTTTTCCAACCACAAGTCTGATTGGACCACTTAGCACCAATCAACTCACAGCTTGCACATGATTGGTCCATTACAAAAGAGCAGTTGTTGAGCTGAACAGCAGAAGGGCAGTACTGACCTCCCAGGAGCAACTGCCACAAATGACCTGTGGTAGAGCAACAGTTTGAAATAAACCATGCGCCTGCAGTGACAAGTTATCTGGCATTTAGATTCATATTATGTAAAAATTTATAACTAGATTTTCTTCAGTATAAACTTACCTACTAAGAAGAGTCTGAGAAATTGCAACCACCTATTCTAGCATGAGATGCATATCTCTCAACTTAAATCTACTCTTTTATTTTCAATAAATGTCTGCAATTTCATTTTCTTTTTTCCCCCATTTCTTGGTCTCTTGATCTAGCTCTTTTTAGCACCTGCACCCACACTGGACAAGTAAAACTCATATAAGGTGCGGTCATTCTGGACCTGACTTAAAAGCCATGACAACGCTCTGATAGAATAAAACTTTAATTAAGATCTCTTTGAGGATACTTTTTCTTTTTTAAGATTTACTTATTTATGCACACAGAACTGAGGTACAGGCCAGAGGTGCAGGGCCAGTAAGAGGATTCATCAGAGACAGAGTGGAAAGCAGAATGGGCAGAATGATGAAGTACACTGCTGAGGGGAGCAGCAGGCAGGTCAGGAGAGGTCTGCTGCGCCATGTGGGTCACCTCCAAGGCTGGGAATGGAACATGCACTGAAATGGCTGCAGTGAGCTTGCAGTGCTGCTCATTAACCCACTGTGCTACCAGTGAGAGCAAGGATGGTTTGAATGGCACAAGTAGGGGTAAATCTGGTCTGGATTAACAGGTATTGAGACCCTAATTAGGTATTGAGACCCTAATTATAAACACTATGACTGTGAATGACAAAGGAACATCCTGACTCATCCATTATTACCAGGGAGACTGCCACACCTTGCTGAGGGTTCCCATTCTCTCCATTCCACTAGGTTTACACCCCTCACCAAAATGCTGTGGCAACCCTCAGGATCATTACCAATGTGCACCAGAAATTCTAGCATTATGAGTTCATTATTTGAAAAAAAAATTGACATTAAGTATTTAAATCCTTTTGCAATATTCCAAGATCTGGGTGTTTTTCACCCTTTTTAAAATCTACAGTAAAAGTAAGAGAGTGAGAGAAGCCTTGACTGAATAGGCAGTCTTTGAACTTAGCCTTGAAGGAATGAGTTGGAAAGCATTCTGGGTGGTAGTAGAGCAAATCATTACTGATGGCAGAATAACTAGAACAAAAACATAGAAATATCCTTCTTTATAAATATCACAAAATATCTTATCTCTGCTTTATCACCACTTTGCTGGTCCCTAATTCCTCTTCCAGAAACACCTATCTTCACTCAATGGCCTGTTCCAGGTGAAACTCGAACTTCACAGCCTGAACTAGTATGTGCTAGTTCACGTTACTGGTTCACCCAAGAAACATTAAAAACTTGTATTTATTTATCTTAGCTAAGAAACTCAAATTAGTAAGATTTTAAAGTCTGCCTTTTTCACCAAATTTCCCCAATCTCTTCTCTGAAAAATTAATCTATATTCTACAGCACTTTGAAGTTCCAATACAATTGACAGGTATTATAATTACTCATAAAGTGTTTCCCTGTGTTCCTGTCCTCCACCAGGTACAACTTTCCTTTGGCAGTAGAGATATGATTCTGCCTTTATTCAACCCAATTGAATCAACATTTTTACAAATAGACTCTCACTGTGGGAAAGTAAAGAAGAATGAGGAAACACATTGATTTTGTTAATAAGTAATGATAGTGAAATATTTGCTTCAGGAAGCTGACTCTTTTACTTTGTGCTCTCTGTTCTCTATATTCATTTCCATTTCAGAAACGCATCTTGGTGAAAATGAAGGGTTTACTTTACAAAATGTAAAACCTTTTCAAAAGAATTGTTTTCACTTTGTAGATAATTGTGGCACTCTAATTCATTTTGCTCTTGACAAAAACTGTCAAAAATCATTATTTTTAAAAAATGTCCAGAGGTGTCTTTACACATCATATAACCTTTTACATTGTAACATTCAAACAATTTAAGTGAAGTTTTATTTAGAACATATGTATTAATTTTCCCTTTAAAATGCATAAGGATTTGAAAAGTGATCATCCTCTATTTTTGTAATATGACATTACTGTTGAAAATAGTGTGAGTAGATGTAAGGATACATACAAGACAACTTTACTTGTATTTACACTTTTTATCTAAAATGTTTATTAAGTTCAACCTTTAAAAACATAAATTAGCTGATTATTAAATTCATTAATTCATCCAACAAATGCTATAAATAAGCTTAGATGGTTTACCTCAGCTCGCTTTGCTAACTAGAAAGAATTATTATCCTCCATAGCATGCCAATTAATTTCATTGGTAAGATTTCATCTATTAACTATTCACAGTAAGCAAGTAATAGAAACAACTTAAATATCCAATGACTAATGAATGACTTAAGATGTGGTCTAAACACAAAGGAATGCTACACCTTTATTTAAAAAAAAATGAAATTTGATATTTGTGACAACACTGGTAGAACTAGATGGGATTATATTAAAGAAGTCAAAAAAGAGAAAGACAAATACTGAATTTCACTCATTTCGCTCATATGTGGATATAAAGAAACAAAGTAACAGACAAAATGAAACCAGGTAAACCCTAAAAATCTGATTGCAAAACTGAGGCTACCAGTGCCAGGAGGGAGCAGATAGGCTGCAACATAGGGGAACAACGAATGGCAGCAGTAGAGCACAGTCGTGTACACACACCGTCACATTAGTGTTTCTGCATTCTTCAGGTGGCTACCTACAAACGGAATGGCTACATAATATATTTGACTTATTTTTAATATTTTTAGTAACCTCCTTACTATTTTCCCTAGGCACTGGAGCAATCTACACTGGCTACTAACAGTGTCTGAGGGTTTCTTCTGCTCTACACCCTCACCAATACATTGTTTCTGGTCTTTTTAACATGGGCCATTCTCACAGGTGTGAGCTAATATGTCATTAGCATTTTGGTTTTCATTGCCCTGAGGATAAGTGATGATGAGCACTCTACCCAAATCTCCATCTTTCATCTCTTTAAATGTTTTTCTTACTTGTTGTTCTTATTTTTTTAATCAAGGTCTTCACATTTTAATTGCAGAACTAAGTGCAAATACCAAGAAAGTGACCTGATGTCTCTTTTCCAGAAAAATCATATTCTGAAACCAACAACTTTCTTAGGACCTATAAAGTATCTGAAAAATTCATGTTCCCTTATTTGGGAAGCCAGTCTTAGAAATGATTGACATGTATTTTAACGCAGAAAAAAAAAATAATAAAGTGATAAATCCCAGTTCTGGCAAAGATGTAATGATTCTGGCAATCTCATTCATTACTGACAAACAGCTATAATTAGGCTCTTTAGAAAAAGCTATCAGATATCTAGAACCATAAAAATGTCCAATATAACTGTTCTGTTTCTCAGATGCAAAATGATACTGCAAACATTTTATAAGAATCACTGAAATAAGATTTTATGTAGTAAGCCCTGGCTCTGCCCAGATAACAAAACTTTTCAATGAATTGTTGGCAGTCGTTTGGAGGAAAGCAGAGATTATAGATTGCTTCATTTACTAGATAAGGATAAACCTAAGGATAAATATTATTTATTAGTAGCATTAATTATTTACATGTAGCTTAATTTCAAGTGGACTTGAGGTTGCTCTCAGAGATATGTAAAATATAAAAGCATTTTTTAAGATAAAGAAATCAGGATTAATAAATGTAAGAAAAGGGAAGAGAAAGGAAAATGAAGACTAATCCAAGTTAAGTAAAACATAATAGAGACTCAGATTTGGAACTTATATATTCAGTAGTCAAGCAAAAGGGGAAAATGTTCACAATGTGTTAGAAACAATCTACTTACTAAAAGAACCACAACCTTATCTGACATAGATAAGATTTACAGAGTTCAAAAAGAAATCTGTCCATAATCCTTCTGGGAAGAGAGAAACTGGACTTACCAAGTTTTCTGGCAACACCTACCCCGATTACTAAAGGAGCTAAACTTGCCAGGAACCCAGAAACCTGGAGAGTGCTCACCTTCACACAAAGCAGAGGAATGAGTAGTGACAGAACTTCATGTTCCATAGAAAATATCTTCTCTCTTTAATAATCTAAAAATCCGATCCTGTTGAGATAAAAACAACTGTTTTCTGCAGCCCAACTATCTAGATAATCTCAGATCAGACTTTATACATTAATGTTAAGAAATTAAGTTCACAAACAGTGAGCATTAGTTAAGGATTTGTTGATTTTCTGATTTTAAAATGTAACTAAAAACATAAATCTGTCTTAAGGAGCTATCAAGGGATGGTAGAACTGGTGCTTCAAAAAGTAAAGAGGACCGTTCCGAAAGCATAAAATACCTAGAAGCAAAGATGGGTCAAACACTACACGACATACACTTCAGCGACATCTTTAAAGACAGAGCACCCAA
>NW_004567104.1:14917544-14957171 GCF_000260355.1 Condylura cristata | reverse complement strand
AAAAAAAAAAAAAAGAGGACCATTCCTGGTGGTGCAACGGGTTAAAGCGCAGCACTGCAAGCTGGCAGTGAGAGCTCTATCCCTGGCCCTGCCTGTGATCCACATGGCACAGCAGACCTCTCCTGTCTCACCAGCTGCTCCCCTCAACAGTATACTTCGTAGGTCGGCCTATTCTGCTCCCCAACCTATCTATGATGAATCCTCTCACCCTACAACTCTGACCTGTACCCCAGTAGTTCTGTATGCATGACTAAATAGATCTTTAAAAAAAAAAAAGTTAAGATACTTCAAGTTCACCACCGACACAAATAACCTTTTTATTTGCACTTGATTTTCACAGAAGGCATCCAGATTATCTAATCTTTAATGTTGGGTCTGTACCCATTTTTATAATCCTTTCTACATTGGCCAAACCGCAATTAAGAGAACATTTTAATAGCAAGTAGTAAGTGTTATAAGAATTGCGCTATGACAAAAGGGATCTGCAGGCCTCTACTTAGAGGAAATTTAAGTCTGAAAGAAGATGACACAGAATTGATTTTCATCAGTAGAGGACTCTGAGATGGGATGAGAGCATCATATGCATTTAAATAAGTCCAAGTGAAAGTCCCAGTTTGGCCACTTCGTTGTAAGGGACAATTTGATTAACTTAGTCTCACCTCTGCATTCTCATCTGTGAAATTGCGGTATTAATACTTACACTGTAAGTTAACTGTAAGAATAAAGGAATGATATATGGGTAACCCTGGGAATAAGTGCTTCACTCAGCATTTATACACATGCGAGGTGTGAAGTTGTATTGCCAAAATTATATAGTTTGTAAATGAATGGTTAGTCAATAAAATTTGATTTTAAAAAAGTGCTTCACTCAGTGGAACTGCTCAATAAGGAATAAAATTAAGGTTTTTTTAGAAGAGAGTAAGATTTCAATTGCACTGAAAAAAAGCATCTAGTATGATTAAATGATAACTTTGTAAGTAAGTGAGGAATGCTTAATCACCTGTGTACCAAGAACTTCACACAGCTCCTGGCATATGGTAAGAGTTCAATAATTCTTTTTCTTTTTAATTTTTTATTCCCTTTATTTAACAAGATGGTGCTACCAAGGTTTGCATCTTCTGTCACCATAATATATATCAAAACCACAAATCACTAAATATTTTTGAGTGATTTTATTTCATATAAAAATAGCATATATTTTTAAATGAAAAAAAAATAGGGGTATTACTGATATTACCAGGATGTTACCAGCAGGAAAAGTCCTTTTGAGACTTATACTCTTAGCAATGAGAAAAAATGATTCCGAAATCATTTTTAAGAGGATAAAACAATTATTTTAATTAAAATGGTGCCTTTAACAGGGATCTATATAACTGCTATATATATATATATATATAGTGTAGCAGCTTTGCTTCTATTTGATCCTCTGATTCATCAGAGTGCTGAGCTCAAGATTCATGGTAAAAAAATGAACTTCAGCTTATTGAGCAAGTCAGGATTTACAACAATAAAATATAGAAAGAAAAATTATGTAGAACATGAGTTATTCTTTCTATTGTGTGTAAAGGACATTTTTCATATCATAACTCTTTGTTAGGAATATCTTTATATACTGCATAGACATTTATCACACCCCCACCAATTTCATGAAGAGACAGTAAGTCAGGGAGTTACCTAATTTGTGTCAAGAACAAGGAAAAGATGTGTCAACAACTGCATTTTTTCCATCCCAATGACAGGTTAGCACTCCAACTGTTGCTGATCTACTGGAATTTCCTGCTTTCTTTTTCACTAATGTTTTCTCTTTCCAGATAAAATAACAAATTGAATCAGTAGGGCAAAGTAGGTTATGACAACAAAAGACATCTGAAATAATGGACCTTGGTATATTATGAAGATAGGCAAATCCAACTATTTGAACTCAATGGAACCAGATTTTTCCAGGTCCACGATAATAATTAAATCGCACTCCGTTTAATTTCAGTGTGCATTTTTAGAGATGTTTTTTGACCATGAATAAGGTAACTTTCTGTTAATTGCAATAAACACTTCCAAACGTGAATAGAAAGGAAGCATCTTTTTTTTCCCTTCTTTCTTGACTACTACTGCTCTTCCATATGCTTACGTGACTCCTTCTCTAAAGGTTTCTCTGCTCCTACTGACCCAGATCCTCTGCAGACACACTGATTACCACTGAAAACACTGATATACAGGTAAGATGCTTAGGAGACTGGAGGCAGTGAACCTGCTTTCCACTGAGTTCAGAAATAGAGAACAAATTCTGCCCTGGGAAAAAGAAGCGCTGGGATAGCCTCTTCTCTTCTCTTCACTCAGCTGTTTCAAAATTATAGCCAGCATTTAAAAGTCTTGAGCGACTTATTACTTCTTTCTGAAAACATAGCTAATGATATCTTCTCTGCCTGAAACTTATCTCTTGAGATTTTTACAGTACCGCACATGCACATGCACATACACATGGTGTTTTGCACTGCTTTTAGCTTCCTAGAACGCTTTTAAGTCAATAACTATTGAATCCATGACTATTCACTTTAGTTGTCATCTGGTTAACCATGTGTTCTAGTAATACATTTTCACTCAAAGATATACTTAAGACTGTATCTAACAGTAACTCAGGTACCTGGAACTCATTTGCTTGACTAACTCTTCAATATTTCTCCTTTCAAAAAAAAATGATTAGAAACATTTTTTTCTCTTATATTTTTCTCTTTCACATAAAATCTTTCCCTCAATAAAATTTGGGGGGCTTCAACATTCTGAAAGGAAACATTTTCAAATAAGGTTTACATAGCTGCTATCCAATTAATTATTAACCTGACAGAAAATCACTCAGGGAAAACAAGGAGTGAACTTCTACTACTCACCAAATATTTATAGAGCATCTTATGTTGCTATGTAAAGATGTTCAACAGGTATGAACATAATTTCTGATTTTTAAAGCTTTATAACCAAATGGTGAAGAAAATATTCCTTGAATTTTAAGATAAAAAAAAACAAAGT
This sequence comes from Condylura cristata, assembly GCF_000260355.1. NCBI lineage: Eukaryota > Metazoa > Chordata > Mammalia > Eulipotyphla > Talpidae > Condylura > Condylura cristata. Next base: position 14,954,153 of record NW_004567104.1, on the reverse strand, counting down.
CATTATTGAAAATTGTATAGATAGAAAAAGGAACTAATTCACTGTTCAGAGAGTAAGAGAGGAGAAAAGGATAGTTTGATCACCAACAAATAAATTAAACCCTTTCCTTCCCTTCTTTGCAAATTTGCAAAAGATCTCATTTGAAAAAATTCTGGTATACATCCAACAGTGATATTTTACTGCAAGGTTGACAAGCAGAAGACAATTGTAGAGCATCTTAGTACAAATCTCAGCAAGCTGGCTGGAGGCACTTGAAAAACAAATAGCACCAGAATTCCTCAGAGGTCTGCTGCAAACCTTCCAGCATCTGAAGCATATAAAGGGTGGAGGAAGGAGCGAAACACACACTGATGCAGAAGTGCCAAAGGCATCTTAGATGAAGACACTCAAGTGAAGTCCTGTGATACTTGTGGAACCGTGACAGCTGGGTCACTAAATAAACAAATTTAAATGTGATTTGAAAATGGAGTTGTTTTTGGTTGGTTGGTTGCTTGCTTGCTTGCTTGGTTTTGGGGAGTGAGGTTTCAGATAAAACTGGCTATCAATATTCGATGCAACCAGTTCATGATGGATTTACATGGTATATAATATTTTCTGTTAATTAAACTTATCATCACTTTGCTAAAATATGCCATAGTTTATTTATTTATATATATATATATATATATATATATATATTGCCAGGAATAGTACAAAAGTTTCCTGTCCTTGACCTTGTATTTATATTTCCTTTTCTTTGCCCCCCCCACCATTGGTACAAGAGGTTAAGTTTCAGCACTATCAACCTATCAGCAGCCACTGCAGCAAAAGTTTGGACCCCCCCACCACCACCAGGGAGGTGACTCGTATGGTGTGACAGACCTCTTTCGTCTTGTCTGCTGCTCCTCTCAGCAGTGTTTTTCAGTAGATCCGACTGTTCTATTTCCCACTCTGTCTTTGGCCTACACCATACACATCTCTACCCTACACCCCACTCTTGCATACATGAATGAATTAAAAATGAATAAAGAGATGAAAAGGAAAACTCTACCACCTGACATTTCCTATAAAAGTAATTCTCTATTGGCTGTATGGGTATGGAAGTGCACAGGGGATATTACTGCTAGAAAAGTGTTGGGGTGGGGGAATAAACAGTGAAAATAGCAGAAAAGACTCATAGGTATAAGAATACTAGAATGAGACATAAGATAGAACACATTTTAGTTTCTTAAAAAGTGTAGACATGCAACTCCAACCGATTCACAGAAAATGAGAGCTCAAAAGTCATGGAAAACTATTAAACATTAAAAAAGGGCAGTAGCAGGTCCTCCCTGGTGGCCCAGCAAGTTAAAGCACAGCACTAAGAAGCTAAAGTCACTTCGGCATGAGTTCAACCCTTGCCCCGGGAGGTGACCCACATGGTATAGCAGACCTGTTCTGACACGCCTCCCGTCAACAGTGTACTTCGTCAGCCTATTTTGCTCCCCACTCTGTCTCTGGTGAATCCTTTCACCGTCCCTGCACCTCTGGCCTGTACCCCAGTTCTATATGCATAAATAAATGTTAAAAAAAAGATAGTAGCTTAAAAATAAAAGACAGTAACTTTGAGTTTAATAGGTATTGAGACATTTTCTTGGGGAGGGAGGTAAAGAACAATATTTCAATATTGGTAGATTAAGCCATGCTTTACAGTGAAAGATATTTGTTCACCTACTAGAGAATGCTCAAAATTCCTTTGACTTTAATGTTTGGGGTTCTGTTTCAGTGTTTTATTAAGCCCATATCTGTATATTTTAATGATGCAGCCATTCTTTTACTTTCTACCAGACAGATGGATATGGACTATTGCATTCAAGATGATTACCACCAATCCAGATACCAGGAAGTGTTCATTAAGGTCTATGTACACTGGGATATTTTGTTCATAAGTAATACCCTGTGATGGTAAATTTCATGTGTCACTTTGGTTAGGCCATGATACCTAAATAGTTGGTAAAATTATAGTCTGTGTGTTGCTGTGAAGGATATTTTTTAGATGAGATTAATATTTTAATCAGTAGACTTTGAGTAAAGCAGATTACTCCACAATTTGGGTCAGTCTTCACCCTATCAATTGAAGATTTAAGAATAAAGGATCAAGTTTCCTAAGAAACAGAATTCTGCCTTCTGATTCCATTTGCAATATTAACTCTTTCGTATGACTCTAGTCTGGCTATCTGCTCTGAGATTTTTACTTATCACCACATGAGTTAATTCCTTAATATAAATCTACACATAAATAGATAATCTATTAGTTTTCTTCCTCTGCAGACCCTGATTTATAAAACTTTAGAGCTTAGATCCAGAACTTAAAAAGGAATTTATTTGAATTTAGCAACCTCAGGCATTCTGAACAATGGCTTTTTATTAAACAAATTCAATAAACCCTAAGTAACTGTTTAGAAATCATTTAAAACCTTTGAATTAAGTTCTGAAACTATGATCTTACTAACCTAATTTGTATTCTGGATTCATATATACCCTCTTTCTTTTACCTCTTTTGTTTTATATACTATCTTTATAGAATTTCTGAGTATGAACTAATACCCAATCACTTTATTTTTGTCAGGTTTTGATACTTCCCTAGAAAGTTTTAAACACCCTCTGAATATGTTCCCATTCTTAACTGCTCTTTTCTTTAAAAGAAGCACATTATAGTGAAGAGAACAAGTGTTTTAAGGTTCAAAAAAAGATGAATGAGTTTCAGTCCTGGATCCAATTCTTACCTGGAAAAATACAGAAGTGCCACCACCCTATGTTTACTGCAATATTATTTATAATAGCCATGAGCTAGAAACCTTGTATGTGTTCACTCATCAACAGATGACTGGGTAAAAAACTTGTGGTATATATATATATATATATACATATATATATATATATACATATGTATATATAAACAAAACTAATAATATATATATATACACACACACAATGGAGTACTACTCAGATCTCAGATATTATAAAAGATGAAATCCTGTCATTTGTAATAATTAAGTAGACCTAGAGAAAATTGTATTTAGTGAAATAACTCATAAAGAGAAAAACACTTTATGACTTCACTCATGTGTGTGGTATGTAGAGAAACTAAACAAATGAAAGAACTAAATATAGTAAAATAAATTCCTAGACAATTATACCAAACGAGTGCACTAGAAGGGGAAAAGGGTAAAAAAATGTGAAAGGGGTCAGGATCCAAGGTAAACAGGAGTGAGGTGAAGGATACAATTTGACTTACAGTATAAACAGATGTAGTATACTCAAGTGTTGATTCATAATGACACACACCTGAAATTTATGTTATATGGCAATGTTACTTCAATAAAACAGTTCAAAATGAAAAGACAGACTTTCAATCCAAAGCAAACACTAGCTGTGTGGTATAAACCATGTCACTTAACCTTTCTGAGTCTACTGGAATCAGCATAAAGATTAAGTGAAACAATGGCTATCCTGACCATATTGTTTATATAGTAAGAAACTTTATATCTTTACATTGCTTCCCGACTTAAATTGCCTGATAATAATAATAAAATCCACAAACATGTGATTTAGGAAGTAAATGATATGTGCCACAATTAACAGCTGAAAAGAAGTCAAAAGGACAGTGTCATTTGAGGTAGCCTGACTGCTATGCCAAACAACCCCCAAATTGCAGCAGCTTGACACAATAAAATTTTATTTATTGCTCACATCACAGTCCAGTGTGAAATGATAGGGGAAGTCATCACAGAGGGCCACTTACTGCCCATATAACTTCTTCCATTGTGTAGTTCCATTCTCACATTGGTCATTAAAGTTCTCTTTCAAGTCAGATGAGAAAAAGCAGCAGAGAAAGGAAAGTGATGATCAAACGTGGGCAGCTTTTACAGGCCATTCTTGGAGGAGGCATTCATCACTCCAGTTTACATTTGATTGGCCAGAATTCTAGAAAACATGCTATCGCCACGTGCATAGCAAAAAAGTCAGTGAAGTGGACACAAATTTCTGTCTCAGAAGGCTTAAAAAACTATTATGTAGTTTTTCCAAATTTGTTTGCCCTTAACTATATATTTCCTAGTGCTTGTGCATATGTTTTGATTCATTTTCAGACTGTTGTATTTTACAGAAATTCCAGGGAAAATGTTTCCCTATCAGCATAATTTTATAATGAGAAAAAAGCTGGTCATACCTCTCTTGGAATATAAAGAGGCAGAAGAAGATAACTGCTTAAGGGCAAGAATAAAAAATACAGAGGCTTTGAATGTGAAAATATATACACAACTTTCTAGCTATGCTAATGAAATCATCAAAAGCCTCTACAACCATAAGAATCACATATCAGAAACCCTCTCCTCTGTGGCCAACATTACCTTGTAAAGTCCAGGAGACCCTAATTCATCTGAGACTTTTCAGTTCTATATTGAGAACCAGGACTGCTGGCCAGGGCTTCAAAACATCTAGAGAAATCTTTTGGTATAAATGCCTACAGAAAATGATGGCTGTTAGGAAGGTGTTCTCATTTTCATGGACTATTTCAAACTCTTGAGAGGTTAAGGTAGAAACAACTATGAGCCAACCCCTCTGCTAATCATTTTCCTTTATTTTTTCTGAGTCTTACCCATATATATCCATGAAAAAGAAAGTCCCGTGTGCCTCAAACCATCTGTCAAGAGAAGATCTGTATCTGTTGGGAGGATCCCCAAATGCACAGTTGGCAAACCCCATGTGATATTTGGAGACCAAAATGAATTCCCCAGCCCCTGCTCCCCCAACCACCCCTTACACCCCACTTACCACCCCACACCCTTCCCACACACACATACACACACTCACTAAGCTGTTAACTTTCAGCCTGTCTGCCCCAACTCTCCAACACTTGCCAAGGATTGTGGGAGTGAGGGGAGGTAGGCTTCAGAGGCCTCTGAAACCTTTCAGCTATTATCTGACTACTGAGAATCAACCCACTATTAAGTGGTTACTATGTGCTAGCAACTTTATATATATTATGTGCTTAATCCCACCACAACCCTGGTGGTATTATTACCTCCATTTTTAAAATGAACACTAAGTTCTAGAGAGGTTAAGCAAACAGCCCAGGGCAGCATAGCTAATAAAAGACAGAGCCAGGATTCAAACCTCATTCTGTTTGACTCCTGCATGAAACAATTATAGTTAGCATTTGTTGAAGGCTTACTACAAGCCATTGTTCCAAGCAGTTCACTGTGTTAACTCCTTTTAGCCCCATGCTATTGCTACAAAACAGATAGTTCATTGCTACTTTGCTGATGAAGACACTGAATAAAGAGTGAAGTGACTTGTCCCCAATCTATAAAAAGTAGGTGAGGTGAGACAATTTGGACCAGCTCTCTGCTAAAGATTGAGCTACTCTTTTTAAAGCTTCCTGTTTATGAATTTTGAAATTTAAAAATTTTTCAAAAACTAAATGGATAAAAGGAGCAAAAGTATATTATATATATATATAATGTATATAATATATATATGTACATAATATACCATCATCTAGCTTTAAGCATATCTGCATTTTGCCATGTTCACTTTGATAATCTTTTTTTTTTTTTTAAGATTTACTTATTTAAGCATATAGAACTGGGGTATAGGCCAGAGGTGCAGGGGCAGTGAGAGGATTCACCAGAGACAGAGTGGGGAGCAGAACAGGCCAACTGACGAAATACACTGCTGAGGTGAGTAGCAGGCAGACAGGTCAGGAGAAGTCTACTACGCCATGTGGATCACCTCCAGGGAAGGCGGGGATCGAACTCATGCTGAAGATGAGCTTTAGCGTTAGCTTCTCAGCACTGTGCTTTAACCCACTGCCTCGCCGAGGAGGGCCAGCTTTGGTAATCTTTACTGAAGTATTCAAAGTAAGTTACATACATCATACTTCTTTACTCCTCAATACTATACCATGCATCTATGAATTTATTTTCTCACATAGTCACAATATGACTAGCACTCATGACAAAACTTAATAGTAGTTCCCTAATATCATCTTCAAAATTCCTCAGTTGTTCAAAATATCTTTTTTTTTTTTCAGCTGATTTGTCAAATTAGTATCCTTTTAAGTGTAATAGGTAGTGCTTGCTCATTTTGTAACTAAAAGCACCTCCTCCCCACTCTCTTTTTACATCTTGGCATTAACTGGAAAAAAATGAAGATGGGTTGTCTACAGAGTAATCTGCTTTCTGGATTTGCATGATTATTTCATTGTGGTGCTCAGGGGCTAGACCTTGGATAAAGACTGGGGCCTTGGGAGACAAAACAGGAGGGATAAGGACTGGGACGCCAGGGAGATATGTGAGCCCTGAGATACATAACAAGAGAGAAAACTCAATAACAAGAAAAAGCCCATGACTCTGTCACCAGTTTTATGACATTGGCTAAGGATGACCAATCAAGAAACTGCGTGATCTCCACAGTTCATCCCCTGGACCCCAAACATGAGCATAACTGTAAAAAAATCCAAAGTTGTTTTCACCAGTGGCAACCCATTCAGGACCCCTCCCTAGGAGGGGCTGTCCTTCCTTTTAGTCTTTGCTTACATAAATTTGCTCAGGCATGCTCACTGCTGACAGGAGTTATCCTGTTTCTTTAACCCTGACAGTTTTGCTCCCAGGAGCAGGCCTGTGTCCTTAAATAGACTTCCTTAGGCTTGCTTGCTTACTGCTATTTGCATGTTGTGTTTCCATTCTTTTTTATACCGGTGATGGTTCCCAATTCAGCATATCACATCATGTCACACATTTGGGGTCTCATCCACAACAACCTCCCTGTCACCGTGTTAGTGAAGTTGACCCTCTACCTTCTGGATATCTGATGAAACATAAGTTATATTGAAAGCTTCAACAGATTGTAAGAATACTTCATAGGCAATTATTGCTACTTCATGTTGCACCACATCCAGAACTTTACAATACCCATTCATTCCATCCACCGTGGGGTCAAGGTGATGATCATCAGATACTCTACCACAGAGCCAAGTTCCTCCCTTTCAATCAGCAAGCCATCTGGGGGAGGGTGTGGTAATGATCCCCATCGAACGCTCTCATTGGTGGTTTCACCATCCTCCTTGTTTTATCATCCCATCATGGGCTGAAAAATGGTGACTTTCAAGTCATATTATTCAATATTTTAATTACATTCAGAGCTGCCATTCTTCTACAAGAGAAGCTTCTTCATCCTACTTAATTATGCTGGTAAACTGTTTCTTTGGAGAGACATATTAAATACTTTGTTTTTAGTTAACAATTTTCAGAGTAAGGAGTGGATGAAATAATCACCCCCAATAGTGGGAAGTGAGGGTTTGGGGGCAGGTAGGTTTACTCTTTTTTTAAATATAAGGTGACCTTGTGTAATTGTATACATTTATAGTCTTTTGCATCCTTAATTTGTCTTAAACTTGGATACTCTCCACTCTCAATTGTAATGCAACTAAGCTGGATTAGGACCTATAGTATAAGGTTAGGATATCAATGTGCTAAATTCTACTTGGGTGGAGAGCTTTCACCATGTCTAAAGTCAATCAGATCTAATTACAATGTGAATTAATGAGAAAAATCCACATCGCAATAATACAAGCACAAAATCAACTGACAGTAAAAGAGGAGAGTTATAAACAACTAAGCCAAGCTGGTTTGGGAGACCAGCTTGGTTAGGGGTAAGGTAGCTGTTCTGGGTCCAGAATGCGTCAGCTCTCTGGGGAGTAGAGTATGGCTTCTCTGGGCAGAGGCTCCAGTGGTAGATGCTAAGCTTTTTTCTATCCTTGCCTCTAGTGTCTGTTGATCAATGACCTGGTAAACAGGTAGTCAGCAGTGAGCATGCCAGCACAAATTTATGCAATGACAGACTAAAAGGAAGAGCAGCTCCTGAGATTATTTACATCAGTCATTCCATTTCAATCACATCCATCTCCTGATCAGTCATGATCATTATACTAGCAATAATGATAGCAGCGCCTATATTCAAATCCAGGTGTCCCACATAATAACTGGGTGGTTCTTGCCTCTCCTATCCTATCTCTTTTGTAATTAAATCAGAATTAAAATCTGTATATAGCTTATACGGTAGTAATTTTAAATTGAAGCAAGTTAGCTACCAGATTTAGCAAAGACTAGCACTTTCTGTTACACATCTTTAACTATTTCTATTTTCAGACAAACAGGAATAATGTCACCATCTAATACAAAATCTGTGCTGGGATCTGGGGAGAGGAAAAGGTATGCGTCTCCTAGTGAGAACTCTCACTCAGAGCAGTGGCATAATGGAAGGTCTATAGAGACAAGGAACAGGTAGCAAAAGCAAGCACCTGGCAGACGAAAGAAAGCAGAAAGGAGAATGGCAACTCCCATTAAAGAAATTAGGCTGGGCTCTCCCTCGTGGCACAACAGGTTAAAGCTCTCTGCAGAAGCCACTGCAGCACGAGTTCAATCCCCTACCTGGGAGCTGACCCACATGGTGTGGCAGATCTCTCCTGACCCGCCCACTGCTCCCCTCAACAGTGTACTTCATCAGTCAGCCCGTTCTTCTCTCCGCTCTGTCTCTGGTGAATCTTCTCCCCCACAGCACCACTGGCCTGTACCCCACCTCTGTATGCATAAATAATAAATAAATCTTTAAAAAAGAAAGAAAGAAAGAAATTAGGCTGCTTGTTTCAGTTTGTCCATGGCCAACCTTTTTCCAATATGATAAATAGAACAGTGGTGAATCCAGGGGAAGTGATCATATCAGAACCTGTCAGAGTGGTTAGGGCCACTTTTGGGCACCAGGTCACTTGCCTACCTCACCTACTACTCTAAGCCCAGGTAGGGCATGTGGCTGATGCTCTAAGTTCCTTGACTCACATGAGTCTGTAAGAATAGCTCAGAGGTGAAGAGACAGGCTTGGTGTTACCTATAAAGAAAAGCTCATTTGAGCGCCCTCCCTGGTGACACAGTGTGTTAAAGTATTAAGAAGTAAAGCCACATCCACGAGTTCAATCCCTGCCTACCCTGGAGATGACACACATGGCACGGCAGACCTCTCCTGACCTACCCACTGCTCCTCTCAGCAGTGTACTTCATCAGTCAGCCTGTTCTGCTCCCCAATCTGTCTCTGGTGAATCCTCTCACGGCCCCTGTGCCCCAGTTCTGTATGAATAAATAAAATCTTAAAAAAACAAAAAAAGAAAAGAAACACCAAATATACATTTCCTATCAAAATCTATACATAGGCTGGAAAGTTTTTTAGGTAAAATATGTAATTCAAAATCATATTAAGTTGAAAAAGATTATTTTCAATCTACTTTTTTAATTATACTCTGACAAGTTCTGGGGTTCCCCCAAAACAAAGTTAAGGGGGAAAAAAATCACTGAATATAAAACTTGGAAAGAAAAAAAATTTAATTAATATTTTTCTTCAATGCCACAACGTACCTTTTATGCTCGGGTGATATTTCTGTAAGAAATATATAGTAAACATCAAAGAAAAAAAGTTAATAAAAGATTTGGAAATAGGAATTTCTTAAAATTAAGAGCTGTGTTGCTCCACACCTGGCCTCCACCCTTCAGGTCAAGTGCTAGGTCACTGGGCCTCCCTGACCACAAGTAGTGTGTTGTAGCCAGTGAATCATGTGGGCACCATGTTCACCACTGAGCATGTGTGAGCATGTAGAGTGTGAGGTGAGTGTCTAAGCACATGAGCAATGCATGTGGGTATGAGTCTGTGGGTATAATGTGTGTGTATTGGGGGGAAGGGGGTATGGATATGTTCTTTCCTTGATTTTTCTTTTATAAAAATGTTTTTTCCCTCAGAACTTACCAGAAACTGGCACTGAGATTTATAGAGATGACTGAAGTTGTATCATTCACCCAATTACCCTGCCTCTTCATTAGGTGTGGTGCTCACAGCACCTGAAGCGCCAGTCAGTCAAGTCTCTTCTTAATGCTTGTTAAACTTTGCTTTATAATCGCTTTCAGTGGCTAGCATGCCTCAGTAGAATGTTGAGTGACTTGAAAAACACTTGGCTCCCAGACAAAGAAAGCGAAACAAAGCTAAGTGTGTACCGTTTAACAAAGGAACATTCAGAATCTTCCTTCTGGCAAAATCAAAGCAGCAAAAAAACACCCTCATCTTCCTCTCCCAAGTCAAAATTGGGGAAAACATCCTGGAAAAAAAATACCAAGAGCCAGAAGTCAGTTACTATTAAGAAACCTGAAGTTTTAAGACACTCACTCACTTTCATGCTGTTCTTCTAAACCAAGGCCACTAATAACCTCTGCTAATGTTGACTATCTTCTTTCTGCTTGGTTGGTATTTCTGTACCAAAATATTCAGATGGGAGGGAAATAAATATCTGGCAGCTCAGATTCAAAAAAGTTTGAACTGGAACTCATTTATTTGTATTTCTAAATTCTGAGGCAGATTACCTGGAAGGCATTCAAAACCTCAGAAGCCAAAAGTTCTGCCAAACATTTTTCGGCTTGGCAATTGGTAATATAATACAGCCAGATCATTAAAGAAATCCTGTGCTGAATTCCCTTGAAGTTTCTAAGGCAAAGTTTAAACAAAAATTATTTCCTTCAGAGACTCCTATGCATGATAAGGCCCCATCTGTGCATTAGGAGTCAGCATGGTGGATTAGGTGCCTCAACTAAGAAAAAAAAACAAACAAAAATAAACCTACATTTCACTTCTAGCTCTAGACAGGCATGGCTGCACGTTTATGAAACAAAACTCTGTCTGTCTCTATATCTTGGGAAGGAGTTGTTTATTCCCCATCTGCTTTGTCACAGCTATATCATTCATCTGTTTTTCAACAATCACGTGTTGGAAACCCACGGTGCAGAACGGACTGTGTCAGACACCATGGGAAAAAAACAGATAAAGAGACATATACTCTGCTCCGACGGGACATGTACCTGGTGGCGGCATATAGCTGGTGTAGGCAAGAGGAGGAAATATACACAAAGAATTGTTAATAAGATGCTAAGTATTACATGCCTCAGGAACAGCCAGGTAAGTTGCCCTCAGCATTCAGAGAAGGGGGTTGCTAATTAAAATCAGAAGACCAGGTCCCATATCAGAATGAAGTTAGAATGAGAGCTAAGTTTTGAAGGGTATTTGGACCACGACAAACTGGGGAAAGCTAGGTATCTTCACGTTTCATTTGTTGCCTTATCCTCTAAAAGCTTTTATCTATTCATTTTCACCTAGGTTATATTTAAGTCCACTTAAATCCTAAACCAAGATTGATAACATGAGAACACATATTTCTCACCCACATGTTAAACCACGTTGGATATAATCTCACAATTCTGTATAATAATAGCTTATATGCTGCCATTTATTTTTTCCATCTGAATTGTCTCAAGGCAAATTCTCCTTAAATTAATATTACCAGGAACAGGTTAAATCCATGAAATCTAAGGGATGAAGGAGCCATCCACTAATCAAAACCAACTTGGGAACAGGAGCCTGAATTATTTAGCCTCATAAGCACATTCTTACTTTCCCTGTGAACAGCCCTCATAAAGAGGAATCATTTCCTTTCCCCTATCCCATGTGTCAATCTATGGGAAAATAATAATCCACTTTTTTAACTCAAATCATTTAAATAAGCCTTTACCCAAAAGTTACTTCTTCAAAAGCATGTTTCTGAGGTTGCAGAATAACTGCCGATAGGGACTTCTCTGCCTAGAGGGAAAGACACAGCCATCTCTAATGCATAGCAAAATAATAAAATCCGTGTATATACAGATTCTTGAAAGCAAAAGGGAAAGTTATGTCTGATACCCACATTCTATTTAAAAACGAAGCGACTTTCTATTTGCATATGTAGGTTCATATTTCTATTATTTATGTTTCTATAATAACATAGACTCAATATGTTATTGAAACATTTTTGGAATTAGCCTTAGAATCTATTTATATATAAATCACATTTGCTAATACTGACAAAATGAATAGTGTTATTTACCAAACTTGGATTGGAATATTTTTTCACATTTCCAATGTCCAGATATGCTTCAAATTCAAAGATTTACCCAAATTAAATATGTGGAAATGTTTGAAAAAAGCTTTGAGGGAATTTTTAAATATGTATAAAGAAATGTATCCAGAAATGTTTTTCATGACTGTGTCATCATTTTGATATACTTTGCTACCTCCTTTGTCTAGAAAATTTCTACTTAATTTTTACAACCCAATGCAGATACTGCTTCATCAGTGAAGTTGCCCTAGATTTCCTTCTGTGCTATCACATAATTTTTCTGAAACCTTTAACTTCATTGCTATAACCACTAGACTGTGCCTTGGTTTTCTCATCTGTAAAAGGGAGATTATAACAGCAGTTATCAGGCAAAATGAATCAGCAGCATGTGTAAGTATGGTATCATAAAAGGATATTTTCATTCACATCATTATTGGCCCAAGTGATAGTAAGTCACCAACACAGAACCATTGAATAAAACATTTTTGTTTAATGGATATGCCAGATTTTGTACTTCCCAGAGTATGTTAACCTCTTTCATAAAATGATTTATAATCACATCATAAGTTGGAAATAAACATTCATTTAGGCATCGCCTTTACGCATTGAAAACAACGCAAGTAACTGATTTTTATCATACTCTATAGTTTTACAAATCCTATTTACAGTAAAGGAATTAATTTGATTTTCTCCCACACTATATAATTCAGTTCTAATGACAAGCACATAATGTATTGCCTCCTTCAAAAATATCTAAGTTATAACTGAAATATGCAGGGACTTTTTTAATCAATGAGCTTCTAATGGTCTTTTATTATGATTATCAAATATCTATATAAACAATCCCCCCCACACACACTCCAATCTCACCCCTCCCAGCTCTCAGTCTCCCTAAAAGGGGCAGCTTCATTTTAGGATTCCCTTTCTACCTGAGTTCCCATAACTAGGCAGGAAGGGAAGGGAAAAACAAACACATACATTCTAACTTTCCATGCTGCTGACTGGCATCCTCACTGCCCTGGCCAACATCCTCCAAAATATGGTAATGAAATGGTTCATGTGACTATAAATCAAAGGGTCCATTTCCCTGAGCCAAAGTCAAGGGAGTGAAGGAGGTCCCTAAACACAGCTGCATTCCCTCTCCCCACTCAGCCATGTCAGGGAAACCAACTCCCCACACCTGGAAGGAGGTCAACTGAGGGACAGGACAAAACACTTCAGGGCTGGTTGGTTCTGCACAGATCCTGCCAGTCAGTGGGCCTCATGCCTATGTGACAACACCCCTCTCTCTTTTGCAACAAAACAAAACAAATATAGCAATGACCAAAGAAAGAAGTAGTCTAGTGTCCTGTTCATAAACTTTCAGAAATTTGTTTAATTCCTTAAACATTTTCAATGTCACTGATTAACATGAAAGGGAGATAAATCAGGGACTGGATTGTCAATTGTGTTATGCAAAGATTTTCTGTAAACAAATATGTCAACATTGGGATTTTTACATATGAACAGATTGAGAGAAAAGATAAGTGTGTGCTTCCATTTTCCATCAACCTCTGCATAGTAGATTGCTTTAGAATAGAGCAACAGCAGACACCAGGGGTCTCCTCTAATCCAGCGCATGCTTTACAAAGGAACAGCCAGCACCTTGTCCCCAGTCTTCAGCCACACAGCTTCATCTTCAATTTGGAGGTTTCCCTCACTCTCTTGCTTGAAGTTGTCTAAGACTGCCCAGTTTCCTATCTACTTGTAACATTCTCATAAGCTGTGTCACAAACTTCAGCATTTGCTTAATGTGTATTAGTTACTTTCTGCAGGTTAGTCCTCTCTTCTATAATTATCATAAGCTCCTGGAACACTAAACAATGCTGAATCCGCCCACCCCTCCTGGCCACAGCTTGGGAAATCCAACATTTGCTGAGCCTGTTCTATTTACAAATAATCTCAGAAGAGCCAAAAGGAGTGGGACAGTTACAATAGAGTTCTTATCTTCCTGAAATTTAAAATGGAACAGGCAGAGAGAGCTAAATAGCTCAATGCAGTCTGCTGTGGCCAAGGTATGGGGATATGTCCTTGTGATGCAGGTACCAAGGAGATTCATTTACCTGACAGCATCTGAACAAAGCTACTCAAAGTGTGACCCAAGGACAAGTGATGATGATATATGAAATGAATTCAGAAATTGAAGTGAGCATTTAGAAGCATTTATAGCAACTGACAGTAAAGATTACGTCTGCTGATTCTAATAATAAAAATAATGACGTGTGCTTTGTATGTCTGTGAGCAGATTGTAAATTTTAAAAGAAAGGAAGGAAGACAGAGAAGGAAACTGATTTTTCTGAGTAACTGTGAAAAGCTCTGTCTTAGCTGAACCAGACTTGACTGAGCTTTGAAGAGGGCTCCTCCACAACCGTCCTATGAAGAGAGAGGAACAGGCTACACAGCAGCACCTGATGTCTGGGGGTCTGGGCAACGATAAGTAATAACAAGCCAGGGGGCTGAGTTTCCCTGGGGGTGGGGAACCAAACCAGAGTGAGTGGCAACCAAAGGTTGGTCGATTTCATACCAAGTTAAAGAGTTTGGGCTTTATTGTGTCAGCAACAGTGAACTGGCAGGGTTTCGGACTGGGAAGAACCATAACAGAATCCATGCTCTACTAACTGAACTACTGTTGTACATTTGTCTCAGGGATTATAAACTCAAGTCTCTACCTATGCCAGCATGTCCCATAAGTGGAGCAGCTAGGCCTGTCCATCCTGCTGGCACTTTCCTCATTTGATGGGGCATTTACTGCCCAAACTCAGCCAATGATTTTTACTTGGGAATAAACACCAATTTCTGCATCTTACCATATACACTCATTTAAGAGAAGTTGGAAAGCAGGTTAATATGGGAAAGCCCATATCTCAAATGTTAACACTATTTCAAAAACTTACGAAAAGATGAAGGTCAAATACAAGCCCAAAAGTTGGATTTGGTGCATGGCCCCCAATTTGTTTCTCTGCTTCAATACACAAAAAAGAGGGTTGTTAATGTCTGGTCAAGTAATAAACAACTTCTCAGATACTTTTTAATTCCAAAAGCTTATGAAGGTTGTTTTCAGTACTCAGAACGTGATGTCTATACCGAGCTGTGGTCTTCTGTCTTCAAAAATGGTTGCTGGCATGGCTGATGATTGTCAATGGGAGCTTATGTACTCCAAGCCAATGCATCCCTCAAGTTCCTCCCACTTGGTTCAACAGTAAAAATTACTTGCAATTTCAGCCACTCTTTATATCTCCTGTCAGTATGGCCGTTGCTAAGGGACAGGGCTGGGTGTGCTTTTTACTATCTTTATCTTTTAAAAGCAGAGCATTTGTAATCCCCAGACTGAAACTGGGCCTCCTCCATCCAACCTCCAGTAAAATAGCACCACACTGCCTGCAGAATTTCACGATTCCCTTTTCTCAGGGGATCTCAGCTCAATTAAACCTGCCTGGACCCAACTTCCACTAATGTGAAAGCAGTATCAGGATGCATCTGGTAGTCTCATTAGTTCACATCCAAATTGTGGGGACTTGGAAAGGGAGAAGTTTTTACTCCAACAGTTTTCAGAAAAGAAAAAAAAAATCATCTTCCAGTAAATTTTAAATGTGTTTGTTAGAAAGGATGGGGGGGGGGGAGGTGGGGAGAAGGAAATAAAAAGAATCAATAAAAAGGCTCTTCCCAGCTGTTCTTTCCACAGCCTGCATAAAAAATATACATCCTTTTGATTAAAGTGCAGCTTTCATGCCCTTTTCTGGCAGGCGGCCAAAAGCTGGCTTAAGGTGCGTTCTGCTATCTTAAGGTGGAATCCTTTGAATTTGACTTGAGAAGAGTAATTATTCCACAGTTGGCTTTTCTCACTGCCTCAGAGGGGAAGCAGCAATCTAACCCTGAAGAAACAATAAGGAGGAAATGACCACTGGCCCCTTAGGGAAAATCTTTTTAAAACAAACAGCAGAAGAAAACCCCAAATGATCATAATTTCACAACTTTCATCATTCCCTTGGTACTCTTTACTGTTCTGTGAAACTTGAATTAGAATTGATGGAATTAAAAGTTTGAGGATATTTATATCATAAACTTCCACAGTAAAAATAATCATTCAGTTATAAAAATCACTAACGTCTCAGATTTACTTAGTTTAGATGGACATTTTTTCATTCATTTCTCCTATAAATATATCCATTCAGAAATCTATATCACTACTCAGAATTTGAATGGCCTCCAAGGAAGGATAATTGTTCTGGATTGCTGACTGAGATTTTGGTCATTTTTATATTTTTCCAGTAAAATGTCTTGGTTCTTTGACCGGAAGCTATGGATCTGTTTAAAGGAAAACCAGTGTGTACATGAACAAGTACATGTGAACAAGGCTGAGCTGGGCTGTAACCATGGCCTCCTTTGTCCTCTTCTCCAGTCCAGAAAAGAACTCTTACACCACCCCTTTCTCCCCTGGGATAGCGGGTAGCTGAGCTCACCTCTCCTACCTCCAGATGCTCTCAGCCTGGTAGAATCACCTTAACTAATTACCTGTGTGTCTTAACCAACCCATATTATAATCTGTCAGTCTCCAGTTTTTAGAAAAACACTTTAATTACTGTTTTTCCTGTGGGCCCAGACTTTGTGAGGCACTTAATAGGATTCTGACAACATTCTAAGATGGCTTCTCACAAATATAAAACAAAAATGTTAATTTTGTTTCTTCCTTCTCTCCTGAATACTGCTCTTTCCTTATAATTGCACTTAGAACTTATATTTGAGGAGTTCCTTATTGTGCTGTAAGAATGAAAAAAATATGTGTAAATATCTGTTACAGAAGAATGATTTTTCCAAAAACAGAGAGGACTGATTGGTCTTGTAATGCACACACACACACACACAAATAAAATCAAAGCTTGAAATGCCTATGTCATTGTTAATTTCTTAAAGCTATAGAGCAAAAATAATGTCACACAGAGTAGAGGTAAAATGAAATGGAGTGCCTGTCCTTGTCCAGATTAAATGTTTTTTTTTTACATTCTCTATCCCTCTTTCTATCATTTCTCTCAAGTTCTGGAGTTTCTCTTTATTTTTATTTTTTACCGAATACACTGAATTTGCCATATGCTACAATGGAAAGCCCCCATGTAACTGTTCATAACAAACTAGTAGAAACAACTGGCTTTATGGGTACTGGTTTATAAAATATTGCCTCAGGACAATGAGATAATTTACTTCCTTCAAAAGACTGGATAAGCCCCTTGGACTCTCAAAAGGGTCCCCTGGACCTCAGGTAAAAGATGAGACATAAGAGTCAAAAATGACTTTTCTCGTGGCAGGGTTTTGAAAGGGTAACTCAAGATACTGGTATATTCTTAACTTTGACAGTAGTGCCAGGGGATCTCCCAACTTTCTGTGTAAGGTTCCCAAGGAGGATTCAAAAGGAAGCCATTAACTTTCTTCTAATGCAAATATACATCCAAATCTACCCCTCCCCATCTGCCCACACCCTCCACCCCACCCCTGCCCAAAAGAACTCCTTTCCAGGAGCCCAAAGCCCAATTTTTAATTTTTCCAAAGAGGATACATCTCTGATGTCAGAGTCACCAAAGAAAAAGCCCAAGACCGATTCATTAAAGCAGAATGCCAATTTATTAATTTAGATACGGAGCATGGTTTAGTCCAAGAGCTAGGCCAACTGTCTGCACATTCCCTTCTGGTAGGTAGAGCAACACAGGAAATCAAATTATAGATCAGAAGCCTTCCTGGTGATTTTAGAAATAGAACAAAGGGAATGGATGTTATCATGCCACAGCAGCCTGACCAACTTCCCTTCTCCATTCTAGGATATTTGTGTCCACCCACTAACCTTAGAGTCCCCTTTCCCCTAGTTGTTATTCATTGAATTCCAATGCACAAAAGGAAGGGGACTCAGAAGCTAGTCTGCTGTCACCCATACAGTATTATGTATGCCAAACAAGTTATATACAACTCAGGGACTTCTCATTTGAGATGCCATCATGTCTTCTTCCTTAGGATGTAATCTTGTTAGAATCCATGTACCACTTTTTAAAAATTGTATCATTAATGAATATGCAAACCATTTATTTGACAAGTGGCTATAAGCTGAATATATCATTTATAAGTTAAAGAGAGACATTAGTCTGTGTCCCCAAGTCCTATGAGTACATAAGGTTGGGAAATTCTAAGCTACCATGCAACAACTGTAGACTCAACTGCTTTTATTTGCAGTAGTGGAGGGCAAGCACAGCAGAGATCATTGACAGTGACTGTGCATGCATATGTAACAAGGGATTTGCTTTCCTGGGTTTTTCTTAGATTATGATTTCATTGTGTTTCCCTGCAGTAAGCCAGACAATGGGGCCCAGAAACATGTTAACCTAGAAAAAATGTAATATTCCTCACTAGGTATTGCATATTTCTCTCCTTGTCTTTCTCTCTCTTTCTTTCTCAGTTTCTGCCAGCTCCTTTCTCTGCCTTCCCAGTAAATTTCAGTCAAAGCTAAGAATCCAAAATCCTGTGTTGCTCTACCTACCAAAACTGTACTTAATAGTCTTTAATATATTAATCAGCTATTATAGCAGTCATCTCAATCTCTGTTGACAATACTCAAAACGTTGTAATTTATACTTAATGAACAGTCTTCACAATTTAAATGAGTGGAAGGGGCTTGTCATATGCAAGCAAAGACATGATAGGAAGATTCAGAAGGCAGGGAAATGATTTGCCCAGCTGATGGGGTAATCTTTCAAGAGAGCTGGTTTGTGAACGTTAAACTGCAGTTCACAACAGCAAACAGGAAACATTGCATCAAAGCTGTATGAGGACAGGGGTAGGTTAAGCAAAGTCTCCCAGTGTGGTGAGAACCAGGAACCAGCAGTAGCCTTCTCCCCAAAGGGCTGTGAGTAAAGATGCTGTGTGACTCCTTTCTCAACCAACAGCTTCAGTGGAGACATAGTGAAAATCAGTACAGATACTCCTAGGGATAGTCATTATCTTCAAACCTTCTAGTGAGTTATATTTCTTTGGAACAAGTGAATAAGAAATAAGATGTAAGAGAGCCCAGATTTGCAAAAGCTTCACCTTGGTTTGGCAGGACTCCTGGGTGGTATAATCTTCCAGGATTCAGATTCGTCTGCTTTCCTTTGAAACTAAATGGCAGCTTCCAACCAGACCCTTCTCTCTGCTTCCAAAACATGTTGAAGTTTGCCAAGAGTTTAATTTATATTTTGGACAAAATGTCATCACTTAATGTTCTTTAGTAAATACTGATTAAGTGTGTGCTCAGGAGAAGATTTGCATTTATATAATACCGGTAAAGAGCTTCTTATGAATATGAATACAAGTTCTCTAAGAAATGTTTCCCATTAAATTATGTGCTGGTTCTGAGCTTGTGGACATCCAGAGGTGCTCACTGTTTTCCCACCTAACCCCACTGTAAGCCAGGGGCCATGTTTGCTTCTCTTAACACACTGAGGCACCAGAGAACAATAGCAGTAAGAGTTCGGAATCATTAAATTTCCCCACCAAGTGTGACGCAGAAAAATATTTCAGCTTTTTGCTTAATTGCACTGAAAGTGTTAATACAACTACTGCAATAGCAGGTGACTTTTGAAGAACTTGAGTGATCTTAACATTGTTGGCGCAAAAGCTACATTGAACTTTTCAGGTGCTAGGGATCTCTAAAATCCTGTATCAGTAGCATGATTTTAGAGAAGAGCTGTCCTTTGCCTTTTTCCATTTGCAAATACAACAATTCTAAGTTGGCCCTAAATTCATAGTTGGAAACTGTTAATTCTTTTAAGGAATTAAGCAATTGCTATGGCTGACCCACACTTTCACACAAAGCAATTACCTATCTATAAACTGATAAATAGTGCAAGCAAAAAGCAATAAATTGATGATTCCAAAAAGCAATATGCCAAGAGCCAAGTGCTATATTGGAAACAGAAGCAAAAGGTGATCTTGCTGGTTATTGTCTTTCAAACCCCTAAATCTATTCTCCATCTTTGTCCACAATGCTTTGATCTTGGGGTGGCTGACCTCAACAGACTGCACTACTGGGTGCTTTTGCTTTCTGCTTTATGGTTGTGTTTGTTCAGGGCACTAGTAGAGATCAAATGACTGCTTGAGCAGAAGTCAAGCGGTCTATATCCAAGTGCGTTACCCATCTACCTTGGATTCCATCAGTGGCTTTGGGCTAAAGAGTTAGGCAGGGTTTATTTCTCTCTTATGAGGCTCAAGCTCTTACCAGTACTTCAAAACAAGTAAAATGCACCTTTTTCCTTTAAACATGAGGCTAGGAATCATTTCCATGTAATGCTAGTCTCTTGGTGCTTCATAGGTCCTTGTTGAGTCCCAAGCATCTACATATAAGTCATATTAAATTATTTCAGTCAAAGCTCTTTGAGTATGCCATTTATCTTTTGCCATGCCCTGAATGATATGTGATATCACCTCCTTAGAATTTTACAATTCATATTGGGGAGTCAGCTGAAAATAGAGCCTTTAACTTTATAGGGGTTATGTCAGGTGATGGTCACTGACACTTGGGATTTGTGTATATTATGAAAAATATATTATTATATATATATATATATATACACATGTGTATGTGTTTATGCATATATATATATTTATCATAATATATATGTGTGTATGCATATATATCCAATGAAACAATATGATGATATAAAAGCCAAATGTCAGGTAAATGCTTAGAATGATAGGACAATAGGACTCTAAGTATTAGAAGAAGAAGACCTTTTGGGACATATCTATGGACAAGATAAAAGACTTCTGAGAAAGAAAAAAAAAACTGATATCAAAGAAAACACAGCAATTAACCAGCAGAAAGAGGGAAGGGAGTCTTGTTAAAAGGAGTGTGTTCAGAGATGTGAACATTAGAAAGATATAGAGGGATCAAGTAACAGATTAAGATGGAGATAGCAAATATTTCTTTGACATCTATTAAAAGATTATTCTTATACTCTTCACTTTCATTAGGTCTCCATCCTCAAATCAGCCCACCTATGGACACTTCAAATCTATTATTCTGAAGAAATAGTTTTAGTCCTACCACCTGCCTTTTTCATGAGCTAGCAAAAAAAAAAAAAAAAAAAAAAAAAAAAATACCTCTCATTGCCAAGCATCACAGACTTTCTGTGGCATGACTTCAACTGAAATAATCTTCCAGAACTGAGACTTTGCAACACTCCTTTTTTCAATGAGCCTTTGACAATCATTTATTTTCCACATAATCAGTTTAGTCTTTGGAGTCTGCACTTCACTAGGAAACCATTTGGGCATAGGGGAGGTATTCATTTGAAATATTTTGGTTCATTGAGCTAATGAAGAATCAGACAAGATCGGCGCCTCACTTTCTTGCTGATGTTTGTTTTAGGCAAGTCACACTTGAAGAAGCTCCCTGGCACATGAGTGTTATATGGTTGTCTCTGTCCACTTCAAACAGTGTTTAGAATACTCCTGAATACCAAAATAATCTTATCTGGCCTACACACGGCTGCTAGGATGGTTTATTATGTCCTTCAGCCATCACGGAGAACTTTTTTTTTTTTAATCATGGAAATGATAACGATGACAGGAAGACTGAGCACCTGAAACATAGTAGTGATAAATGCAACTAAACCAAAAGTTTAGATTTGTTTGTTGAACTAAGTTAGGTTATAGAAGAGAAAAATTGCTGACAGGAGAAAACTATGGAAAATCAGGCACTTCCTCACATGCAGCACTTTGAAATGTAAATACATTTAGCACCCAGAGAGGTGCAGAGAAATCTAGCTATTTTGGGCAACTTTGAGTAAGGACAGCTGTATGTTCTGAAACATATAGCTCAACATTTAATAAAGAAATAAGGGAAAAACCAAATCACACTGAATGGCAGACTTAATTTGGGCATTTTGAGATGCCTTAAAGTTTTGACACATGAATATGATTCCCTAATAAAAAGTCTATCAACCATCAGTCATTGGGAAATATTCTTTTAGTTGATATTTAGGTTGAAATATGGGAAGCTGGAGTTCTTTCTACCCAACAGACCTGTTCAGTTCACCCCACCTGATTTTATCTATTGCCATGGAGAGGAAGGGATTATGGCAAGAAATGAATCACTCTCCTTGTATGACATGATTTCTCTCAAGGTATCCAAGAGCCTATGCAACTACATTTTTTTTTTAAGTTTTCTCAGTATTTCCAGTGATTCTCAATGCTTTGTGCTCATTTCAAAGAGTAAATTTGACTTTTCCATTAATAAGTGTTAATTGCCAAATCTGTTAGTGAGCATTTAATGAACCCCTATTATGATCTCAGTGCTGTGATAGGGGCTTTGGGGGAAAATAAAGCATGATCCCTGGCCTCAACAAGATTACAGCATAGTTTGCTGGAACAAGATCAAGACACATTAAATAAATTTAGCAAGACACATAAATCTGTAGAATATAATTCAGAAAATTATCCAAAAAGGTCCAGTTCTCTAGACTCTCCAACACCATGCCTATTTTTACTAAGGATTTCTCCTAGTTACCTGAGAATAGTTAGATTTTGCAGCAATACAAAGTATTTTTCGTATATTCCTACCACCTTGGCGTATAAATGTTGGACACCAACTTATTTCATAACTTCATTTTTCCCTCTCACATCTCTCCCTCATGCATGATTTACCCTCCCCTAGAGCTCCCACCATCTGCATCAAACTTTATACCTCCCTGGACCTAATTATTTCCCTGAATCTCTGGAGCAATCTCTTTCCTTTTGCCAATGATTGAAATTTTTATTAACAAGTGATTAATTCTTCCAGTGTTCCCTGTTTTATTTTTCCTTTCTGTGTTCTGCTAAGCTCACATTGACAAATAAACACAAAAGTATGTTATGTTTCTACTCACCCCCAACATACAAACACTCACTCACATTCACACACCACACACACACACAAACAAATAAACCTTTTCTTAGCCTTGATCACTATGCAAATAATTCCATCACAAGAGACTGAATTTTCAAATGAACAACTAAGGAAGATGAACTATCGTTAAACGTCACAAAGCAAATAAGGAAAAGGACAGAAACACAAAATGTAACAAATAAGGAAGTCAAAGTAAAAAACAGACCTGAATATAGAATCACAGGTAATAAAAAGCAAGAAAAAATGAGGACAAGATAACAAGCAAACTGGTATCTGAAAGGGATGGAGGTTGAGATGCATTTTCATGATTTCCAGATATTCGGGGAATGAATATGAAGAAATGAAGAAAACAGTATCAAAAATTCTGCACTTTGTACATCGTGTGGCAATCATATAACCTCCCCTGTGTTTCTATAAAAAACATATAATAATTCTGTTTACCATGGCCCATGTACAGTTTATAGAGTACCCAATTTAAGATTACCCATGTTATTTCAGCTATGGTTAATATTGTCAGAAATTTCTGAGAAAATGTTGAGAGGATTTGGTTGCCACATGGTGGGGGTGGGGTAGGGGCTTCTTTACTTCTTTGACATGGAGACTTCAAAGAAACAGTCCCAAAGGGGTGTCATCAAAGGATTATAGTTGATGCATTCTCCAAAACCGTGATGGAGTTCCTCATTACCTGGGAGTGGTTAGGTTTTGGAGCTATTTGAAAGTATTTCCTCTTACATTCCTATCATCAGGGGAAATTCATTCTGAAAAGTTGCTTGCTGACAGGGGTGTGAGCTGGCAATGAGGGAGAAATAATGATTGCTAATTAAGGAGACGACCCAATAACAAGAAATCACAAGTCCCTCAGCACCACAAACTTGCTCCACTACTTGCGTTGGCAGTGCCTTTAGATCCCTGAGCCAGTGCTGCCTGTCAGACATCAGAGAGCTATTCTAATTGGTATAGAAAACTTTGAGAAATTCTCCTGGAACCAAATGGCTACTATTTCCTAGAGAGAGTTGCAACATGGGGAGTAATTTGAAAATCAATCTAATGTTATTTTAACAATTCATCTAAGACATCTCAAGTGAAAAATGTGTCCAGGTCTTCATAGATGAATACAAGAAGAAAAATATGCTTCATTGGTACAAGACCCATATCTGTCCTCTTCCACCTTTCCAATCCCAGAAACTCTGTGAGGTGAGTATTACTGCCTCAAGTTTACCAATGAAAAATCTGAAGTACTGATTAATTTGCTTATCTGGCTTTATGTCATAAGAATTAAGAGAATTAATCAGAACTTAAGCTCATATTTTATGATTCCAAATTCACTGTTATTCCGAGAAGAGAAAAATGCATCAATTCAGATTTTAAAATGAGAGATAAGGGAAAATATTAGGATTAGGGTACTAGGTGGTTAGTACTTGCCTAGAATCCCTAATTCGTTACATGAGGTTAACTGGGATATCATCAAAATGATGGAATGGGGACTCCAGTCTCCATCTCCCCACAACATCAGCAATTAGATTAAAAGTAGCTGTGTGAAAATTGAAAAGTCAGTTGAAGAATCTTCAGCAACATGATAAAACAAAGAACAAAAAACATCTGAGAATAACCACAAAAAAGGGAAGGAAGAGATGTTTCATTTTGCCTGAATTTTCTCATTCCCCAGATCAGCACTGCTTAGCACAGTGGATAAAATGGTCAGGGAGAGAATTCCCTAACTCAGAAGAGTTGCCCTCGACAAGAAAGGGGAGGCAAAATGAGTGACCAGCTTCCCTTTCATGGTACTGCACAAGGGGTCCTTTTTAGTTTCAACCCACCTTGAGACAAGAAAATGTATAGTGACAGCTTAAAACAACGAAGAAACAGGAGCTACCAATATTAGCCAGTGGATGAAATAACAAGGAAGAGAATATTAAATTCTCCAATAAAATGAATGAATGGATTAAAAAAGGAAATATCCAACCAAATGCTGCCTACCAAAGATTCACTTTAGTTTTAAAGACATACCTTAGACTTAAAGGGATGGAAAAAGATATTCTGTGCAAATAGAAAGTAAACAAGAATAAAGGTGACTATATTTATATCAGATATAATGGAGTAACTCAGTAACTGGAGAGACAAAAAACATATTTATTATATAATGATCAAGTAGTTAACTCATCAAGAGAATATAACAGTTGTAAACATATGTACACCAGCATCAGAGGACCTAAATATATTAAACAATACTAATAAATCTAAGGGGGGGGATATACAAAAATAAAATAACAGAGAGGACTTCAAAACTCTCATTTCATCAATGGATAGATCATTCTGACATAAAACCAAGGAAATCATACCCTTGAATTGTACCTTAGGCTACATTGGCCTAACAGATATACATACATCATTCCATCCAAATAGTAGTGGAACACAAATTTTCTCAAGAACACATGAAACATTCTCTAAGGTAGATTATATGATAGTCACAAAACAAGTCTTAACAAATATGAGAAAATGAAATCATGTCTTTTTTTTTTTTACCACAATGGAGTGAAACTAGAATGCAAAAAGAAGGAAAACTAACCAATTCACAAATGTGTGGAAATTTAGCACACTCCTCAATAACCAACGGTTGAAGGAAATGTTAAAAAAAAAAAAAGTGATGGCCCTCCCTGGTGGCGCAGCGGGTTAAAGCACTGCACTGAGAAGCTAAAGCCACTTCCGCATGAGTTCAAATCCCGCCTGCCCCGGAGGAGACCACATGGCGAGGCAGACCTCTCCTGACCCACCCGCTGCTCCCCTCAGCAGTGTACTTCGTCAATCTGCCTGTTCTGCTCCCCGCTCTGTCTCTGGTGAAGCCTCTCACCGCCCCTGAGCCTCTGGCCTGTACCCCAGTTCTGTATGTACAAATAAATAAATCTTAAAAAAAAAAAAAAAAAAGTGTAACAAATTCAACTGGAAACATGGTACAACCAAACTTAAGTGGTGCAACAAAAGCAGTTCTGAGAGGCAATTGCTACATGTAAAAGAAAAAAGAAAATCAATAAAACCACTTAGCCTTATACTTCCAGGAACTAGAAAATAAAAAAAATAAAAAATAAAAAAACTAGATTCAAAGTTAGCAGAGGGAAGAAAATCACAAAGATTTTTAAAGCAGAAATAAATTTGAGAATACAAAAACAATAAGAAACATCAACAAAACTAGTCAGTCTTTTGAAAAGATAAGTAAAATTAACAGATCTTTAGCTAGATAACTAAGAAAAAAGAGAGGACTCAAGTAAATTATATTTAAATAAAAGGGAAGAGGTTACAACTGAAATCACAGAAATACGTAGGAACATAAGAGACTTCTATAAACAATTATACACTAACCATTAGACAATCTAAAAGATATGGGCAAATTCCTAGAAACAGCTATCCAAAACTGAATCATGAAGAAAAGGAAAATCTGAACAGATAAATAACATATAAGGAGAGTGAATCACCAGAAGGCTTCATTTGTGACTTTGACCAAGTATTTAATTTAAAGAATCACTGATAATGCTTCTCAAATGCTCCCAAACTCTCTCTCAAATCATTATGCTGACCCCAAAGGCAGGTAAGAGTAGTATAAGAAAATAAATAAAGAAAGCTATCTCATTTCAAATAGAATTGGAAAAGAATAGTTAGGAATAAATTTAACCAAAAAGTTAAAGATCTGTGAATCAAAACAGTAAGATACTGATGAAAGAAGCTGAATAAAATGTACTAAATAGAAAGAAACCTCATGTCCATGGATCAGAAGAAGCAATATTGTTAAAATACCCATAATATACATATCTGTGTATAGATTAATACAATCTCTACCAAAATTTCAATGGTACTTTTCACAGATATAGAAAAAAACAATTTTAAATTTGATGGAACCACAAAAGGTCCCAAGGTAATCTTTAGAAAGAACAAAGCTTAATGCATTGCTATTCCTAGTCTCAAAATTTATTATAAACTTACAGTAATTAAAACATTATGGTCCTGATACTAAAACAGACACATAGGCCAATGGAACAGAAATAAGCCCATGTTTATACCATTAACTAATATTGACAAGAATGTCAAGCGTACTCTTGTGGAAAGTCTAATCTCTTCAATAAATTGTGTTGGAAAAACTGGTCAACCACACACAAAAGAATAAAATTAACTCCCATCTTATAGTAACTACAAAAAAAATTAACTCAAAATATATTAAGAATTTAAATGTAAGATCTGAAACTATGAAAGTGCTAGAAGAAAACAAACTCCTGGAAGTTTTTGATAGTCCTGGCAGTGATTTTTCTGTTGTTGTTTCTCCTGACAAAAATACAAGCAGCAAAAGGAAAAAATCAACAAGGGCTCTAGATTAATATAAAAAGCACCTGCACAGCAAAGCAGCAACAATTTGAAAAATGATAAAAACAACATACAGAATGGGAAAAAAATGTAAATCTTACTATCTAAAATATATGAAGAATTTATATAACTCAATAATCTAATTTAAAAATAAGCAAATACTTTTGCTACACAGACATTTTATCAAAAAAGACAGCATACAAAAAAAAAAGGCCAACAGTACAGTACATGGAAAGAAGCTCAACATCACTGATCATCAGTAATGCAAATAAAGGAAAATGAAAAATCACCTCCCTTGAATTGGAATGTTTGTTATCAAAAAGACAAAAGATAAATGGAGAAAAGGGAACTGTTTGTACCATTGGTGTGAATGTAATTTGTTATAGCCATTATTGAAAATACTACATAGATTTCTCAAAAAATAAACAGAACCAACATATGATTCAGGTGGCCAACTGCTAGGTATAAATCCAAAGGAAATAAAGTCACCATCTCAAAGAGATATATACATGCCATGTCCATTTCAACATTTTTCCACAACAGCCAAGATATGGAAACAACCTAAATGTTCTATAAATGTTCTAAGTGGTCTAATTGGATTTTATATATATATATATAGAGAGAGAGAGAGAGGGAGAGAGAGAGAGAGAGTGCATCTATCGCAATGGGTATAAATGTTCTATAAATGTTCTAAGTGGTCTAATTGGATTTTATATATATATATATAGAGAGAGAGAGAGAGGGAGAGAGAGAGAGAGAGTGTAGATAGAGCAATGGGTATATATCTACGTATAATTCAATCCTCCAAAAGAAGGAAATCGTGCTATTGTCACAACATGGATGTATGTTGAGGATATCATGCTAAGTGAATGAAGTCAGACAGGAAAAGACAAATATTGTATGTCCTCATTTACATGTAGAATCTAGAAAAAAAGATATTTTCCAGTTGTGTGGGAGCAGAAGAAATGACAAGATGTTGGTTGAAGGTACATATTTACAGTTATAAGAGTAAAAAATTTTCAGAGATCTAATTTACAGTAGTGGTTAGATAAGAATATTGTAGTGTGTACTAAATTTTTTAAATGTTCTCATGGTAACAATAACAATTAAATGATAATTATGGAGATGAAGGTGTGTACACTAACCTTACAGTGGCAAACATTTCACAATATATATGTGTATGAAATCATTATATTGTACACCTTAAACTTAGATAATGCTATATGTCAATAATGTTGGGTGATAAAAATAATAAGTTGACTGATTGCCACAAATAATAAAGAGTGTAGTTTTCTAGAAATATACTTGGTTTCCTAGAAGGACTGGTTTATTCCACTAAAAAGTCTCCTCAGCACATAATTCATAAACATTTTAAGCTCACTGGAGCTCATCGGTTGAACTAAACTCTAATCACACTACCCAATGGACAAAAATATCATAAAAATGAGTTTGGTGATAGGAGAAAAATATAACCACAGATAGGCAGGATGAATACCAAACCCTATCTGTAGGCAGCCTGCAAGGTATGATTTCAGGTGACTTTAATTTTTAGTTGAATTTTGTTGACTATTTCAAATTACCTAGAACAAGCAATCATTATTCTGTAATCAGAAAGGAAGCTACATATTTTTATTTATTGTAAAAATGATGCCATATTACATGATGAATGAAATATAAAATTACCTTTAGGATCAAGACTACTGTTTGATCATTACTATCAAAATGACCCCATTTCTGTGATGATTCCTTTCAGCCTTTCATTCTTTCTCCACTCTTTCCCACTACCCTTCCCATTTCTGTCCTTGGCTTCTAATCACAATTTCACTTGTCAAGGATCCTAAATGAGGACTTACTGTGTCATTTTAATTACTTGTAAGGACCTATAGTGCTAAAAGACAAAATTAACAAGAGCTAACTTGTAGGCATAAAATGTCTCTTCATCAGAGGAAGGAGTGGTTTAACAAAGAAAAACAATCAGCAGAATACTTTTCAACATAATTGCATTCTAGAAGGCAGGCTACAGGAAACAAGTTGATGTACACTTCACAGCCCAGCCAACAATGGTTTCAGTGACCAACAAGATCTTTTGGTTTTGCTTCCAGCCTATGATGCAATCACTACTTGAAATAGGTTTTTCAATATATTCTCTGCTTCTACATTCAGTCCTTCCCTCATTTCTTCCCTCATATTTGCTTCCAATACTTGGAAAAGAGTCTCTCACATTTGAGTATGGCAAATGTTCCTGTAACTCATTAGTTGAATCTTATTCCCTACAACATAATTATTCTACATTTCTGATGGTAAAGCAGATCGACTTGATTCTGTTTTAAAACACTCATCTAATACAACTGAAGTATCCCTGGATGGGGAGGAAAAGTAATTTTAACAATATATGATGGCATCTTACTTCGCCAGGGTCCATTTGATGAATATGAGAAAATTAAGTAAGTTTTTTAGTTCCATGAGGATAGGGAATGACACTCTTTCTCCCCCATCACCAGTGCCTAAAATAAATTTGGCATCTCAAAAGCAACAATAACATTTAAAGTGGGATGTACACAAATTGAAATAGAAATTCCACCATACCGCCAGACATTTAAAAATCTTTCAAAACTGGGTCCCAAGTAGCCTAGCAGGTTCTGCAAACCCTGTGTGCTGGCTGTCCCATCTGCACGGTGTAAACAGATTACTGAGTTGACAGAGAGGGGGAGCTGAGGTGGGTGGGGTGAGGAATGGAGTCCTGGCACTCTCTGTGGTTGGGTGTGAAACCTGGAGAGATTTGGCAGCAGATCTTAGCCAAGGGGGAAAGAAACCACTCTATCTTTGAGGACAAGCTTTCTGAAGAAGTCTGCTTTCAAAATCTCAAAGCCATGACAAGTTGCCACAAATCTATCCTTTGCTAAATAGACTTTAAAGTGAAGCAAGGCATAAAATGAAAGACACCTCAACTTGTGCGTGGAAATATTGCCATGGGTTATTTTGAACGGAGCCAGGATTTGCACTCTTTGACTGAAGAAGCCCAGTTTCAGTCTCAGTTCACCAAAACCTGCTATCAGACAATATTCTTTGCCTCTGTGCAGTCTAGTTAGGTAGTAAATTATGAACCTATTTAAAAATATGTACAAACTTAGATTTACTCCCTGATTTAATGTCTAGCTGGGAGCCTTTTAAATGTCCAATGCTTCCTAACACAGCAGCACCCAGAAATACAGGGGCTCAAGGGAGGTACTGGGGAGAAGATCAATGCCTTCCAGAGGCATGACTGGGTGGCCAAAAAGAGGCTTCTCTTGGGCTTAGTTACCTCACCAAGGCCCGCCCTGCTGTGTTCTAATGCTTTTACATATTGAAGAGTCTTTTTTATACAGTAGTTTCAGAAAGACCTTTTTGTTTTTTCTTTTTTTTTTTCCTATTTTAGACATCTTTTGCCTAGTCTGGCAAATAAGTCATCTTTCATCATTTTAATGCAAAAACCTTTCCAGCCAAAATTTGACTGAACTGTGCCAGAGCAAAGGTTCCCACGCATTTTTTTCCAAGTCAGTAGGAATATAGAGTGTTACGCTTGAGAAACATACTGCAGAGCAGAAAAGGAATATAGTCCCCTCTCTGTTGTGTCCAGAGTAAGGAAGAAGATGAAAGATGAAAACGTAGGGAAAATCTGGGGAGGTGTGATCTTATGCTTCTGAATCACACACAGAGTAGTGAACCAATGCTACCTCAATAAAAAAGAAAATGGGAAAAGGACAGGGGGAGAAAATGAAGGAAACAATTCCAGGCCAAGGAAGAACCTTCAGAGGACCAGGCAAGAATCGTGAAATGCTAGGATGCCCTAAGAATATCATGTCGGTGAGAAGTAGCAGTTAAAGAAAAAACCCTTAAGAAAGTAGAGGATCTAGAAGTCTAGGAAATGGACTGTGGTTAATGAAGGTCAGTTGAGAGCTAAACTGTCCTAACAGGACTCAGGTGAGGCGGTGGGTCTCAAAAGTGGATATTTCTCTTTAAGAAATGTCTGCTGGGGAGTATAATGGACCAGGCGAGAAAATAATAATAAGAATGAACAGCCATATACCAGAGACATTTTGTGGGGGTGGCGTGGAGAATGGATCAAAAAGGGGGGGGGGGGTGGGGGGGGGGAGGGAAGTACACTGGACTATGGTGACAGCACATGAGTGACTTGGTGATGGGAAACCCACGGGGATTACAATTGAGATGAAAAAAAAATCTATAGTAAAAATATATTATTTAAAAAAAAACTTCAAGAAAAAAAAATGTCTGCTGGAATACCTTTCTTGTCAATAGTTGATCTGCACATTATTTGAGAAAAGGTCCCATGTCACCACAATGTTAGCCCCATAAACCAAAGATGCACACTGGGTTGTCTGAGTATGAAGCACCTGTGGAGACAAAGTTTCTACCCCACCCCTGTCTCTGTGTGTGTTTAGTGGACTCCACAAAAATCTAAGATGGCAAGATTCCAACCTTGAAGAATAAGGCTAGAGAACTGTTTTCTTGTCTTCAGCAACCAAACATATACTTCCTGTAAAGCCAGTTAGATAATTAGGGGGCAAACAAAACCACATTTGGGGGTTAAGAGTCCAGTCTTAAAGCTTCTAAACAGAAATCAGCATAGTGAATTAAGAACTTTTGTTTGAATCTGTCTCAGTCTATCTGGAGTGTTCGGCATCTAGAAATATCTGGAGCATTTCAAGAAACCATTCATAGGAAAGACAAAGTGCCACCCATATTCATATGTACATTTACACAAACGATCATCCTCCCGAGGCTGCCAGCTTGAAATGGGCTGGATAAGCCAGAGTACAAATTTTAATTTCTTAGGCGATACCAAATCCTGCAAAATTGCAATCCTTTGCTGTCAACCTTCCGAAAAGCAGCTTAAATGATGGTCCTAAGGTCTCATGTTAGATCACAAATGGATAAAGTCATCTCCCATTTCCTGGGAAGAAGCAGTAACTGGGAGAGTTGAGAGAGCACACTGGAACTTTGCAAGCCACAAATATCTAAATTACCCAGCCAGGTGAGTCCATCCAGTTCTAATCTGCAAGATGCCCTGAAGCGATATAGACATGCAGAACAGATTAACATTGACATACTTAACAGTGCAGAAGGCTCATGTGATTAAAGTTAATGGATGTGCTTCAGAGAGGTATGTGTGGGCAGAAGGGGGCGTGGCTTTTGATGCAATCTTACTCCTTTGGTATGGAACATTTACACCTCTGGTTCTCATTTGCAAAAAGAAAAATAAAGCAAAAAAATAAATAAATAAACAACAGAAAACATGCCTTTGGATGTGTCTGCCAACATCTGAGCAAACTTTTAAGAAGCTTCCAGGCGATAGAACTTGGCACTGTGTTTCACAAGTTGGTACAAAATTCGTAACGCCAAATGCTCAGGGAAGAACATGCCTATGACTCTGCAGGAAAACTCTGCCAAAGCCCACTCCCTAGAGAACAGGTCTTCTTAATGCCTTTGCCATGGAAATTCAATGCAATTTCATGGCACCAGGGTCAGCCCCCTTTCCTGGCATTATATCTTGCCTAGACTAGCACCATATGTGCAGGAAAAAGTATCTACACTAATGAGTGTGCACTTCAATTCCATCTCCCAGTTAACAAGGATGGGTAGTCAGGAAGGTGTTGGCACAATCCCATGGTTTTGAGACAAGGAGTGTTCTCGTCCTGGAAAGCCCCAGCAGTTCATACACTGAACAGCACCACACTAGTACAGTCAATGAGTCAGAGGCCTGAGTCAGAGTCTATGGCCTGAACTAGTGACAGAGCCTTCACAGCCATCTCACTCCATGAGCAAGTTGGTCCAACTTCTATGTGAGCATATTATTGACTGTGGACAGCCATTGAATATTGTTTTGAAAGCCAAAAAAAGGGGCAGAAGGGAAGAAAATTCCCAATAGCATGGATAGCAAGGGTTTGCTTAAGGACACATGGCAGCTGGGGAAAAACTCCAGATTGAGGCTGGTGTCATGAATAGTCTTTATCTCTGGAGATACAAAGTCATCCCACTATTTACTGGCAAAATACAGGGGTATGAGGTTATATCGAAGAAAGAACATTCACTGACCTATTACCAATGATCAATTCACTGACCTCAAGGATTTACAATCACCTTCATAAATCATGGTTATTTTGAAAATGGTGTTGAAAATATCAATGTGGAGGTAAGTAAGAAGACCATAGATTAAATGAGAGTAAAAGAGAGATTACAAATTGGTACACCTCTATGTCTAGAGAATAGGACTAGGATATAGAGGAGAGAAAGGCAGCTTACAGCCACAATGGGTAGGGAAGGAGAGTTTAATGATGAAGAGATTTGAAAGGTGGGAAAGAGGGAGAACTGTCTTACAACAGAATATAAGCATAATTTTTTCAATCACATAACAAACTTTATTTTGAAGCTTCTATTTTCCAGGCAACATGCCAGGTACTGGATTTGTAAAAGTTAAAAAAAAAAAAAGTCTCTGGATAAGATGGACAATAAATAAGTAAATAAACAAGATAATTAGATAATGCAATATGTGTTGTCACAGAAACAAACTAGTGGTATCAATTTTTTTTCATTTTCCACCATGCAACATTACAGCAAGTGCTCAGTTAATTCAATTTATTAAATATGTGGTAACACAAAACTATACAATACTTCAAGTGAAAGAGCCAATGGCCAGTTCACCAGATTTCTATGGAAGAAGCAGGGCTTAGTCAAGAGAGATGAAACATGTTAATGGGGTAAAAGTATGGACAACAGCAGTGTCCTTTTCCTGTGCATTTCCACCAAATGTAAATCAATTCTCTCCAGCTGTTTACCCTTAAAATAGCAATGACCTTACCCTGTGTCCCCCACCAGGCTAAGCCTAACATACCATCAAATTAAGACAAAATAATGAGGGCAGGAGAGTCAAATCATGTATTTAAAAATGTTTGAGTGAAACATTCATGTTATTGTAAAGAGGCAAAATTGTGATTTAAATGGAAGATGTCAGACGTATTCTCTAGTCATGACTTTGAAAAGGCAGAAAATGGAGTTGGAAAGACTGTTTTTCCAAGGTCAAGATACAAGTTCCTGAAAAACGAGATAATGCAAATGAAGTAACAGTCATACAACAGGATATATAGCTCTAGTCTATTTGCTTGATCCATTATCACTTTTTGGTCAAATAAGAATTTTATTTACCTGATATGATCACAGTGTTACTTAGTTTCAGACATGCTGTGCCCCATTTAGTCACATATTTAAATCCTAGTCCTACAACATTAACCCTTAAGAAGAGAATAGCAAGAGGTGACTTCTGTGGAAGCAGCAGGGCCCAGTCTGGAAAGACAAGACAGTAACAGGGTAACTGTAAAGAAACCATCAAGGTCCTTTTCTTCTGCATTTCCTATAAAGGATCTTCTTTGTAGGCTGAGTAAGTCCTACAGCAATGGCAGGGAGATCATTACAAAAGGAAAATAAGATAACATTCAGCTTTAACTATTCAAAAGGAGATTTTTTTCATAATGGAAATAGGTTTGAGAGCAGGATGTCAAGAAAAAAGGAGCCAGTCTATAGTAATTTTATGGAATACCAAAAAGCACTCACTCAGATCAAATAGTGTCTTCTATACTTTTCTATATTCAGAAAATATAATTCTCGGATCTGTTGATAACTAGGCCCTAGTTATAGGTGAAATATCTAGGCAGACTACCTGGCTTTAGATGTATGTAGAATGTACAATATATAATTCATATACATATAAACCAGTTATATACATCTAGGTATATATCCTACTTTATCACCTTGAAACTCTGTGTCTATGAGCAACTTCATTAATTCCTCTGTGCTCCAGTTTTCTCATCTAAAGACTGAGCTTAGGGAAATCCTGAAACTTTTTCTTTCATCCTGCAAGATTCTAAAAGCACCCTCTTCTCCCATGCTGGCTACATGAAAGCCACACAGTAGAAAACAAAAAACTGTAGGGCAGTACTCCCTTCTAGGACTTTGTGTGCTGGTGCACAAGCTTGAGATCTGAGCTGCGCGATTTGGTAATCACTAAAGACACAGGGCTCTCAAGCACTTGTGACTAATGTGACTGAATTTTAATTAATTTAACTGTAAATAGCCAAATGTTTTGAGGGGCTACTACATTATTTGGCACAACCCTCCCCCACCACCAAGGATGTTGAAGTCTCCTAACAACACCATCTCCATCCATCCACTATTTGGAGGAACCATCAGGAAAACCTCATGATGCCCATCAGACTGATAGCAGCAAGTCACAACATTTACTGTTTTAGGATTTGGGAAGTTGTTGCAACAGGTAGCATTAATTAACCAAAATAATTCTGATGTGTACTCTTACTCAGCCTTTAGATGAGAAAACTGGAGCACAGAGGAATTAATGAAGTTGCTCACAGACACAGAGTTTCAAGGTGATAGAAGTAGGATATATACATAGGTGTATATAACTAATTTATATGTATATGATTTATACATAGTACCTTCTACATATATATATAATATCAGGTAGTCTGCCTAGATATTCCACCCACCCTCTTAGAATCTTTGCAGCGCCACAGCCTTATCAAATACATATAAACAAAAGAAAGGGCATAGATCATGGCCGAGATAGCAGTGCTTTCTTTTAACAAAAATAGATTTACAAATTTGCTACATTATATAATCTCTTTTCCATGTGAATCACAAGTAGCCAAATCCTTAGACAGTCTTACCACTTACAAAGGGTGAGCATGCATATTTTGCAGGCACACAAAACCTGCTGTCTGGTTTCTTTGGAAATGGCAAGATTCTCTGCCATAGAAACACAATGAAAAGTGAGTCAGTTGTGCCCAGACTGAAGGAACAAGGAGTTCTGTAAATATGAAACAGATGGGATTTCCGGAGCTGTTCTCAGGCGTTTTAGCAATTTTCAAATTAGCTAGGTTTTAAAAACCCATTTGATTTTTCACCAGGATCTGAGTTGATTTGCACTAACAACAACAGTCCAGGCCTCTGCAACTGTGCTCTGCACTGCTCATCCCCAGCAGCATTCAGACGGTGAAGAGGCTCATCGTCCTTGGAGGAGCTGCTAATGCCTGATGAGCTGAGCCAGGGTGCTGATGAAAAACTGGGTTTGGGCAAGGCTCTTCTTAGCTTCTCTCTTTCTCTGAGGAAACTTGAGTACTTATGTGCTTTACAATATGATAATGTGCTTTCAAGTAGACAATGATATTCATGTAAACATTTTAATAATAAAGAAGATACTATTTATTAACATCTTTGTAACGGGTAATTTGTTCACATCATCACCATGTGTTTATATATATATATATAT
>NW_004567104.1:14905080-14917444 GCF_000260355.1 Condylura cristata | reverse complement strand
TATATATATATATATATATATATGATGCACACATCATTATGTGTGTGCATCTATATGTATATATATAACATGTTGCAAAAATGTAAAAGCAATGTCGTTATCCAATGTTTAGTATTAACAGCAAGCACTCAGTCTTTACAATGAACCAGGTGCCGTTCCAAGTTAATTAATATAATAACTCAGTTCCATAAAAATGAGAAGTGGTATAATCATCATCACATGTTGGAAACTGAGGCAAAAGTAAGTGAAACAGCTTGCCTACTGTCACAGAACTAGGAAGCAACAGAGCCAGAATTTCAAACTCAGGCAATTCTGGTTCTAGAAGCTCCACCTTTTCCCTCTTAGCTGAACTGCTTCTCAATTTACAATTAAGAAAACACTTGTTTAAGTGTTTAAGCTAAAGATTACTTGCTAATATAGGCTAAGGCTGGGTTCAAAACTCAGGTTCATCTGATTCCAAATCCCAGGCTCCTCTCTTAGGGTCTGTGTTTCCCATAGATCCCTCTTCCACGAATTACTTTTATAGCTTATTCACAGGAGGCACCCAAACCACATCAGAGTCTCCTGAACAACTGCATGTGAACCAGAGACACAGGTGAGACTGGGGGGCCACTCCTGGATGCGCAAGGCTCCCTCCTTTATACTCCAACCTCATCCTCACCTGCAGTAGGGTCCTCGGCCTGTAAGACATTTGGCATTGTGCACAGAGACTGGTTAAAGTCACAGAGGACGCAAGCAACAGGATCCAGGTTTGAGAGTAGCACGGATCTGTGGGCTGAGCCTCCGGATGGGGTGAGAGTGCTGATGTGTCTGGACTTGCATCATCTGAGTGTGTGTCTGTCTTCCCGGAGTACACTTCTGCTCCATTTCACTTTCCAGCCACAGGGCTCGTCTGTTCCTACTTGGCCCCTACACTTTGTCTCTCTCCCTTACCAGGCATCACAGACTCACAGCTGCCCAGCCGGCTCTGGCAATTACAAGTCACCCATGCCAGAGATTGAAAAGCAAGAGAGAAGGTGTTGGTAGGGACTTACAATTGACATCCCCTCCCACTCAGGGTGCTAGGATGGGAAGAATAAGGGGTAAGGCAGGCCCTAGGCTCTGGGCCCTTGGCTCTGAGGACCCCAAGGGAGAACTTAAAATACCAAGTCTTAACTTAGCCACAGAATCTGCACTTGTATGGGTGTGAATTCTGTCACCTGCAACACCTCCCGTGGTCCCTTTTTCTCTGCCCTTCATTTCCTTCCCAGGCTTGGTTTGTTTTCTGTTTCTGTTTGCCTTGTTTTTTTGTTTGTTTGTCTCTCTTGCCACACCTTGGCAAGAGGAAAATGCCTAGGGAACACCCAAGCACAGGGAGCACTTTTAAGTCCCCATGTATGGATAATGTTTGCCGGGAACAATAGCGCTTATATAGGGCAAAGTCAACAGAGGCTATCAGATGAGTCTGAGGTCAAACCATGCCAACAGGAAGCAATGGGAAACCAGCTAGACTTGCAAACAGGAAGCTGGGTCCTTTTGACCTCGCTCTTCCACTTAGTAGCTCTGTGGTCCTGACAACACAAGTCAAGAAATGTTCTCCATGTGTACTCTTTCATCTCGAAAAAGTGGGTTGAATTGTTTAATCTCTTGGTTCTCATCCTATACGAATAGTCTCATTTGTAAAGGCAAATTCCATTAACTAGGAGGCACCAATAACTAAAAATATTCAAATATGGTGTAAGTTCAAATAATAGATGAGAAAATTTGAACTGAGAGCTCAGGAGATCCTTCCCCACAATGCAAAACTAGTATCACAAATATCACAGCCAGCCAAAGATGATGTCATCATCTGCCCCCAAGCTGAGTAGCAACTTCAGTCTTGGCCTCTCTGCTTACCCACCCACTCCCAGAACAACATCTGACCTGGATTACAAGGGAGACTTGGAATTTGCAACCTTATTACCTAGTAATGTTGCTAACCATTTCCAGAAATATAAATATCAAGCACAGCATGACAGGTCAGAGGTGACTCAGTCAGGGAGAGCAACACACACTGGCTTGTAGGGCTACAGCAAAATACGGGATTTTGTTTGTTTGTTTTGAATGTATTGTTTGTTATTGAGGTAATGTTGGTTTACAACACTGTAGATGTACAGGAAACTTTGATTGAGAAACAAACCTTTCGTCTGCAACTTGTGTGCTCTGAGCTACTTGTAGAATCAGACCGGAATGATTTGAGCCTGGCCTTGGAACAGCTGCACTCAGTTAAAATGAGTCTGGCTGGCCTGGCAAAATAGACTCAATCCCCTTTAAAAGTTGCTTAATAAAAAGCCCTGGCTCCTGAAAGCATGATTTGCAATTAGAAGTGACCTTAGCAGTGGTTTAGAACAAACCCTTAGTTCACAGAAGGAAATCTCAAACACTCAGAATTATGCTTCGCACTGAGCTTTGAAATATGAAATATTACTTTATACTAAATGTGGAATGTTTCCTAATCTACAGTTGTGGTGCATTATTAGTGCTGTCTTTGTCACATACAGAAAAACTGGAGCGCCTAAATTAAAGCTAATTGTTCTCTTTATTAAACATTTCTATTTTAAATCTCTCTTAAATCTCACCAAAAACAAATGACGTATGTGTTATCATTCTGCTTTAGAAATGAAAAGTCTGAGGTCAAAATTACACAGTGAGGAAATGGTAGAGCCAGGGCTGGAATGAAGTCTAATGTTTCCGAATCTCAGATTCTTTCCACTAACCCTCAGCTGCTCGCACAAAATTGAATAGCCTAGAAACAGAGCAAAGAGCCATGAGTCTGTTGAAATGACTCACCAGGTCAATATATATTCAGTACACATATCTAGTCAAACCTGTTGTTTTCTGTCAGCATCCTGTGTGATGAGGGAGAGTCAGTTGTTAAATATTTGGAATATCAACTCTGTTATTTCTGGCCATTATGAAAGTCAAATACACAGTGAGCAAAGCAAATGAGGCTCCACCCACTGGGTTTTATCTCATCCCGCCTAGTGCTAGGAGGCTATAGTGAGAACACCACCCCACATTTTTTAAGATTTTTTTATAATACCCTTGTAGTTTTTAATAGGTATAGTATTGAAGGAAGGAACTGAAAGCTGGGGGGTTTTTTTTGTTGTTGTTGTTGTTTGTTTTTTAAAGATTTATTTATTTATTCATACAGAACTGGGGTACAGGCCAGAGGCTCAGGGGCGGTGAGAGGCTTCACCAGAGACAGAGTGGGGAGCAGAACAGGCAGATCGATGAAGTACACTGCTGAGGGGAGCAGCAGGCAGGCCAGGAGAGGTCTGCCGCGCCATGTGGTCACCTCCGGGGCAGACGGGAAT
The DNA here is from genome assembly GCF_000260355.1 of Condylura cristata. Lineage (NCBI taxonomy): Eukaryota > Metazoa > Chordata > Mammalia > Eulipotyphla > Talpidae > Condylura > Condylura cristata. The sequence goes on along the minus strand of NW_004567104.1, from coordinate 14,914,109 downwards.
CGAACTCATGCGGAAGCAGCTTTAGATTCTCAGTGCTGTGCTTTTACCCACTGCGCCACCAGGGAGGGACAAAAGCTGGGGTTTTGACAGAACGGATAGAGATTAAGTGATTTTGGGGGTCTCTGGGTGGGAAAAGAGAGAACTAATAAAGCAAGGATATAGGAAAGGCCCAAAGTTAGAAGGCAGGCATACTCCCAGGTAGATGTATATTTGCCAACTTGTTAGTTGTCCTTCTCAGTTGTTATTAATTCCTTGCTTATTAACTATTTTGTATCCTCATTACATCCAGTAAAGTTGATGTTAATTATATATTCCAGATGAGTCAGCAGAGTCTCAGTCAGTCTTTACTATTTCACACTTTTGTCTGTAGTCAATCCTTCTATTTTCACTTCCTGCTTCCTAAAGTATCAATACCACACATGTACCAGGTACATTTAGTGCCGGGTTTTAAAGGTGGCGAATGGACAGTTAAGATTATCAGGTGTAGCAAAGACTAAGGAAAGGGAGACTAGCCAACATCCTGAGAACCACACCTCATCTCAGGAATGTTGTGAGTTTTTTGGAAGGTTATATTATACTGAAGTACAACTATACAATAAAATGCTGTGCTGTCATAAAAAAAAATGATTAGAGGTGTGTACGTGTGGGTTTTCACTGACTTAACCTTTTCATGATACAGGATGAAGAATGTTGGAGGCTTGAGTGTGTGTGTGTGTGTATGTGTGAGGGTGGGGCAAAAGGAATTGGTGAAGACAAGGAATTATGTTATTAACTTACCAAAATATTGACAGCAGACACCACTGATCAGGGAAATGAGAAGATGGCTTATTTAAATAATGAAGAATTAAGAAAAAAGGTATTGGTCACAACTACATTCTCAATGAATGGTCTTAATGGGTTCTCATTAAAGGGAGGAAGGTATTTTAATCATACCAAAGGGTCACACATCTAATCATGTAAGAAATCTGCCAGCTTTGTACTTGGGTAGAGAAAAATATGGGGCTCTTCTGGACTGTGAACTAGAGAGAGTTTGGGTAGGTGCAATTTCCAAGCTGAAGGTAGAGAAACAAATTAGTCTTTATGTCAAAAAGGGGTGGGGGAAATGAGAAACTATCTAAAGGCATACACTTTTTATTATTTATTAATTATTTTTAAATGTCATAATAAATTTAGAGATAGAAGTGACTTCATATAAATATTAATGGTAGATTTTTCTGAATGTATCTCATATGTAATCAGTTTGTATCTATTATTTGTTTAACACCCTGTTGTCCCCTCTTGGAAATCATTCTTTTTTTTATTCTTTAATATATTCATGATATCATCCTTCATTTTTGAACAATGTATGGCTTCCCCGTGAACTTTCCACCACCAATCCCCCATGCGCCATCACCACAGTCCCTTGTCCTGACCTTCTCTCCTCTCCTCCCCTACAGAAATCATTCTTAAGGACTATTCAACCTATAGGGGAAAGAAGGCACTTGGCACCTTGCTCTTAAAAAGTACCACCATATTTTAAGAGTCCTTCAAGGACATAAAGGCCTAGTTTTACTCTTTAAACCACTGAGAAAAATAACCAGCTACAAAGTGTGATACAAAAGGCACATTAAAAACAAAAGTGCAGCAAAACTAAATAAATGCTGTAAAAGAGCTATAGCATTTTTTCATTTTCTTTATTTCCTACTGGTTTATGCCAATAGAGAGATATGGATGACTGAATTCAGAGTATTTTATTAAATTAAGATTCCTTGGAACCAAAAACACATTCTCTTGATTATAGTGTACATTACCATAAAAGATAAAGTCTAGGAGCCTGTTTCTACTCCACAGTTGATTTAGAATCCAGACAATTCTAAGAAAATAAAAGTCATCATTGACTGCTTTTTATTTCCCTGTGGTCACATTTTTCTAATGAGTTCAATTTGGGGCTCCATCTATTTTTTTTCAGCAACGTACACCTGGGAGTTTTGTCACAAAATTATTTACAGTGGGGAGTCTCAAAATTACTTAGCTGTTCAAAACTTGAGTGGCTGTTTAAATGCACTCTTGATAAGAATGTCTTTCAGCATGTAGCACAATGCCTTGGGCTTAGTAGGTATTTGATAAACATGTGTTAAATTAAATGGAATTGTTGATTTGGTGAATATATTCCAATTATTTACTCAGCACTCTACCAAGAGTTAGGAATGGAAAGATAAGTTAGAAATATATTTCCTAAATACAATAAAATGTTGGCAGCATCTAACAAGACAAGAGCCTAGTTAACTAACTTCATGAATGAGAAAATTACTAACTCATACAATATAGGGAAAAGTGGAAAACCAGGAAAAGGTCAGAGATATAACTGGTTCTCAAGAACAACACTGATCCTCTCTCCTTCTCTCTGCGCACTGACTTACACTAAGTGGAAGGACACTTGAGTGCCAACAGTCAGCACTCTTCATCCTGCTCTTCTCTCTCCAGTAAAGTTTGACTTATCCCAATTTTGCAAGAATTATTAATCCCAAGAATTATCTGATTGGTCCAATTAGATTCCAGCTCCCCCCATCCATCAGGCACACTTGTCTACAAAATCATGTATTCTCTCCTACACCCTCAAGGTTAGATAGCATAGAATCTGTTACTGAAAGATTGGAGGTGCTTCTTCCATAAGAATAGAGGGAGGTGATATGACACAAAATGACAGGTACCCATGACAGGTAAAAACTAAAACAGTGATGACTCATGCAGACAGGTCAGTTTTGTTAGTAGATATTATTAACGTTGTTGTTGACAATGTGAATTTAAGCCTGACATGTTATAACTCTTTTCCAAAAATGCACAGTATTTTATTAATGTAGATTAAAGTACAATAAGCTATACATAAGTATGTGAATAATGGAAACATTTGTGTGTGTGTATATGTGTGTGAGTAAAAATCATGATTAAAAACCATGAAACAATCATCACACTCAAGAAAAAGAACCATTCAAGGCTTTCTCATGATGATGAGTTTTATGCACACATAGAAGTGAAGCTGTAGCCCTGAAATATGGTTTGGTAAATCAAGAAATTATAAATAAATACAAGTAAATAAAGTTTCCTTTTAGCCCTTTCTAATCCCTTTCTCCTAACTTCCACCAAATTCCCTTCACATTCCCACACAATCAACACTCTCCTTTCTGTCACAATAAAATAGTTTTCAGTTTCTAGCATTTTGGATGACTAGAATCATATAGAATGTACTTTCTTGCCTGACCTATTTCACTCAATATATTTTAAGATTCATCCATGTTGTAGCCTCAATGTCCTTTTTATTATCGAGATGGATTCCATTCTACAGTGCTATAGACTGAAATGTGTCCCTCACCCCAAATTCATGTTTCAAAGTTCTAACCTCTAATACTTCAAATGTGGCTATATTTGGTAGTAGGGCCTTTAAAGACTTAATTATGTTAAAAGGGGCCATTATGTTGGGCCTTGGTCCAATATAATGGGTGTCCATATAAGAGGAGGTTAGGATTTACAGAGGTCATCAAGGATCTGTGTGCATACCAAGTGAGGAGAGACCATGTGAGGACAAAATCAGAGAACAGAAGAGAGAGGCCAAAGCTGCTGACACCTTCCTCTTAGAATTCTAGTTCCTCTAGAACTGTGAGAAGATAAATGTTGCACATACACCCAGTTTGTTGTAGCTGTACTAGCAAAGGAACACACAAAGATTTATCATAACCTGTTTATTCATTACCCTTTACAGACATCTGGGTTGTCTCAAGTTTGTGGTAATTACAAATAAAGCTACTATGAAAATTTAGGTATAAATCTTTATATAAACATATGCTAGTATTTCTCTCAGGTTAATGCCCAGTATTTAGTGCTGGGCCACATGCTAAGTGTCATAATAAACCACCAAACAGTTTTCAAAAGTGGTTATACTAATTTATATTCAGTATTTATACTGTTTTACAGACAATGATATTTGAATTACAGTTGCCTCCTAACCTTGCCAAAACTTAGTATTGACATTTTTTTTCTTAATTTAAACATCCTATCAAGTATAAAGTGGCACCTTGGTATAGTTTTTGTTTGTTTTTTAAGATTTACTTTACTTATTTACTTATGCACACAAGAACTGGGGTGTAGGCCAGAGGTGCAGGAGATGAGAAGATTCACCAGAGACAGAATAGGGAGTAAAACAGGCAATCTATAGAAAAACACTGCTGAGGGGAGCCAACTGCTGAGGGGAGCCCTAGAGGTCTGCTGTCTCATATGGGTTTGTTAGCTTCTTGGCTGGGGACTGATAGTGCTGAGACTTAACCCCTAGGTCATCAGGGAGGCCCTACCTTAGTGTAGCTTTTATTTCTGTTTCCCTGATAATAATTGGAATATCATTCATGTGCTTAATTACCACCCCTTTGTCTTCCCAGAGAAGTCTCTGTTAAGGGCTGCAGTTCATATTTTTATTGGGTACCTTACATTATAAAATTTACCCTATCAAGAACTGGTTCGGTTTTATTTTTTGTTTTGTTTTGCTTTTGCTACACAAATATGCTAGAGTTTTGTTCTGGGATACAGGTAAATTAAATGGAGTAAGTTTAATTCTGTTGGTCTTCCTTTAAAGTTTATTACGTGGAACTAGAGCAGCATTTATTCCAGGGTTATTTTGTCCTACCATTAATGCAAAACCCTTTGAGTACTCTACCAGAATTCATGTATTCTGAGGATTTCTACTTTCTGTTTGGTGGAAATGGAAACAATTCCTTGTCCTGCCCACACTGGAGTTTTTTTGCTCATTTATTTTGAATGGTTCTTTTCTCTGGCTTGGTTCATTTCCTCCCATGTATGGGTGAATCAGCACTCAGCAACATGTGAGGGGGTCTCTACATCTCTTCAGTTCTCTCCAGTCTGGCTCTCTCTGGAAGGCTGGCCACCTTGGCTCCCTCAGCTATCTGGCTCTGACACCCCCAGAGAAGTTTTCATACCCCTCCTGCGCTCCCTCCCCATTCCTGAGCAAGAGCTGGAAATTCTCTCTGGTCAGAAAACTGGGGCCATTGTTTCCTGTCTCTCAGGGACAGGAAATATCACTTGTTTATTGATATTCACTCTTGTTTGTTGGTTGATAGAAATATCTTGAAAACTTTCTAAATATTAAGGTTTATAATTTGAGAGCCTCAGGGATGTTTTGTTATTTCAGCTCAGAAGATAAAACTAGTCCCCATTATTGAATTTCTTTTAAGTGATGGCACACTTTATATAAAGTATATATGTATGTGTGTGTATGTATATATGTATGTATGTGTGTATACATACCCACACACACAGAGACATGCACATATAAAATTAAACATGATACTACAGATATATGCGACATAGTAGATCATGGTATCATGTGTGTCTCTACATATGATGTGTGTATATATGAATATATGTTTGTGTGTATTTAGGATAAGTTATCCATAATCCAATTAGAAGACTATATCTACTTGAAATCCAAGGTCTCTTACTCAGAGTCCTCTGTCTTGTTTTAAATAGTGATTGGCACTTTTTCTGTAAAGGGACAAATAATAAATATTTAAGCTCCAGTACAGATAGTTTATACTGTATATTCTTTTTGTTAACAGCCCTTTAAAAATGTAAAAATTTTAAAGCTATCCTTATTAGCTACACATAAATAAACCACGAGCTGGATTTGACCTGAGCCATAGTGATCTGATGTCTAAGTTAGCAAAATGTAGTCTCTATAAAAGTAAACTCAAAATCTTAATGTGTTAACAGACACATTTATCACACACAAAAACAATAAGTATTCATGATTACTAGGCATCTATTCTACTCTACAAGTTGTGGTTTAGGGAACACAGATGCCTTCTATCATATAGTCTCTTCCTTTTCCCACATTTTCCAGGGTTGCCATTGGAACAAAAGGAAAATGGAGAGTTGTATGTGGAAGGTTGTCATGAGCAAGTCTTTATGAATACATTATTTCTAAACACCTTTCATTGTTCAGAACTCATTCACATCGGCACGTCTAACTGCAAGAGAGGCTGGGAACTCTAGTTTTCCTTGTGTGCCCAAAAAGAGGAAAAGGACTTGGGTAATAGCTAGCTAATCTTCATTACAATGTCCAATGAATTTAAGAAGTCATGCCCCAATTATCTAAAGTATACATATCCTTTGCCAGGAGATTATTCAATCTGTTGGCACCACGCATAACAGGCTAGATGATGAGTTTCAGTTGTTCCAATGATAATTATAGTCCATTATTCTTTCATCTTCCTCTATGTTCCCAGCTCCTCAATAGAAGACTCACATTCCTAAAAGAGTGACCATGACATGTCCAGTCTTGGAAGCCCCACCCTCCTCACTTTCCTGTTGCTCCCTGAAAGAAGTCATTACAGATGAGACTATAATACATACCAGTGACTAAAGGAGGATTTTGATTAGAATTTCACATCTGGTTTCCACAGTTATTTTTTTCTCCTACCCTGCTGTCTCTTTCAAAAATTTCAAGCTAGCCACAAACTAGTCTGCATTCTCTTTGTGGGTGGTTTTATCTTATTAATATTTTTATTGGTAGTGTTCAGAATACAACTCATTGCTCAAAAAAGGCTTTCTATATAAATTACTTTTGTATCTAATAATGACTGGTCTATTAAATCCCTACCCTAAAAGACATTCAAGTCTTCACTTCAAAATAGTGACCATTCCCATTAGTTTGAATTCCCAAATAATTGCCCTACCTCCACTGGGGGTCTTCCTATAAGGCACCCTGTTGTCATTTCTGAATGTCTAATTATATTCATGCACATTTTTAAAACAGTGAGTATTTTAACTAGACTGAAGCATAGAATACAGGAAATGGAACAGTATTTCATTTGTTAGTTTATTAAGAAATTCTCATAACAATAAGATTATCTGTCTTGAGAGCTGTAGATAGATTAACTAAACTCTACCCTACTCCCAATACACACACATACTCAACTATGTAAGGAAGACCAAAGCTGTCTCCAAGTTTCTGCTAATTCATGAAAGCTTATATTATCATGCCAATCACTCACCCTACCACATAGTTCCAATAACCAGTCGCTATGTACTACCTTTGCTTTGATCCACCTATACCCATATTATTCAGTCCCCCCATTATATACCCTATTATATACATGGTTTTACTCTAGAGGTAAATTTACCTTAAAACTGATGAGCTAGTGAAAGTTAAACTTCTAAGTCTCTCTTAAGCAGGCCCATTACAAATACCTATTCCTACCTGATTCATTTTGTAACTTTAAGTTCTGTCATAAAAAATAAAATGCCTTGATTGTATAATCTCCAGAACTTTTAGAACCTGGCTCCACTTATACCAACACTCATGAATATTTTTGCTTTAAGACAAAGAAACCACTAAATTTGAAACAGTACGATCACAAGGTCAAAGGGCAGTGCCAAGATAGAGGACAGGTCATCGTCCATGGGTTCTCATCCTTGTGTTCAATGACTATAGCACTCGGGCTCAGGAAAACAACAATGGGGTTTATTTGACAAACAGGAGAGTGGGGGAAATAAAGAGTCTCTAAGGCCGCAAATAGCCATCTGTCTCACTCCAGATAGTGTCTGCAGTGTCCAGAAGTCCCAGACAAAGACCATTAATGCAAGAAGGTGTTGTCCTATCAACGAGGGGCTGGAGATGGTAACACAACAGCAAGCAGTGGCAGTTGGAGATGTTTATAGGTGGGGTGTGGCCACAGATGTGATATAGCAGCAGCCCACAGCAACAGTCGGAAGGCCAGAGAGCACAGCAATAGATGCTAAACTGGCTAGCAATGGAAGCAACAACACTTCAGCAGGGCTGGGTGTAATGATGCAAAAGAAGGGGGGAGCCTCTGTGTTCCAGCTGCTGTAGGGTGGGCTCTGCTGTGATCCCACCACATTGACCCAGAAATATATGGACCTCTACTGCTTTCAAGCTGGCCTAGTGGGCCCCAGCACTCCTTTTTGCAACCCTAAACCAGGGGCAGAGGCTGCCTAGGGTTCAGAGTCATGGGCCCAGAATGGCAGATGTCCCAGGGGGTAAGGGAGAGGTGGAGGAGAGGAAGCACTGCCATTCAGTCTCACTGCTGGCCATGTGAGCCCCACTGGTGCATCTGACTCTAGAGTTGGTGGGCAGTAAAATGCCCCACTGTGGCCACCTGCTACAGCCACCAGCTGTCAAGGTGGGCTGGGTACTGTCTGCAAGTAGTGCATTTGGGCAGCAAGTGGGAAATCTCCAAGGTGCCACCCAGGCGGACACTACCCGAGCTTCAGTTGTTCTGGGGGTCAAACCCAGTTAGCACTGGGTGAGGGGCTGCCTGTAGGCAGCATGCTCAGGCAGCAGGCAGGAAATCTCCCACTACTGCTGCCACCCACTTTTAGCCACTTGCACAAACTTGCCCTCCAACAATGCCAGCACATCCCACCATTTATGCAGCAGGAAAAAAAGCAGGGTTTGCCTGGCAACCTAGGCCACAGGGATCTGGTTTCAAATTGACCAGCTTCCAAGTTGGCTCCCCCTTTCTCTTATTTCCCTTTCATGTCTTCTTATCTTTTCCTTTCTTCTCAGGGAGAAAAAAAGAAAGTCTTTTCTAAGACTCTAATGGGTAGTCTTTTATTGTTTGTTCATGCCTTTGAGATCTCCATTTCCACCCCAAGCAGCTTATAAGCATATCTATTTCAAATGCCTTAGTACATCATTACACAAGCATCTACTGAGAAGCTACAGGCTGCACAGGGAGGACATAAGTCCTGGAGTTAGATGAGGCTCAGTTCTGATTCCAACCAGCAAGAATGCAACTCTTGGAGTCTCAGGGTGTTCATCTACACAGGAAGCAGCTGGATGGGACGTGTATCAAATATAAGCTCCTTATGAGTAGGATTCTGTGTTATATACCCTGGCACATGGTAGGTGGTCACTTCCTATTTATTGAAGGACTGACTTTGAAATTGAAATAATACCAAGATCACAAATGTGTTGTAATAACTAGATGTAAAATGAGACACATACAAAAAAAAAAAAAAAA